>NC_090436.1:27228764-27529244 GCF_031143425.1 Pleurodeles waltl
GCTTCATGAGGCACTTATAGTGGTGCTACCTAAGCGGAGCAGGGATCCACTCGACGTGAGCTCATACCGCCCGTTTTCAATGTTAAATATAAACTATAAAATTCTGAGTGAAATCCTTGCAAATAGACTGATACCATTGATCCACCACCTGATACACCCGGACCAGTGTGGGTTTGTACCATGCAGAGCCACACATCACAATATCAGGCGGCTATGCCACATTATGGACGCAGTGTCGAAGGGGGCGGGCCACCCAGTGGCTGTCTCCCTAGACTTTGAAAATGCGTTCAACACCCTGGGCTGGACAAAGCAAGTCTTCCAGCACTTTGGACTCGGTTCCAATTTTTGCAGCTGGGTGAAGCTGTTATACACTACCCCTCAGGCACGGGTGCGTACAGGAACCCAGATTTCCTGCTTGTTTTTCATACAAAGGGGAACACGCCAAAGTTGCGCCCTCTCACTGGTGCTTTTCGCACTGGCAATGGAACCCCTAGCGATATGTCTCCCGAGCACAGGACTTTATTGGGGAATCCAGGTGGGAAGACAATGGCACATAACATCGTTATATGCAGACTATGTCCTGGTATACATGTCGCATGCAGCGGGCACGTTCCCGGCCTTTTTTGAACTGTTGGATAGGTTTGGCGAGGCATCAGGCCTAAGGGTTAATTGGGGAAAATCATGTGTTTTCCCACTGCGTGCTACGGATGACCTGCAGCCAGTGCGCCCAAGTGGTAGGTGCCTTCCTTGGACACAGGGGACCTTCCGATACCTAGGTGTACATATATCATACAGAGGCCAACTTAATAGAGGGAAATCATGGCAGGGCTCCTGCTTCTATCCGGCATTCCTTACCCTTCTGGACACACCTCCCCCTCTCCCCGATGGGTAGGGCGTCCATAGCGAAGATGGTGGTGCTGTCCCGACTCCTATATTTTTTCACAGCGCTACCAGTGACCCCTGAGAAATCTTTCTTTCGAACTTTACGAGGCCTGGTAACGACACTCATGTGGGGACAGGTACGCAAGAGAGTGTCCCTCAGCGTGCTCAAACACCCAGTGGTGGAGGAATGAATGGAGGTCCCCGATATGGAACGCTACTTTGCAGAAGCCCAGCTACAATGGCCGATGCGTTGGATAGCTGGGGATCAGGCGACGGAAGGGGACATAGTGAAAGCCACACTGGGCGAGGGAGAGGTGCTGGAATGGCTGTTAGACTTGGGGTCGCAATGTGCTGTCCCTAGGCTGCTTATGTGGACTGCGCAGTTAGTTTGGAAACGGTATATCTAACCACAGAAAGCGTTGATGCCATATTCCCCACAACTCTCAATATCGGGGGTACCCCAATTAGGGCACCTCCATCGGCTTTATAATTTTGCCCCATGGAAAGAAAGTGGGCTACTGAATTTAGGAGATCTATATGATGGTGGCTTGCTGCTCCCTTTCTGAGACCTTGTGGAAACACGTGGGCTGGGCCAAGGACAGTTTCTTGCCTACACGGCTATGAGCACAGCGATTGGCAAAGCATGGCAGGTGGGCTCATCTGAGCCTCTAGCCCACAGGGGACTACACTGTATGCTGACCCAGGAACACAACGGCAAGGCAATCTTGGCCTTATACGTAGTGTTGCGAGAACCTCACAGCGTCCGCCAACCGCAAAGTAAAGCTAGATGGGATGGCCGCTTAAGCACGATCTTGTCAGGATCTTATCAGACGGGCAGTGGGGAGAGTGAAGTATGTTTCACGCAATAATAGGCTGAAGTACTCGCAGTTCAACCATCTTCACCAAACATACCTAAAACCACATCGCCTTCACAGAATATTCCCGGGAACCTCCTCCCAATGCCCGAGATGTGGCACGATGATGCCACTTTCTTACACATGACATGGGAGTGTCCTACACTGGGCCCCATGTGGCCCCGGGTGCTACTTTATGTGTCAGAGGTCATAGGTACACCGCTCACACCAGACCCACCCCTTTGCCTTTTGGGGATCACAAAGAGGACTAAGAAGACCAAACATTATTTAAAGTTAGTGGACTTGGCGTTAATATTGTTTAAAAGGCTTATTGCCATGTCATGGAAGGCAGCTCAGCCCCCCAATATCGATAATTGGTTGCGTGAAACATCACAATGGTCCACAGCGGAGACTAGTGCATTAGCTCAGGACCATAGATCACGCGGTGGGACTGAAGTGGCCACATTGTGGGACACTTACCTGCTGAAATTAGTAGATAAACAAACTCCACAATTGATTGATGAGACAGGAACCCATAACCCACCTCCTGTGACCACACTTCCCTACCGAAGGCCTCGAAGAGGCTCCTCCTCATAAGCCTGACACTAGGAAGTAATTCTCACCATAACCCTTATACACCCGGCAATGGATATAAAGCATATCTCAGAATGCACTGCTGCCTCCCCATCCCTAGCTAATACTTTCTAGATGAAGATTAATTCATGGAGCACATGATATCCCATCCACTCATCACTAGGCCAGACTAGACACTAGTAAAGTTACTTTCCCCTACTAGCTGAGTTCCCTCATCCCCCCTGAATGTTTGAGGGGGGGTTATCCACATGTTTACATTGTGAAGATGATGTACTGATACAAGCCACAAATGAAAGGAGATTGACTACTGTTTATTTGTAGAACCTATGAGTAGGACCCGAGTATGTGTGCTGATTGTATCATCCTAGATATTTTCACATGTTAAATTCCACGCTTACTATCTAACACCATGCAGAAGTTATACGTCATGTGCTTGAGTACTGTCGACAAGGTCATGTTGATATTTGTTTGATCCCTTTTATTGAAAAAACAATAAAAGAAATAATATAAAAAAAACCTCTGCAGCACATGCTTTGAAAAAGAGTTGTTTTACACACAGGTCCCCCTCACAAGGTCAGTGCCAGGTGCTGCTGAACCGGCTGCACCACCCTAAAGCTAACCCTGGTCAAGGGGGTGATCCATGGGCTGTATATGGGTGTTGCCATGCAATTACCTATGGGTCTGGATCCAAATCTCTACTGACTAACATTAATAGACATTGATTTGCATCAAAACTTACGCCTGCTCAGGCAGGTGTAATGAAGGAGCAGGGTATAAAACTCTCCACATTTTCCCTACTTTGCATGCATGCTGCACTGTACACCACACATAAAAATTGAGAAACTTATTGAAGCATTGTTTTTTAACTGAAAGGGTAAGTTCTCATGCTTGACAGAAGGCGCGCAACCTTGCACTACAGAGCAAGGGCGTGTGTTGGCGCAAGGCAGCCAAAAGCGCTTTTCTCTCTCCTTTTCACACAAAGAAGTTCTGTCTTGCACCTAAACTGCCCTGGAGTGCTTAGGATCTCTGGTGCATGATCTGAGAGCCTAGAATCAGAGAGTTGGCACCAAATAAAAGCTGGCTTTGTCCATCCATAGCTCGTTGAATGTTGGCTATGTCCCTGGTTGAGCATCATGCTTCAAGGATGGAGCTTCGCCCATGAGATCAATCCCATCCGAGTCAGTGTTTTCCACGGTGCCCGGCCAGAAAGACATCCATTCTTTGTAGAAATCATTTGAGTTAAGCAGGAAATTGCAGAGCAGGGTTTAGCTAGTGGAATGTTTCCTGCCAAATTTGGAAAGTAAACTAAGCCTGATGCTCAAAGAGAATCAGATTAAATGAAAGTAAGTGACCTACGGTCATATGCACTAACCTACTAGTTAAAAAAAACAGTTGCCACCAGCACGTGGGGACCAGCATTTTATTTTGTGAACCAAGTTAAGTACACTGGTTCGTTTTTTATTGTAATGAAGTGCAGGTGGGAGCACAATAACCTGTCTAATTAATGCTCAATAAACAGGTTGCAATTGACGTCACCTGCAATTGTCTACAATTACATGTATGGTGGCCAGCAAGGGACACCAGTCAATCGTCCCTAGTATCGTTCCAACCTTTAAAAACAAAAAAAAAAACCAACAAAAAAACTGCCTTAGTTCCTTATAGGAACCAGAGCTGCTGAAAAAAAAAACATTTTGGAAAAACAAGGTGAGAGCGGCAGTGGTCCCCTGGAGCCAGTGGTTTGCAACTGCAGATGACGTCACAACTCATTGATACATCCCATTGCAAATCGCAAACAGGAAAGAGCCCCCTTTCCCCCTACTTAAGAATTATGTTTAGGAATAAGTCGCAAAACAGCTTCTGGAACACCGGAACCAGAAACTACAATGAGGGTTTAGTGCATTGTAAAAACAGGACACTTTTAGTGGTCACAATCCCCGTGACAAACAGGATGTTGTCTTCCGGAACATCAGAGCTATAAACATACAATTAAAAGTCAACATATAGGCGGTCATTCTGACCCTGGCGGTCAAAGACCGCCAGGGCGGAGGACCGCGGGAGCACCGCCGACAGGCCGGCGGTGCTCCAATGGGGATTCCGACCGCGGCGGTAAAGCCGCGGTCGGACCGGCAACACTGGTGGTCTCCCGCCAGTGTCCCGCCGCCCCATTGAATCCTCCAAGGCGGCGCAGCTTGCTGCGCCGCCGAGGGGATTCCGACCCCCCCTACCGCCATCCAGATCCCGGCGGTCCGACCGCCGGGAACCGGATGGCGGTAGGGGGGGTCGCGGGGCCCCTGGGGGCCCCTGCAGTGCCCATGCCACTGGCATGGGCACTGCAGGGGCCCCCGTAAGAGGGCCCCTACAAGTATTTCACTGTCTGCTGTGCAGACAGTGAAATACGCGACGGGTGCAACTGCACCCGTCGCACAGCTTTCACTCCGCCGGCTCGATTCCGAGCCGGCTTCATCGTGGAAGCCTCTTTCCCGCTGGGCTGGCGGGCGGCCTGAAGGCGGCCGCCCGCCAGCCCAGCGGGAATGTCAGAATTACCGCCGCGGTCTTTCGACCGCGGAACGGTAACCTGACGGCGGGACTTTGGCGGGCGGCCTCCGCCGCCCGCCAAGGTCAGAATGAGGGCCATAGTATTGAAGTAAATACAACAAATAAAACACAGATTCTAAATTTCAAGATATATGTCATATTACTCCTGCAGTACGACAAAAACACAACTTGAGCACCGTCACAAATCAAAGCACAAATCAGACAATGTAACAGTCCAGAAAAGGTAGATAGATACACCATTCAAGCAATGTCAAACTTTGAAAACCCAATGAAAGCCAATGGCTGCAGTGGGGTGACCTAAAACCCACCTTTTAAGTAATACTTCTAAAATGTTCTTTTTGAAGTATTGGTAACAAGAGGTCTAATAAACAGTTACCACTCCCTATAGCAAGACTTAAAAATGTTACTTAGGATGTCTTATCCAAATTGTTACCGGTACTCGAAGAAGCTTCAAAGAAGCTTTAAAAGTGGTGTTGGGATATCCATCACGTTTGTGACAGAGTATCCCCCTCCGTCAATATCTAAATCAGGCCCGAAGTTCAGTAATATCTTTGTGGTGAGGGATGGATGTGTTCTTAACATTGCAATGTCCTGCAACAGATAGGTGTACGGTGAGGAACTGCATTTGTTTTGCACTAATGCATCTTGCACTGGTTATGACAATCAGCAAGACTGTTTTCCATGAAAGCAGCTGTTTGTCACCTGGTGCCATTGTTCTGTAAGGCATGTCCATGAGACGAGATAAGATGATAATAAATTCACATCTTATTGAGAGAAGTCATTATTTCCTAAGACATGTCCATGAGACGAGATAAGATGATAATAAGATCATATCTTACTGAGAGAAGTCATTGTTTCATAGGAGGTGTGTGTGAGACAAGATAAGATGATAATAAGGTCACATCTTACTGAGTGATGCCACTGTTTCATAAGACATGTCCATGAGACGGGACAAGATAATAATAAGATCACATCTTATTGAGAGAAGTCATTATTTCCTAAGACATGTCCATGAGACGGGACAACCTAATAATAAGATCACATCTTATTGAGTGAAGTCATTGTTTCATAAGACATGTCCATGAGACGGGACAAAATAATGATAAGATCACATCTTACAGAGAGAAGTCATTATTTCCTAAGACATGTCCATGAGATGGGACAAGATGAAAGCAGCTGTTTGTTACCTGGTGCCATTGTTCTGTAAGGCATGTCCATGAGACAAGATAAGATGATAATAAGATCACATCTTATTGAGAGAAGTCATTATTTCCTAAGACATGTCCATGAGACGAGATAAGATGATAATAAGATCATATCTTACTGAGAGAAGTCATTGGTTCATAAGAGGGGTGTGTGAGACTGGATAAGATGATAATAAGATCACATCTTATTGAAAGAAGTCATTGTTTCCTAAGACATGTCCATGAGACAGGACAAGATGATAATAAGAACACATCTTATTGAGAGAAGTCATTGCTTCCTAAGGCGTGTTTATGAGACAAGATAAGATGATAATAAGAACACATAAGAACCAAAAGAATGCACAGTTCCAAGCAAAGGGGCTCCATACTACCAACTTGGGCAGGAGTCGTTACGTCTCTGCGAGCA
The DNA here is from genome assembly GCF_031143425.1 of Pleurodeles waltl. NCBI lineage: Eukaryota > Metazoa > Chordata > Amphibia > Caudata > Salamandridae > Pleurodeles > Pleurodeles waltl. The sequence goes on from NC_090436.1 coordinate 27,235,262, forward strand.
CTATGTCCTAGAAACAAGGGCCTTTACTCACCATCTGGTGACATGCTTCATCATTGGGCCATGCTCCTCGTTAAGCTGGCATTGCAGTGCCTGACGGGCCCCTCGAGGGGGCTTTTTGTCAGAGATCTTTTCAATATGTTTTCTGGAGATGAATGCAAGAATGTTGGATTGGAACAAAAAGAAAGTGTTAAAATTGAGTATGGGAGCCCACAGGACAAACCTTTATTGTAACCTGTAACCCCTGTCAAGATTAAAAACAGAAGCAAAAGATGGGGAAAGCTAGTTATAGTGATCTAGTTTTCCTACAGTTAAGTCTAATGTGTGTCTTGCATCTCAACTATAGGTGTCTGCAAAAAGGGAGGGGTCGTGTGTGGGTAGTTACTATACTACCTACCCTAAAAAACTGGTGAACTTGTTTCTCACTCTAATAGTCTAAAGATCTGGTGGCGATTCGTCAGGACCTAAACAAATCCTAATCCTCACTAAGAAAGTAACAGTACTCACTGTCAAATAGACACATACCACAATCCTTACTATAGTATTTGCAACACAAGTAGGGACCCTCCTAGATTCAGGAAATCGGGCCCCTTAGGCATAGCACGGGCACTGACTGTTCAAAAAATATATACATTTTTGGTGCGAATGCAGCGGTCGGATACACTCTATCAGTCATTAAATCAATCATAGCATTTGTAAAGCGCACTACTCACCCGTGAGGGTCGCAAGGCACAGGGGGCGGGTGCTGCTACTGCTCGAACAGCCAGGTCTTGAGGTGTCTCCTGAAGGTTAGCAGGTCCTGTGTCTGTCGCAGGTGGATAGGAAGGGTGTTCCACGTCTTGGCGGCGAGGTGGTAGAACGATCTGCCACCGGCGGTCATTCTATGGATGCGTGGAACGGTGGCGAGTGCAAGGTCAGTGGAGCGAAGCTGGCGGTTCGGGTGTAGAAGGTGAGTCGTCTGTTGAGGTATTCTGGTCCGGTGTCATGCAGTGCTTTGTGAGCGTGGGTGGGGAGTTTGAGCGTGATTCTCTTGTTGACAGGGAGCCAGTGCAGGTCTCTCATTTGGGCTGTGATGTGACTGTGGTGGGGGATATACAGGAAGAGGCGTGCAGAGGCATTCTGTATGCGTTGCAGTCTTTTCTGGAGCTTGGCCGTGGTTCCTGCGTAGAGGGCGTTGCCATAGTCCAGTCTGCTGCTTACGAGGGGTTGGGTGACCGTCCTTCTGGTTCCAGTGGGGACCCATCTGTAGATCTTCCAAAGCATGTTGAGGGTGTTGAAGCAGGAGGAACAGACGGCGATGACTTGCTGGGTGATTGATAGTGATGAGTCAAGGATGAACCCCAGGTTGCGTATGTGGTCGGTGGGTGTCAGTGCGGTTCCCAGTGTGGCAGGCCACCAGGAGTCATACCAGGTGGGGAGGGTGGAGCCGAAGATGAGGACCTCAGTCAGAATTCAGTTTCAGGCAGCTGTTCTTCATCTATTTGGTGATGGCCTTCATTCCTTCGTTGAGGTTGGTTTTGACGGTGGCGGGGTCCTTGATGAGGGAGAGAATCAGCTGAGTGTCATCGGCGTATGAGACGATGTTGAGGTTGTGTGATCGGACGATGTTTGTGAGCGGTGTCATTAAAATGTTAAAGAGGGTCGGGCTGAGGGATGACCATTGGGGTACGCTGCAGATGATCTTGGTGGTTTCAGAGCCGAATGGAGGGAGGTGGACTCTCTGGGGTCTGCCGGTGAGGAAGGAGGTGATCCAGTCCAGGGCTCTGTCGCGGATCCCTGCGCCATTGAGGCGTGTGCATAGGGTGTGGTGGCAGACGGTGTTGAAGGTGGCGAGAGGTCCAGGAGATGAGGGCCGTGGTTTCGCCATTGTCAAGCAGGGTTCTCATGTCGTCGGTGGCGGCGATGAGGGTGGTTGCGGTGCTGTGGTCACTGCGGAATCCAGATTGGGACGAGTCCAGAGTGTTGTTCTCCTCAAGGAAGCAGGTCAGTTGTCTGTTGACAATCTTCTCAATGACTTTTGCCGGGAAGGGGAGCAGGGAGATGGGCCGGAAGCTCTTGAGGTCTTATGGGTCCGTCTTGGCTTTCTTGAGGAGGGCGTTGATCTTGGCGTGTTTCGAGCTCTCCGGGAAGGTGGCGGTCTCGAAGGAGCTGTTGATGATCTTCCAGAAGTGGGGTGCGATGACAGAGCTCGCTATGTTGCAGATGTGGTAAGGGCAGGGTGGGATGGTGAGCTGGAGTGGATGGTGTTCATGATTTTGATGGTGTCGTCGTCATTGACGTGGGTCCAGGAGAGCAGGAGGTTGGTGTGGCTGAGGGGAGTTGAGTCTGTGGTGTCGGTGGTTGATGGGGGATCTGGGTATTGAAGCTGTCATGGATGTCTGAGATCTTGTGGTAGAAGAAGATGGCTAGGTAGTCGCGGAGGTCTTTGAAGGAGGTTCTTTTGGTGGTTTGGATGAGTTGGTGGTGTCTGCGGATGACGTTCTTGAGGGCTGTGTGGTTGTCCAGTGTCTGTTCTTGGCGCCACTTCTTTTTGAGTCTTCTGCATGTGTGCTTGGATTCTTGGAGGTCGTCGGTGAGCCAGATGGATTTTCTGTCAGTGCGTCTGTTTGAAGGTTTCTTGATCAGGGCGAGAGTGTTGGCAAAGTTGTCGATCCATTGCCTGAGGTTGCGGGCGGCTGTGTTGGTGGTGTCAATTGGTGGGTTCGTGGAGAGGGTGGTGATCAGCTGGTCTTCGGTGACCTTGTTCCAGCTGGGGTAGGAAATCCGCTGTGGATGGTGGTGCGTTGTGGGCTTCTCAAAGGTGAAGTGAATGAAGCGGTGGTCGGTGCAGTGGAGTTCGGTGGTGTGGCTGAAGGAGACGTGTTTGCTGGTGGATACGATGGGGTGCAGCGTGTGTCCTGCGGAGTGGGTGGGTATCGTGACGAGCTGCTTGAGTCTGAGGTTGGCAAGGTCGTCGAGCAGGGTGGTGGAGTTGTTCTCGCTGGTGTTCTCAAGGTGGAAGTTCAGGTCCCCAAGGAGTATGTAGTCTGTGGATGTAAGGGCATGCGTGCTGATGACGTCGGTGATGGAGACGCTGAGTTGCTGTCAGGGTCCAGGGGATCTGTAGATGAGGGTCCCTCTGAGGGTGGTGTTTGGATCGGTGTGGATCTGGAAGTGTAGGTGTTCGGAGGCGCTGAGGGTTTCTTTGGTGCTGGTCGTGATTCTGAGGGTATTCCTGTGGACGATGGTGATGCCTCCTCCTGGTCTGTTGGTGTGGTCCCTACTGGTGATCTTGTAGCCATCCGGGATGGTTATGGCGATGTCGAGCGCTGAGGAGGGGTTCATCCAGGTCTCGGTCAGGAAGGCGACGTCCGAGGAGGCTGAGTTGAGTAGGTTCCAAAGTTTGATGGCGTGTTTGTGGACGGAGGTGGTGTTGAGTAGAGTGGATCTAAGATGGTTGAGTCCTGCTCTGGCGGGTGGGTCGCTGGCATTGAGGCTGGTGAAGGTGCAGCTCTGGCAGGAGAAGGGTCCACGGGTGAGCCTCAGGGTGGCCTGGTGGCAGGTGGATGAGCGGCCGGCGTTGAGTGCATGGAGGGTGATGGCGTCATAGCGGCATCGTGTGTCGCAGCAGTGGGGGAGCGAGAAACAGGGGTTCCGGTGCTGGGCGCAGTCCAGGCGCGGATGGGAGAAGACGGGCTTGCCTTAGAGAGAGGAGAGGGGCACGACCGCAGGTGCAGCAGCGCCGGGGGAGAGAGAAAGGGGGGAGAGTGAGAGTGAGAGAGAGAGAGTGGAGTGAGAGGAGAAAAAAACGGGAGGAGAGAGTGAAACGCAGAAAGCGAAAGACAAAAGGGACAGAACACAGAAGGAAAAGCGCACAAAGAGTGAAACAGAGGCAAAAGAGGAAAAAAGGAGAAGAGAGGCAGAGGGCAGCCCAGTAGAAGAGCAGAGCTCTCCCACTAGACACCAGGGATGAGGCGCAGGCAGAAGCCTGCGGGTGGAGGAGAGCCTCGAACTCCTGACAGAGGTCAGAGTTCAGAGGAACAAAGAGCTCTACTTGCCGGAGGAGCTACGAGGAGGCAGAGCAGTTCACTGACACGTACCCCTACTCCATGCTCCCCGGAATGGGGAGCATTTTTTAGGAATTTTTTTTAGAAATGTCTATGAGACAAGACAACATTATAGTAAGAGCACATCTTACTAAGTGATGTCATTTCTTAAGAGATGCCCATGAGAAGGGATACGATGATAATAAGATCACATCTCACTGAGTGAAGTCGTCATTTCCTGAGTCATGTCTGTGAGATGAGATAAAAAGATAAAAAGATCATATCTCACTGATTGAAGCCATCATTTCGTAAGAGATGGCTATGAAACAAGGCAAGATTATAGTAAGCTCACATCTCACAGTAAATTTTCTTATGAAAGAAAACATGCAGGGGGCAGATGACTTTTGAGAGCACCATCGGCAGATGAAACCTCTATCGATTTCTAGTGGTGATCATAAAGGTCTGGCAGAACACTTGCTTCCATTGGGTTCTTGGCAAAGGAGATGGAATTGTCCGCAGACCAGGTGACAGGGACGATGCTCTTGTGCAATGCACACTTGTATAAACTAACACTACTTGCTCTTGTACTGGAAAATAGTTGTGCAACCTTTGGCATCTGCCAGAGCACCCAAATTCTCAGAGTAGATGGCTATCATAACAAACAAAAACTCCCCATTAACCTGGGGGGTGGACAACATTACCAGCTGGTCTTGTCTCAGTAGCACTAGATGCTCTCCTAGTGAAGATGACCCAATGTGTTTGAAGACTATGGGCCTGATTTAGATACTGGTGGACAAGTCACAACAGTGAAGGATATCCCGTCCACCGAAATCTGAATCCCATAGGATATAAAAGGATTCATATTTAGGCGGATGGGACATCCGTCATGGTTGTGATGGTGTAACCTGTCTGCCAATATCTAAATCAGTGCCGATATCTGAAGAGTTTGTTTGGGGCCACAAAGGTAACAGAGCCCTTGAGAGATCCTTTGATATGTTGAAGTGCTCTCAGTAGAAGAGGTGAAGGGGGTATAGTGATAATTACTGACAAGTTCACCATGAAATTATCTCCTAGGGATGCCAGAACTCTACACATCCAAGCGGTGACATTCTCTACTTTCTCTTAAGATGAATTGTATGTATTCAGACGTCTGCAGATCTCATACAGAGGGGTAAAGACTTTTTGGCTCATTTAACGTTTATGGGTTAGTAGGGGAACCTGCTCAGGCTTTCTGCTTTCTCAGTAAAATATCTCAGCAATGATGGAAAATAGGAGCCTGGGAAACTGTTAATTTCAAACAGTACCAGAAGAGCATTGACCAACAGCAAAACTGTGAAGAAAGGCCGACTCCTTATTCTCAAATGCAGAAAGATTGTGTGGTGTTGGTGTTCACCATTAACACTTACCATTACCACTTTGGTTCTCAGCACAAAGAGAAGGACTAGAGCTTAGGTACAATTATGCTATGCGACAAATCTGATTTGTCCCTCGGTGCACTGATGGCAGACCGAGTCTCTGTGTCTTCTGTTCGACCCCACTGATGAGGTACTTGTGTGAATCTTTTGATAGTGTTCTAGGATGAACTTCCACGTCAGTTGGAAGACAGACCATGGGGAAAGGCAAGGAATCCCAATGCCAGTGTGTCATTGGGGTTGGGTGATGCAAGGGTGCCTACATTGCATGCAGAATTGATTTTGTGCAGGAACAGGCACCTCCCTGCACAAAAACACAAAAAGAAGCCCGAGGGGCTCTTTCCTCTTCCTATGTGTGCTTCAGAATGCAGCACATATAGAAAGAGGAAAAACAAGTAGAAATAAAGATATTTCACCACATTATGCTTCTCCTGGGGAGACGCATTTTTTGACGCATTCCCAGGGTTACCTCTTCTTGTATATCTGGGAATGCGTCAACATCCATGGATGCTGCATGGGAACACCCACAAAACACCCATGGAAACGCCCCCCTTGTGCAGAGTAATGCAACACAGCAAATGGCGCTGCGTTACATTACTCGAGATTTATAAAGCCACTCAGGGCCACGCAAGGTGGCCCTCCATGACTTGATAAATCTCATTTTTCATTGGCATTGCTGTTGCACCATGTCGCAGGGTGTAAGAGCGATGCAGAGAGGGTCATAAACATGGCCCTTTGAGATTAGTAGAAACAGAGTGAGTGTGACTTCCTCCTAATTCCGGGGCACGCTTGAGGACTTGGAGCTCCATCAACAACAAAGCTACGGTAGGGATTGGAGGCTGGGGATGTCAGAAGCATAGCAGCACCCTTATTCTCTGGCAGTACAAGAGCCTTCAACAGTACTAATAAATATTTCCTTTTCAGATGAATGACTTCTTGGCCACCTCTACTGACATCATCAGAAAGCTTCTTACTTTTCACTTTTGTGAGGCTGGGTTTGCGAGGCTCGATTGGGTCATGCATCCCGAGAGGTCAAGGGTCCAGATGTAGCCACAAGAATTTGTCAAGGAATTGGCATCAAGACCAGTGCCAGAAGGAGTACTGTAGTGTGTCCCTGAAAGTATACAAGTAGAACCACTGGCAATGTACTGTGGGAGCAGAACCCTGATCCCCAAAATGTGAGACACTCCAAATTTTACATCACCCAACATTTACCTCTGCAGGTACTGATATGGGGTTGATTGTGCACTGAAAGGCACCTTCCTCAACATTAAACCCAACATCAGTTAGCAGCGTTGCAAAGAATGGAGTTCTAGATCAGGGAAAAGCTAAACGGTTTTATTATAAAATCTCTAAATCAAGCGGTACAGAGTAAACTTTAAATGCCACAAAGGCTCATATACAGAATACATAGTCAGAAATCATAATTATTCTAAGTTCCAAATGAACAGTGAAGTCGTTAAGAAATAGAGCAGCATCGCTAGTGGAATAGAAAGTCATCAGAAAAATCCTCTAACTCACCCCCAGAAACAAGGGGTTCTTATACACAGTTCTTGCATAGCAACTTAGCTAAACCACAGATTCAGTATGGTATTATCCTATGTATAATGTTTTGACAAATTAGAGAAATCCATGTCAATAACAATAGCACTATCCCATTTTCTTAGAAAAAGTCAAGCATTTTCAGCATCACGTTATCAAAGGAAGTTCAACTAATAATAAATATTTCTGAACAATGGACTGTACGCCAGCCGAAGAGTGCTAAGCTGAGCAACAAAACCATGGAAGAGCCTTGAACAGTTTCAACAGTTAGGAACACTAGAAGGTTCATCAACAATACGTGCACATTAGAAAAATGTTCAATATACCGCCGGCCTCTGCTTTGCAGAGCCTGTGACCATGACTATGGGGGTCATTACAACCTTGGCGGTCGTGCGGAAGACCGCCAGCAGTGGCGGTTTGCCGCTCGGCGTATTATGACTGTTGGCTGCTCTCCGTCCTTTTTCCTATGGAGAGCCTCCAACAGCCATACTGGCGGGCGGCGGGGAAGTGGAGGTTGCTCCACCTCCACCGCCACGCCAACAGAACACCGCCCAGAGAATCAAGTCCTGTGATTCGGCGCAGCGGTGTTCTGTTGGCGGTGTGGTGTCGGCGGAGCAGCCCCCATGGCTCCCGCCCCCTCCCGGAGGATCGACGGAACAGGTAAGTCGATCGTTCGTTAGGGGAGGGGGGTGGGGGGGTGTTGTATGTTGTGTGGGTGCATGGGGGTGTGCGTCTGTGTATGTAGAGGGGGTGTGTGAGTGCGTGTATGCTTGCGGGTGTGTTGCGTGCTTTGGGAATGAGTGCGTGTATGTCTGTATGTATGTCTGTATGGATGTGTGCGTGTATGTCTGTATGTTGGTGTGAGAGTCTGACTGTGTGTGTGGATGTCGGCATGTATGTCTGTGTGTGTGCGTGTGTGTGTTGGTGGTGCCTGCGTGCGTGTCGTGTGTGTGTGAGTTATGTGATGTTGGGGGTCAGGTGGGGAGGGGGGCCCTGCCACCTTTGGGGGGTGGCAGGGGTGGTGGAGGGTGTAGAGGAGGGAGTCGGGGTGGGGGGTGGGGGAGACCCCTATCAGTGCCAGGGAAGGAATTCCCTGGCACTGATAGTGCTTACCGCCATGGATTTCATGGCGGTTCCTACCGCTGGAAATCCACGGCGGTATTGTGACGGCCGCCGGGCTGGAGACCCAGGTCTCCAGCCCAGCGGTCGTCTCTGCCCTGGCGGGTGGAACGGAGAAGCGGCGGATGACCATGGCGGTAACCGCCATGGTCATAATACTGAAAAAAAGACCGCCAGCCTGTTGGCGGTCTTACCGCCGCTTTAACACCGTCCGCCAGGGTTGTAATGGCCCCCTATATCTCCTGCCAGTAGATTGATACATAAGCCACACAATAAGGAGTTTGACAACAGGAGATGGGACGTGCCGTACCAAACTGGACAGGATTCTGGCTTTTTTGGCCAGTCTCAATCCTTAAAATGTTCAGGGTAATCCAAGATATCCACGGATTTAATCTTTCATAAGAGAGCAACAACAAATGAGGACCCCTGCTCTCGGGTCCATTGGAGGCTGCCTACTGGTACCAGGGTAGGTGGGCGGCCGGAGACTAGATGCTCTGAGGAAAGAGAATGAGACTTTAACGTAACTTTTTGACCCTCACTGCTATGCCAAGGGAGATAAAACAAAGGGGTCATGCATTCATTAGTCCGAGATTAAAGTAACAAGCCAACCATCTATAACCCGTTCCCTAAGGTAACTATAACTCGCACCTCGCCATGCACAGTTTCTTCATCCAAAATGTTATTGCAACTATTACATTGATATTATCAATGATATTATCAAACATGTCATGAGTGCCGTCATTTGTGGGTTAGTTAGCCGTGCATGGCGAGGGCGTGAGTTATAGTTACCTTAGGGCACGAGTTGTAGTTACTTAAAGTAACCCTAACTATAACGAGTGAGTTTCTATGGTTTTGTATGTTTAAAATGTGAACTATAACGTCCCTGTAACTTTAGTTTTTTTCAGTGAATTTCTATGTTTCTTTTAACATATAGTCATTTTCATTACTATATGTTACTCCAACCACCGCCATGGAAAGGCTTCAGCCGTGCAACGGTGTGTTTGGCCCTGAGGCCAACCCCCTATAAGCACCCAGTCTTGCACCGTGCATGGCCTTCATCCATGCGCAGCAAACGTTGCCCACAAGACCTGGCTTGCAGCCAGACCCTGTGGCCAACACCCCTCACCAACCAACCACATGCTGTGCACGGCCATTTGGGCATGCGAGGCGGGAGTTGGCTGCGGCCTCTCTGGGTGTGAGAATAGGTGTAAGAGGGTGTATCTGGGGGATGAGGGTGGCTGTGAGAGTGTCTCTCTGGGTGTGGTACTGCGTACATCAGTGTTTTAGTGGGTGCATCAGTGTGTGTGTGGGTCTGTGAGTGGGTGCATGAGGGTGTCAGTGGGTCTGTGAGTGGGTGTGTGAGAGTCTGAGTGGGTCTGTGAGTGGGTGTGTAACTATCTGAGTGGGTCTGTGAGTGGGTGCGTGAGGGTCTGACTGGGGCTGTTAGTGGGTGCACGAGGGTCTGTCAGTCTGTGAGTGGGTGAGTGAGTGTCTGAGTGGGTCTGTGACTTGGTGCATAAGAGTCTGAGTGGGTGTGTACGTGGGAGAAAGACTGAAAGAGAGAGAGAGCGAGAGAAAGAGAGGGAGAGAGATAGAGAGTGTTTTAGGCCTTGATATATGATATACTTAGAATGAGATATTTCTGGCCGAATTGAAAAGAAAAATGTATTTGTCATTTAAAAGGAGTAAGATTACCTTTCAGTATGAGGCTTAAACATTTGCAGTTAAAAACAAAAGGAGGGAAACAAGTGTGGCTGGACTCAAGGCTCAGTATAAAGGTCTGTGACCTTCACACTGAACTTTTCATTGTTCTTTGTTTCTTTTTTAGCCCTTTATGGGCAATCTGGGACCACGGGCCCCCACAAGAGCTCCCCGCGGAAGCTACATATTTTTTTTAATATATATTTTTTAATGTATGACAAGCCCTTTACGGGCTATCTGGCATTGCGGGGGAAGCCTCAAGGCGTCCCCAGCAGTGCCATTGCTTCAGCCAGCAAACCTTTCATCTCTGTTCCCTGAACACATACCTGCTTGCAGGGGACAGAGATGAAAGCTCAGGTTTTTGACAGCGGGACCTGTTTGTCAAAAACCAGAATGTTTCATGTGACTTGGCTGCAGCTTCAAAGCTGCAGCCAAGCCACAGCAAATAGCTATGTACAGGTGGTGGGCACCCCGGGACAAAGCAGGAGCCAGCCCTGGGGGGTTGTGGTCCCCAGGGCCATCAGTGGCTCCTTGAGGGGGGCCACATGGTCCTCCTTAAATGCAGGCATAGTCCCAGGGAGGTGGTGATCCCAAGGCCTAATAGGGGTCCGAAACAGACCCCCTTTGCATTATTTAGTATGTGCCCTGTGGAAGGTGGTGATCCCTGGGGCTGTGGGAGAGGCCATTGGGCCTCCCCCACATTATAAAAGCATTTTTGCCCCTGGGGGAAGGTGGTGTTCCCTGGGGCTGGTGGGGATGCCATTGTGCCTTCCCCACATATTAAAAGCATTTTTGCCCCAGGGCATGGTGGTCCTGGGACGCGGGTGGGCCGCGCGCCCCCCTTGAACATATTTCAAGAATAGCCTCAGGGACCACCACCTCGACAGGGCTCTGGGGGTGCCAGGAGGCCCTCCCTATTAAAAAGAAAAGGGTGCCCCCTGACCTGGCCCACCAGGGGGCTTTTTTAAAAACAAGCCCGGGAGGCCACCCTTGTATTTTAAAAACATTTTTACAGCGGATTTGCGACCCCGTCACGATTCTCCAGGAACATTAAAAATAAACAAATGCTTTTTAGCCCTGGGAGGGTCCCTCTGGGACCCCAGCACCAGAGCTAAGCGGTCAGAATGACTCTACCCTGGCCCCTTGTGAAGCTCAAGCCGATCCCAAGATGGTGCCAACACATTCTGGTCTGAAGTGTCGCAGCCAATCAGAGCTGTGCATTTCTGTGCATGAGCTTGTCATGATTTGTGATTTATTCAAGAGTTAAATATACAAATTTGGATTTTCTTTCATTTTTCATAAACTACAGAACAGATTTACACCAAATAAGCAAAAGCGTAATCTGCGTACCGAAAGCTAGCTTTCTGCCAAATTTGGTGTAATTCCGTCCAGGGGTTCGGGCTATAGGCATGTCTAGAAGTCCTACGGGAATTAACATGTCAATCACAACTTTCTTGCCCCCTTCTTTTTTCTGGCCCACGCTTGACAGATCACCCCGAAATGTTCAGTGCGCAGCAAGAATCACCGGGGGACTTTTTTGAGAAAATTTAATGAAGGTTCATCAAACGGTGCCAAAGATATAGGCAAGTCTAAAACTATAACTACCTCCTGTCGACCGCCAGCAGGTAATACGCCAAGGAACATAGATGTGGAGTTAGGAATTTTAGGTCTATACTTCCTCCATATGCACTTACCTTTCAATATTTTGGTCTTCAATATTTTGCCCGCTATATTTTTGTACCACGATGTTCACGGCCCTAATATTCAATAGTACAGTAAAAATGTGTTGCATACAGGGCATTGAGAAAAGTGGTATGGGAACATATTACTTACAGATAGGATAGCACAAAGGTTATGGATGGAAAACTTGAATACTCTGGGCAGCATTCCATTCTAGCATCTTTTAGCTGGTCTTTGTTATTGTACGCAGGACCCAACCATATGGAAATTAGTCTTAGCCCCAAACCAAAGATGGACCATCTAACACAAACTGCCAGGCTGTGCCCCTCTGGCAGGGATCCCTTCACCAGTATGAGCCTTGGTGGGCTCATCAGTCAGATGCAGTTTATGTCCAAAGTCACAGCAAGCTTAAAGTTACATCTGAGCACCCCCCTACTTACAGAGACTCTATTAGGTTGCATAAAAAGTAACCGAGAGAACGCTTGAATGAATCTAAATTATTAATATTTACTCTCCCTGCAGAGCATTCCATCATTTTGAGCTCATCTATGCTGTTACACACAGGAGCCAGCCATTTGTAAATCAGTCTCTTTGTCCCCCCCACCAAAGTTCTACAACAACAGGGCCCAGCCAAAACTGCTGGGCCATGGTACCTCTCAGCAGGAACATAAGAAGCCCTGACCAATTGTCTTTACATAATGGGACATTGTGGGAACTGTCGTTCCAATGCATACATAACATACACTAGTCACCTGGTGTGGGAATGTATGAATACACGTAGGAGCATTGTGAAAAGTGGCCTGGGAATGTAAGATGTAGACGCACTAGATCACAGGTCTCCCGGTTTGATTGCTCTCATTGGAACAGTGTACCTATATTTAGTTAGATGCACTAGTATTGTCATTTAATATATGTTTAACATTTAAAGGCAATGGTAATTGACTAATAGACAGGGATATTTGAAAAGGCCATTACATTCAAGATTACTATAATAACAGTGATTGTAATATAAATTATAACATCAAACAATGTACAGAAGTATCTAACACTCTGATTTTTCTGCGTTCTATGACTCTACTCCTAGTAATCAACACTGGTGCAATTCCTTAGGGGCAACTACTATGAACCCCAAATGCTGCCGCAATGTATCTGTACGGAAATGCCACTGTTGGCATGGTTGCCCCCCCACTTTTTGTCTAGTGTTGATGCCAACTTTGATTGCAAGTGTGCTGGGATCCTGCTAACCGGGCCCCAGCACCAGTGTTCTTTCCCTAAAACTGTACCTTTGTTTCTACTATTGGCACAGCCCCGCCATACAGATAAGACCCTTGTAAAATGTACCCCAGGTACCAAGGGCCCTGTAGCCAGGGAAGGTTTCTAATGGCTGCAGCATGTATTATGCCACCCTAGGGGACCCCCCACTCAGTACATGCACACTGCCTTGCAGCTTGTGTGTGCTGGTGGGGAGAAAAGACAGAGTCGACATGGTACTCCCCTCAGAGTCCCATGCCCACAAACCACTGCCTGTGGCATAGGTCAGTCACCCCTCTAGCAGGCCTTACACCCTAAAGCAGGGTGCACTATACCACAGGTGAGGGCATAGCTACATCAGCAATATGCCCCACAGTGTCTAAGTCCATTCTTAGGCATTGTAAGTGCAGTGTGGCCATATTGAGTATATGGACTGGGAGTTTGTCATCACGAACTCCACAGCTCCATAATGGCTACACTGAATACTGGGAAGTTTGGTATCAAACTTCTCAGCACAATAAACCCACACTGATGGCAGTGTGGGATTTATTGAAAAATGCACACAGAGGGCATCTTAGAGATGCCCCCTGTATGTTAGCCAAACTGCTAGTGTAAGACTGACCAGTCTCTGCCAGCCTGCCACTTTCAGACGAGTTTCTGACCACATGGGGTGAGAGCCTTTGTGCAGAAACAACACCTGTCCTGGGTGGAGGTGCTTCACAGCTCCCCCTGCAGGAAGTGTAACACCTGGCGGTGAGCTTCAAAGGCTCAGGCCTCGCGTTACACTGCTCCAGGGCACTCCAACTAGTGGAGATGCCCGCCCCCCAGGACACAGCCCCACTTTTGGCGGCAAGTCTGGAGGGAAAATTAGGGAAAACAAGGAGGAGTCACCCACCAGTCAGGACAGCCCCTAATGTGTCCAGAGCTGAGGTGACCTCCTCCCTGCAGAAAACTCTATTTTGGTTTGGAGGACAGGGACCAATAGAGATAGGAATGTGCCCCCCTCCCCAAAGGGAGTGAGCACAAGGAGGGTGTTGCCACCCTCAGGGAGAGTAGCCATTAGCTACTGCCCCCTAACCCCTAAAATGCCCCTAAATGTAGTATTTAAGGGCTTCTCTGAACACAGCTCATCAGATTCCTGACGCCCTTACAAGAAGAAGAAGGACTGCTGAGCTGACAACCCCGCAGAGAAGAGGGGAGACAACAACTGACTGAGCCCCAGCTCTACCGGCCCGTCTCATGCTTCAAAAATCTGCAAAAGAAGAGCGGTGACTTCTGCAGGGCCAGTGACCCCTGAAAAGCCTCCAGAGGACTACATGCATCACAGACGACCAAAAAAACTCCTGTGGACAGCGGACCTGTCCAACAGGAAATTAAAAGAAACTGCTTCTAATGGACTCCTGCCCCACTCCAGAAGCGTGAGTCCTAAACCACTGTGCACCCAACACCCACGGCCTGTGTCCAGGTGGCCCAACTATCCAGAGAGGATCCCCTGGTGATTCTGACCGAGTCTCCACCCCTCCACGACGACGGCTGCAGAGGGAAACCCAAGGACCTGCCCTGACCGCGACTGCCCGGGACGAAGTTATCCAACACCTGGAGAAGCACTGCACCCACAGCCCCCAGAATCGAGAGAACACGACCACTGGTGCAGCTACGACCAGCAGGCAGCCCTCCTCCCTATCCAGTTGGTGGCTTGCCTGAGAAGCCCCCCTGTGCCTTGCCTGCAGCGCCTTAGTGACCCGGGGTCCCCTCATAAAGTTTCATTGGAAACCCTACGCCCTGTTTGCACTTTGCACCCGGCCGCCCCTGTGCCGCTGAGGGTGAGGGATTGGTGCCTACTTGAGGCCCCTTCAGTGCTCTGCTAAACCCCCGTGGTCTGCCCTCCGACAACATTGGTTCTTATCTGCAAGCAGACCGGAACCGAAGTACCCCCTGGCTCTACAGGGACCCACGTTATTTTGGCTCTTGTATGACCTCTGCACCTAACTGGCTCCATGTTGCTGGTGATGGATGCTTGGGGTTATCTTGAACCCCCAACGGTGGGCTACCCATGCCCCAGACACTAAACCAGTAAGTTTGTTACCTACCTCTGAAACTGTATTTTGTTTTCCTCCCCCAGGAACTGTTGAAAATTGCACTGTCACCTTTTAAAATAGCTTTTTTGCCATTTCAAAGAAAACTGTATGTACTGTCGATTTTATTCAAAGTCCTGAACTTACCTATGCAAAGTACCTTTCATTTAATGTACTTACCTGCAAACTGAATCTTGTGGTTTTAGAAATAAATGAACAAAAGATATTTTGCTATATAAAATCCTATTGCCCTGGAGTTAAGTCATTGAGTGTGTGTTTCTTCTA
The DNA here is from genome assembly GCF_031143425.1 of Pleurodeles waltl. Lineage (NCBI taxonomy): Eukaryota > Metazoa > Chordata > Amphibia > Caudata > Salamandridae > Pleurodeles > Pleurodeles waltl. The sequence continues at coordinate 27,250,349 of NC_090436.1, forward strand.
TTGCTTGTGTGTGTATAACAAATGCTTAACACTACCCTCTGATAAGCCTACTGCCCGACCCCACTACCACAAAGAGAACATAAGAATTATCTATTATTTCCTCTGTCAAGTCTCTGGGGAACCCCTGGACTCTGTGCAAACTATCGGCCTGATTTATACTTTTTTAGCGCCTCATTTGCGTCATTTTTTGACGCAAAAGCGGCACAAACTTACAAAATATAATTGAATTTTGTAAGTTTGCGCAACTTTTGCGTCAAAAAGTGACGCAAATGCGGCGCTATAAAGGTATAAATCAGGCCCTACATCTCATTTTGATATAGTATATACAGAGCCAGCTTCCTACAGTGTCAGAATTGGTCCACATACTCAACAGGTTTGTATGCACTCGGAAGAACTGTGTCTGCTTTCTGACATGAGATATGTGAGCACTGAGTGCCACTTCTGCTGTCACTAAGGATGACTTTTAGGCCATCATACTACTCTGATCATGTCCTATTCACATTTCTGCAACAAAACAAATTAGATGAGCATAGTGATTATTACAAACCTTGGAGTACATGCATTTTTGTGTGGTTCACATGCATATCGGAGATTGCTAGTGAAATATTTGGAACAAAAATCAATGACCATTTGCTCCTTGAGAAAGTCCTGTCTGGGACAAAACGCGTCAGCTGGAAATTGGCTGTAAGGAATGTTTTATACAAATCACACTAATTGCATGACCTCTGGAAAATATTATCCTTTGACGGATTGGTGTTGGCTTGACGTGTATTGAATGTGTGTGAGTTTTGTTGAGTGCACACAAACTTGTTTAAAAATGTTGATTGTAATTGGTACATACACTGGTGAAGTGAACACTTTCATGCCAGCTTCATAAAGAGTTGCAATGTGATTCATTATAAGTAGTAGGTAGCCTGCTTTTGTCGTAGCTCCCGAATGAGCCCCTTAGCACTATGCCAAAGTGAATAACTCTGGCATAATTTAGGATTGGTATCACACCTGACATCCTCGCAAAATTCTGCGGTAAAATCAACTACTGAACAATGGACCATTACCAGCCCATGTTATTACTTGAATGGCAACCTCACTGTGTTAAGAAATATTTGAGCTATAGTTGTGCATATATTTTCAGTAGGCTTGTACATTGAAATCATAAATAGATTTTATTTTATTTTTGGCACTGAAATGTTAAAAAGGGTACCTAACAAACTGGATTATTTGTTGTAGCGTTGGAGAATTGGACTCCTGTAATAATCACAATCTTTGTCAGGGTGAACTACCAAAGTCAGTAAATAAACCTGTGCTTACCCTCTGGTAGCTTAACACAAAGGAGGCAGGTTGCACTTAAAGGCAATCTGCGAAGTATTTCTGCAGTACTTAAATAGTAAAATAGTGAAAATACAACACAAGAAAAATCCCAAACTCATTTAGAAAAATAAAGTACATTTTCACAAAGAAAATGACAGACAACAAAGCAACAAAACTACAATAAGTAAAACAGGAGATATGAATTTTTAAAGTTTGAATTAAAAATAGCTCTAAAAAGCACAAAGCATCAACCACAGTTATCTGGCTCTGCCAGACCGGGTTAAAGTCAAATGGCAAGGCTAACTACAGTGGATCATGCCTCGGATACAGGGACCAGGTGGGTTGCAGAAGAGAAGGGTCCCGATGTGGTTGCTGAGGAAGGCTGGAAAGTTCAGACCAAGCAAAGTTCGAACTCTGCGTCCAGGAAGTCCTCGTTGTCAACGAGTTACTGCTCGGCGTAAGTCCAGTTGAAGCCCTCAACGTTCTGACTTATTAGAAACTTAACTGGAAGTCAGATCTCTTTCAGTTAGTCAAATTTGCAAGATGAGGCCGACCATTGATTTGTGGTTGATGGCTTTAACAGCAGCCCGGTCTTTGACAGTTCTCCAGACATAAAGTTACCAAAACGTTTCTAAGTCCCACTTCTCACAGTATGGGGACAGGTGGAGCACATTATAACACCAGCCAACAGTCCAGAGCCTGGAGGGAACCACTTGGCAGTTAGGACTCACTCCAACATAGGACAGCTGCAGGGTCCAAGGCAGGTCCTGTTGGTACTGGTCAACTGGGCAGTTGCAGGGTGAGAGTCATCCAGAAGCTTATTGTGTCCCTGTAGCTCACACAGGAGGTCAGCCAGCTGACCGTTAGAGTCACTCCTAGGATCCAAGTTTCAAGGCAAGCAGTTCCAGGCTTCCCTCAGATTCTTCAGACAGCAAGGCCATCCTTCTTCCAATCCTCCACAGGCTCAGGAGTGTGTTGAGGAGGGCACTAAGGATGCCACATTTAACCTGTGCCAGCTTGGGGGAGAGAGAAACTCCTGGCCACTCACTAACCAGTAGGGTAAAAGTCAGGTGTGACCCTACCCACTTTTGCAGGACATCTTGTGTTTATCTTACTGTAAACTATCCCACTTCCTGAGATAAGCTTCCTGTGGCTGGAGCTTGTGCGCTACTTGGAACACTGACAATGCAGTGTGGCACAGTACGGTAGAGGCTCCGGGCAGTGGCGGCCCGGCCTCCTGGCAACTTCGGAGGTAACCAACTGAAGGGCAGCCGAGCCAGTCCAGGGAGCCTTGGTCCTTCTTTCCCCTTGCACCCTCCCGCACTCCTGCTGATTCCCACTCTCACCCGCTCGTCCTCTTGCACCTTTCTCACTCTCCAACTCACTGGTGACTGTCGCAAAGGCAATTGGATAGTAATCTGGACTATTTACAATCATTAATCAAGAGGGCACAAGCCACTGCAGAAGCAGAGGCTGGGCTGGAACTACGTGAAACACCGACATGCCAATGCAACCCTATCCTGGACAAACTCACAGAACTGCCTGGAATTACGTCCACACAGGTAGCAGACTTAAAACAGGAATCTGAACAGCTAAAACAGCATAAAAACCAGCTCATGGCCTCAAAGGAGCAAACACAGTGATAACCGACCAGTGGAAAAGTCAGACAAAGAAGCTTATATCAAGGAAAGTCCAAACCAAGAACTACTCCCATCAATAGAAAGCCCAAACCTAGAGGACAGCATGGAAGCAGTGCTAATTTTTCCAGTACTATCAATAAAGAACACAAAACACCTGAAACAAATGAGCAACAAGCAAGTTATGAGACAGGCTAACAAAGGTTCACAGCTCAAAATGCTCCTCCAGGTGGGAGCACTGCAAGAGACCAATAATCAAAAGGTGGGCCAGCTAGTGAAGGCTTCAAACCATACTAAACGAGGCACCAACTGTACATCCCAGACGGTGACTCCAGGTGCAATGTCAATAGAAGAAAAACTTCACAGGCAAGCATGCAGGCACCAAGCAGATTGACAAGCTGAATCTCCACTCCGAGAGAAATGTGTGTCTTTGGATCGGGCATCACAGACAACTGGAGCTGGAGGCTGACTCCAACATGGAGAGTACCAGGAGGTGACAAATAACCATACTATCCCAATCCCACCATCCCGGTCTCAACCCCCTGGGGCCCACTTAGAAGATCACCAGACAAATCTAGAGTTCTAACTCCCACTTATGCACAGCCAGTAACAACCCTGAGGCACCGCAGTAAAACAGCCCGGAGTGAACCGGGTAAAAACATAACAACCAACAACTCAATGCCTGCTGGGGTGCAATGGAGGAATCTCATAGGTGCTCCAATTACATCCATTTTGCAGACATCAAGCAGCAAGCAAAAAATGACCCTCCAACTAGCTGCACCAATGGACAAGAGAGAACTAAATCTTATTTTCCACCTGAAATACACCTAGCATGACCCCTGGGATGTCCTCAACAGGGGCAAATAAGTAAAGATAAAGCAACTCAATCCAGGGTTTGGAACATAAAAAGAGCAAGGATCTGGAATACGTGGACTTTTTAGCACAAAAAAATGGTGATCCAAATGAGAGCACAGAGGTGTGTTTCTCCCACTAAGAAATTGTGCAGTCACTAGTGACTAAGGCAAGAACGCTTGAAGACTGGGTGCAAGTGTTGACGAAAATCAAGATTGAAAAACATCAGTTTTTCCTACATCTGTTAAGAAAGAAAGAAAAAGAAGGATGGAGCTTGCGAACAGACAAGTGGCCTGAAAACAATGGCTCAGTGCAATACCACACTTAGGGTACGATGTTGGACTTTTCCAGGGCCACCACCATTGTCCAAGGCCACCGAGGTACACAATGTTGCAAGATCCCCAATTTACAACACAAGAGGATAAACCACCTGGTAGATTACCAACAACAGTCCTGACATAGCAGGAAGTACTGGGGTACATCTTCAAGCACCAAATTGAGGTAAAATTCAAACCCTATTGACTCTATGGGCCTCATTCCGACCCTGGCGGTTTCAAACCGCCAGGGCCCGGGTCCGCGGAAGCACCACCAACAGGCTGGCGGTGCTTCCTGGGCTTATACCGCCGCGGTCAGAAAAGGGGATCCTGGCCCAGGGAATCCTCCATGGCGGCGCTGCTTGCAGCGCCGCCATGGGGATTCCGACCCCCTTCCCGCCAGCCTGTTCCTGAGGCTGGCGGGAACGGGTGTCGTGGGGCCCCTGGGGGCCACTGCACTGCCCATGCCATTTTCACTGTCTGCTTAGCAGACAGTGAAAATCGCGACGGGTGCTACTGCACCCGTCGCACCCCTGCACATCCGCCGGCTCCATTCGGAGCCGGCTTCCTCTTTGCAGGGCCTTTCCCGCTGGGCCGGCGGGCGATCTGTTGGAGATAGCCCGCCGGCCCAGCGGGAAAGTTGAAATGACCCCCGCAGTCATTTGACTGCGGTGCGGTCTTTGGGCGGTTTCGGCCCGGCGGGCGGCGCCCGCCGCCCGCCGGGGTCGGAATGACCCCCTATGTCTCCAACCACCAAGTTAATCTCATGGAATATAGCAGGAGCCATCAAACTGGTGCAAGACCCAATCTTGGAATAGTTCTTGTGCAATTTTGACCTCATCTGCCTCCAAGGAACCTGGCATGAAGCTGAGAACCCACTACAAGGACATGTGGAATTTGTGAACCTAGCAGAGAAAGCAAAAACCAAAGGCCCCCAAAAGGCAGCTTATCACCTATATAACTAGCAAAATATTTAACGCAAGCCAACTGAAGAGCAATCACATGCCTGCAGCAATTATCACAATCTGGAGTTCAGGAAAGCAGGCAACTTTGCTCATAATAGTTAACATCTACATCAATCCTAACCCTAGACAGAAACACAGCCTAATTAAATCAACAGAAAACAAGCTATCAGAAATACCAGAGCTACTCACAGGGAAATACCATGGAGACTTCAATCTAATGCAAGTCAAGGAATTCCAAGTCGACCTTGGGTTATATCTTCATATCCTCCCATATATTTAACGATATCCAGAGCTTTCATATAGAGGTTATATGAAAAAGTGACCACCATCCTCAGATCACAAAAATATCAAATAACAACTGGTACATGGACCAAATAGAAAATCTTGGTGCAAAAGATCCAAGTAGCCACTGGTAGTGAATTAGATGGACCAAATTATCCCAGGATAACCACAAGAAATGGAAAGCAAGCTTCCCAAATGAGCAGGGGGAAAAACAGTCTTGATCTCTAAATGGGAGACTATACAGGAATCAATAAAACACACAACTAGGTCCTCAACAAAAGATGATTCATGGGCAGGGGTCACACAAAAAGAAAAGGTACATCCAGGGCCTTAAGGCAACAGAGGCAGCAAATGAATAGAGTAGCCAGACGTTGAAAGTCTCAACATATGACCTGCTCCTACCCTGAAACTTTCCACAAATTAAGAAAAGCTTGCAAAAAGGCAATATGGGAAGCCAAGCAAGCCCACATGGACCTGCAGTGGATAAGAACTGTGGAGACCTGCAAGGCAAAAATCAGTAAGCTGCTAGGGTCCATTATAAACCAGCTCGAACAAGAGCCTGCAGAAGCACTAGAAACCTCGGTGCCCAAAGAAAAGTGGATAGTGCACATCTCTAGCTTATATCAGAACCCAAAAAGAGACAAACTATCATCAAGCCCACCCAGTGCTGTACTCTGCCTAATCTTCACAGAACAAAAGATCAAACCAAGAATACAGACTTGCAGAAGCGGCAGGGCACCAAGCCCAAATGGCCTGCCCGCATCACCATTAAAAAACGATCAGCTGTTTTGGAGTAGCCATCTAGGCAGATTACACAACACCTGTCTAAGGGAAAACAAGGTTACAGACTCATGGAAAGGGGCATTTATACATCCCATCTGTGAGAATAGCCCATATGGGAACCCTAACAAATACTGCATGATCGCACTTCTCGATACTGATGCACAGGCCTACTACTCGAGGAACATGAATCTTGGGCAACAATGTCAGACTTAACAACTCTAAACCAAACAGGTTTCTGATCAACATCAAGCACCATTGACAATTTGTCAGCCAAGGCCATGTTAACAGAAAAAATGCACGAGGAAAAATCTATCGCTATTCACCTGCTTTGTAGAGCTCACTAAAGCATTTGATTTAGTCAACAGACATTGCCTGTGGAGAAAACTAGTTGAATGGAACATTCCTCCAAACCTGCTAAAAAGAATACAGCTTCTATACTCAGACAGCTGGACTAAGGTCACCCTCTGGTGTAAGAAGGGTCTAACATCCAGAATTCTAATAGAGGCATAAAACAAGGATACGTGCTGGCCCCGACTGTATTCAATTTATATTTGGCAGATTTGAGTGCCCAACTGGATTTCACCTGCTCCCATCCTCCAAAGTTGGGTCAACAACTAATTACTGCACTATTATATGCAGTCAACATTGTTTTATTAAATCTTACATGCACAGGCTTACAAAATCTGTTAACCTCTCTGCATTAATACTGCCCGACCAACAAGTTGACCAAAAACCTCGGGAAAACGAAGGTAATCATTTTTGGCAAAAGGATAATCAAGAAAAAGACATGGTATTGTGGGGAAAGCCCCATGGGCAGAAGCGGTAGTTACAAGTGAATAGGTGTATGGCTGTAACACCGCTGGTCCCATGGACTGCACCAAAACACACTGACAGCGAGGGTGACCAACGTTGACATACAGCCTGAAAATCTTTACAGGAAAATTTGCAAGCTTTTTGAACATTGGTCAGAGAAAAAATTTCGCCTTAACTTCCACTTGCCGCAAAGCTCCTTGTTGGCACAAATCAGACTGGAATTTTGCCTCCAGGACCAAGAACTGGTAAAAGAAGGGTCTCAACTTAAATATGCATCACTACTAGGGCTAATAAAAGCACACACAATAAGAGTATTGTTATGGTAAGGAATTGCATCAAACACACCCACAAATGCAAATTCCTGGTCAGGGAAAATAGAAGCCTCAATAAATCCTCTGAAGGTGGAAAAAACTCTGTAAAAACAGCTTACCTCACCAGTCTTTTAAGCTACCAATGAACAAACAAATGAAGCAACTCTCCTGGCAAGAATACAAAACCAAATTTAGGTTGCGCAATCATGCATGGATGACCATCAACACATACAAGGCACTGACTATGCAAACCTACATGAATGTCATCTTAAGAAGGTTTATAAAAATAAAAGTGCTCCAAGCCAGATACGGGTTTATGCCATCACTCAGCACACTGTCAAAATGGCACCAGCCAATGGAGAACAAACAGAGCTGCCTTTAGCAACATCCTCAGGAAGACTTCCTGCATATATTGTGCACCAGCCCAGATTTATTGTCTTGGCATACATTTTGCCTCGAAAACATCTTTAATTCAAATGTAATCAGATCATGTTGACAAGCAATTTTGTTCTGCATGAAAGGTCTGACACCCTAAACCATGGCATGTTTGTGAAATTCCTTTTAAAAGCAGACTCACTCATTAAACAGTCCACAATCAAATCTTCAGTAGTCACGATGGAGTCAACACGTAAGATACCTCTGTGATTGGTCACCTGCCTTCATCAGCTACTTGAGCAAAACGTAGTTAAATGCCAAGTGTCCTGCACTTTAGCAAGTTATTGTGTAATTTAATGAACATTGAAGATAAGCATGTCAGTCTTTGCACCATACTGCAGGGAGGACTTTAGAAAGTATGGTGCTGGGATTTGCACTGGCGAGGTGGAGCTCACTCCTCCAATGTTCTACTTTTTTCGCAACCTTCGCCAGCATAGGGGTTTCTAGCCTCTTCCATTTTTAAGCTTATTACAGTGATTTTAAACTCTTTCTTTTCCTGTTTCCTCGCTTCTCGATGTCACTAATGTATTGAATATGTTTCTTTTCAATACTTAAATGCAATGAATAGTGCATATAAAGTGAGAATTTCAAACAAAAGGGAGGCAAGCCTTGGTGTGAGCTACATTTGCCAGTGACAGGGTGTGCATCCTTGGAAGGTAAGGAAGGGGCTGAGCACAGCCCTCCAGGCCATCCTCGAAAGGGAAGGAATCAATCAATCAATCAGTGCTTGTAAAGCGCAACTACTCACCCGTTAGGGTCTCAAGGCGCTGGAGGGGGGGAAGGAAAACGCGTCACCAAGCTTTTTGTGTTCTGTGTGGGAGCAGTCCACATCTCACCACAAGCACCCATCAGCAGTCAGGTGACACCGGAGACTGGCAGAATGGGTCCTTTTGACTTAGTCACGAAAATGACAATGTATCAATTGTGTAATTTTCAAAATAGTAACATAAAATCAGACTTAACCATTAAGTGCCTGATTTAGAACTCAGCGGATGGGTACTGGGTCACAACAGTGATGAATATCCCGACCCCCAAAATCTAAATCCCCTTATGTACATATACTGGGACTCATAGGTAAATTAAATATGCCAATTTTAGGTATATGTCAATTTTATCAAGTTATACAGAGAGAGCATGTGTACTTTTGGCGGTGCAGGGGGGAGAGGGATAGCTGAGTCATAAATGTTCGGGGGGAACAAATCGGAAAATACAACAATGTTTACCCAAGTAAAAAGGATGGGGGAGGCTGGGACCACTGGATGGCAGGCTGGGTCCACTAGACTGTGATATTGGACAGGGTTAGGCCATTAGTTTTTATTTATTTGGAAAAGTAAGGTCTGTCAGTGCAGGGCCTCAGTGAGATAGTCCAGACAAGAGTGTCCAATCATGTCCAGCTCCTCCTCACAGCAATGTAGGGAAGAGATGCCAGGAGAGCAGTGAAGCAGGATTGCACAAACACAAACCTAACATCAATGAACCAGGCTTGGGATGGGCAGCGAGAGCAAAACCAGGTCCAGCAGCATCTGGAAGAGAAGAGGAACCAGGGATTTCAGGCTAGGGGAATCTGCAGAATAGCAGAGAATACTGCAGGGTAACTAGCAATCTGTAGTGACATAAGGTACTTAAAACTCCAGGAAAGTAAGGCCATAAGGCCCTTACACACTGTGGTGATCTACACAGCTAGAAGCAGTAATCCCTATTGCTTTATCCCTTTAAATAGAAAACACAGAAATGGCAACACCCATTTAAGGATATAAAGACTGTGAGCATGGATTAATGCTACAGGACATTGCAGTTTGTTTCGTTGCACTGGGATGCACATTTTCCCTTACTTGCCTTCATGTGGTTGTTAAGTTTTGAGTGTGGCTTTCTAAAATGAGGCTTTGATGGCATTTTAAGAGCTTATAGATGAAACATGTTTAATCCACCCCCTTCACACACTCTGCCATAAAATCACAATGACAATTGGCGCGTATGTGATGTTGTTCTGTGCGCTCTACAGAGAGGCCAAGGATTGCAGGGGCATGAAGCCTGAACACCTTTATGATGCACTAATAGGTGCTGTGAGAAATGTCCACTCCCTTCAGGCTACTCTCTAGGGCTCTCACTCGAGCTCCAGGATAAACACTCACCCACAACAGAAATTCACCCAGATGCCTAGAGGCAACTTTATCCACATAAGAGTCACATGTTGCAGGAGAAAACTGCAGAAGGACAACATCTGGAACACAAATCCTCTTAGGGATTGCAAGATGAAGCTAAAATGAAATGTAAATTGGGATGGCAGTGCTAATATGGATTATATCAAGACATTCTACAGCATTGCTTTTGCCTTGTATCATGAATCAAGGACCCAAGATAAGTTTAAATGATGGTGCATCTGGGATCTGACAGGACCTGGCCCATTTAAAGCCCTGCAGGTGGCACACTGATATGAGACGGGCAGGGGCCCAATCAGACCCATGCCCTGCCTGAGGATCACACATGGTTTTATAGGTCACTGTGCCATCCCAGTCTTAGAGGTGGGCAAGTTCTTGAAACCTCAAACCAGGTGCCCTACTCTGACTCATCTCTAGGTCCGCTTTGACCCTTAAGCCCAAACCAAGTTGGACTTTCTGGTTCCATCTGCCTCCCCCCATGCTCTAACCTCATACGCCAAGAATTAAACACAAAGCAGTAACTTTTGATGTGAAACAGGCAAGAGAGAGGGTTACACGACTAGTAGCTGAATTGCATGGTCGGAAATCAGAAAATCTGGGATCAATCCGGACATAACCCCATGAACAAATTGTGTGATCCTCAGCAAATAATGTAATTCAAAGAGTTTCCGCTGTCTTCATCATCACATAAGAGAAACCCTTCAAATGCGTGAGTTCGGGGAGTCTGCTGTACAAAAGCTTTGTGTTTGATTTAAATGGATATAATGTTGCTCCATCAATAATAGTAACTAAGGTCACATAGAGGTTACAATGACAACTGACTTGCCTCTGATTTCACCAGTGGCATTGTCATGAGAGCAGGGTGGGGCGTGAATATTTCTAAGTTCAAATTTTAAAACTATCAATTTTAATAAATTAATCTTAATGCAATTATATAATCTGAAGTATTAAGGTGAAATGCTTTTGCATGTTTGGGAAGTAAATTTTTCAATTTTAAAGGGGAGTTAATCTTGTTTTTGCTTGACTTTGGCTGCACAATTACATGCAACTATTTTCATAGCTCGGCTCATGCATGGGCTACTAGAGCTAAGCCCCATTCTTGGCTCGGTTAGAGCTCGGCTCTCCTTGTTAATAAGTTGGCTGGTCCACCTTAACCAAGTCTGCAGTAAAACAGACTTACGGCCCCATTATGAGTTTGCCGGATGGAAAATTCCATCCGCCAAACTCCCGACAGGGTGGCTGCTGCCTACACAGCGACATCCCCGCTGGAGCTCATATGGGTTTCCTGCTAGATCAGCGGGTGAATACCTAGGTTTCTGCCCGCTGGCCTATCAGGAAACAGGCTTCAGCGTTGTCTCCGGCTCGTAATCGAGACGGCAGAAATGCTGTCACCTGCAGGGTGCACCGGCACCCTCGCAATGTTTAAGAACACTGCGAGGGTGCTAGCCGGGGGGCCCTGCACTGCCCATGCCAAGTGCATGGGCAGTGCAGGGGCCCCTCTGAGGCCCCCTGCACCTGTTCTCCACCAGCCTTTTCATGGCGGCGCTACCACCATGAAACCACCGGCAGGGAACGAGGTAGTAATCACCAGGGCAGCACTGCTTGCAGCGTTGAACTGGCGGATTAGGATCTCCACCGCCGCCAGGATCCAAAATCCAGACGGAGATGGCGGTTCGCTGGTGTTCTGACCACCAGGGTTGTAATGTGGTGGTCGGACCACCGCATGTGTGGCTGTGCAAACCACCACCGTGAGTGTGCCGGTCTATAGACCGCCACACTCGTAATAAGGCCTTTAATGTCATTCTTGCGTAAATGGCGGGTCTGACTGATATTGCCATGCCAAGACCCTACTAAGAAATTATTAGAGAAGTGTCTCACCTCATATATCCTCCCTGAAGCTATGTGCGTGACTTTACCACTGGTTAGCAGGAGTAAAGTAGGCCACCAAAAAGGGGTTCAGCAAAAGAAGGCAAAACATCTGGGAAATGGCAAGCAAAAGATGGTAGTTGGAACAGGTTTTTATGTGGCGTGGGACCAATGATCATATGAGGGCCTGGCACAGAGTCCAACACAGAGTCTACTCCTTGTGGATGCAGGTTATAGTCAATAGTTGTTTCCAATATGACGTACTGTTGCATCACAACAACACCAATAACTTGCAGGGGCGTAGCTTGGTCAGTAAGGCTGGGGGGATGTGAACTTCAGATTTCCCAACAATCACGCTGGCATATCTTGTTAATGTAAATTATCTGAGAAGCACGACATGATGGGGGCTTCAGGGGCAGTAGAAAGGGAGAGCCGTGTGGATTGTTAATGGCACTTAAAACATTTAGTAAAATAACCAACATTTCAAAACAGAGGAATGTTTGTGTCTGTGTGTGTGTTTCAGTCTTTGTGTGCATGTAAAAGTCCTAGGTGAAACCCAATAGGCACCTTCTTATACCTAGGCCACTGGAATAATGCGGTCATAGAGGGCCAAATTATGCGGCTGGGTGATTAAATTATGTGACAAGACAAGGCAAATTATGTGGTATAATGTGTCACATTTTGTAGTAGTATTACTTTGTTATTCATCATTTTTAAACTTTGTAAAACTGTCTGGGCATTTGTTGCACCTCATTAGTACCATTTTAATACACAACTATTGCAAAAAAGTAACAAAAAGATAAACAGTCCAGCTTTGCAAAGGGCCTTTCAGTGTGAGGCATGTTGTAGCATTTTTAGTAACTTTGAACCGTTTGGGCTAGAATCCCCTTTTTTTAATAAAAATCTGCAGATTATGTGGCAGATGATGGATTATGTGGCAAATGCGGCAATTCTATAATTATGCGAAAATCACTGCGGCCGCACAATCGCATTATTCCAGTGGACCTGGCCATACCTGACTAAAAGCACCTGTTTCCAGCTATTTATTACATAATACATTTATTAGGGTGGTGTAACACCCCAAAGGGTAACATCCCAAATACCCTCCTAAAGCTACTTCCCTGTTGTATAATTGAAATATTTAATTTATTCACTTTTGTTGAAGGAGGGAGAGGGGAGCATGACTACCTTGACACGTTATATCTAGGGTATCATGCTCCCTCCCCATAGTCAACAATAGTAAACAATAACGTGTTACCTTTAACTCATTCCATGCTGATGACGGAATGGTTCCATCAGCAGAAGTGGTGGGGAAGTACAGAGGATTGAACCATTCCTCCTTGCACCCGCCCACAGGGTAGCATTGGTGCTCCCCCGTGGGCAGCCCACTTTCACCCCCCCAGGGGATGATAGTGAAGTGCTTCTGCTGCCCCCGACCCGCCACCTCGGTGGTCCGATGACATTGGCGCGTACTACGTTCATCAATGTCATCAAAAGCCGCCGGACACACTGGTTGGCTTCCAGCGAGCATCTGATCAGGTAGGTTTTGCCTGCTGGGAGGGGGGGTTCCCCTGTGCACAGAGGCATCAGGGGAGAGGAAAGAGTTTTTCCTCTCCCCCGATGACTCTCTGCAGGGCATTCCTGCTGCTCGATCGCACATGGGGTTACAATTGTGCAGTACAAATGCCCCTACTAAGGCCATGGATTTTTTTTAGAAGAATGCTGATCGCCCCCTTGGGCAAGGGCTGCTCAAAGCAAAAGGGGCAATGTTTTGGCTGTTTTCTGCCCCCACTCAGGGCAGATCGGTCCTATCTAGCTGCCCCAGTAGCACCAGGGACTATTTTAGATTACATCGGGGCGGCCCCTAAGAGTGATATTTTTTAATTACTTTTGACTATTTTCTGCCCAGCCATATTTTGAGGTCCATCTGCCCCCCCCCGGTGGGGCGGGGGGAAGAAAACCCACTAGCACAAGGTTTTTTTATATTATGTTGGGGGGAGCAGTGGGTAAAGGTTGTCCCAAATGGATATGTGTTTTTATTTACTTTTGGCCGTTTTTTCTGTCCCCCTTTGTGCAGATTGGCCATATTTTTAGGCCCATTTGCCCCCAAGGGGGGGCAGAAAACCACTAGGCACCAGGGAAAGTTTTTGTGTGTCTGGAGTTTGGCTGGCGGTGTCTGTGTGCGAGCACTTAGCTGCCGGTGTGTGTGGACTGGCAGTTGGGTAGTGACATATTGTTTTATAATGTTAACTGTTTTATTTCCTGTCATTACATTTGTTATTGTAATGCTTTGTTTCTCATTTTTTATTCTACTGAAAAGCTTTTGATTTCCGGTGCTGTGATTCCTGCTGGTGGTTTCATCACTGGTAGATCTGAAGTTTGTGTAGCTGCATGTGTTAGGTAACAAACTGTTTTTTTGTACTATTTACTCTAAATAAGAATCGTTTTCCTGCATAAATGTGCTTTTTGTAAACCCGTGTCATAATAGCTGCATGTTCAGCTGCTGTTATTTGTGTTTGAAATTCTCCTTGCATTTGTGTACGAGGTGTATTGTGTTGTCTTTTGAGTAATTATTTTTTTGTTTGTCCTTTCTAGCGGGATATTGTTGGTGCTTGCTGTGTCTGAGCAGAGTAGGTACTGGTGAGTATACCTGTCTCTGGCAAGTGAGCGGTATCATGTTTGAGTATATAGGTCTTTGTGTTAAACCCACACTTTGTTTACTACTTATTTTACACAGTGTTCATTGTTGTTGACTTATTTGTCAAGTTATTGTTTTAGTAAGGATTATGGCTAGCCACAAGATCACTGCTTAGCAGATTGCTTTTTCAGTCTTTTCAATCTTCCTCCGGCCATGATTATGAGGCTGACTCTGCATCCAAGGCAGAGGAGGAAGTGCAAGTTTCTGCATTGAGTTTTCTGTTTGAGAGGAATCATCTGATGTTGAAGCCACCCTCAGTGCAGATGAAGTGCCTGTTTTAGAAGAGGACACTGATGTGCTGATAGTGCAGCCAGAGGCATCTGGATTGCAGCCTGGGACTGAAAGGCTTCCCATTGGAAGTGCTGGGCTCTAGGTTGCCCCAAACATGGTGCATCGGGTATTGGCTGCCTTTACTGGTGTTGCACGGTGTAAAGTGAATACTGAAAACTTTTTGCCTATAAATTTCTTTCAGTTGTTTATGGATGATGTGTTTTTGGATGTGATTGTTGACCAGACTAATTTGTATGCTGAACAGTATTAGAGAGACAGCAGTGCTAGACGTAGGCCACACTGTAGAGCTACTCGGTGGATTCCCACAAATATGGAGGAGTTGAAGAATTTCTTGGGTTTAACTTTTTTGATGGGGCTAATAAGGAAGCCTTCATTGTTTTCATATTGGTCAACTAGTCCCTTGATGGCAACGGCTATACTTCCTGCAACCATGAGTCGTTATCGGTATTTGCTTCTGCTTCAGATGCTGCATTTTGTTTAAAATGCTTTAGCGTTGCCACGGAATCACCCTGATTGTGCCTGTCTTTTTGGGAATCAGACGGTCCTTGATCACTTTCTAGATTGTTTTTCAGAGATCTAAGTTCAAAGGAAAGAAATAACTGTTAATGAGTCTTTGGTCCTTTTCAAGGGCTGTTTGGTTGTAAGGCAGTACATTCCTAGCAAGAGGGCATGTTATGGAATTAAGATGTATATGTTGTCTGAGAGTAGGACTGGATATGTTTATAATTTCCGGGTGTACACTGGTAGGGATTCTGGTATTGACCCCCATGGTTGTCCGTCCACTTTTGGAGTGAGAAAATTGTGTGGGAACTTGGTAGAGGACTTTTTAACAAAGGTCACCCTTCATTTGTAGATAACTTCTACACTTGTGTGAAATTGTTAAGGGAATTGGTCAAAGTGGACACTGTTGCTTGTGGCACAATCCACTCTATACATAAAGGTTACCCAAGAGAGCTTGTTTGTAAAAGAAACTTGAGAGGCGAGCGTGCAGTGCTTTACGTAGTGATGAACTTCTAGCTGTGAAATTTGCAGATAGGAGGTATGTCTACATGCTGACTACCATCCATGATAAAAGTACTTCACCTGGGACTGTTTGGGGACAGGTTGCAGTGCGCCAACCTGTGTGCATTTTAGACTATAACAGGCACATGGGTGGTGTTGATAGAGTAGATCAGATGTTGGAACCTTACAGTGCTGTTCATAAGGCTTACATTTGTTATAAAAAGTTGGCTATCCATCTTTTCCACTTAGCAACCTTTAATGCTTTTGTTGTATTCAAGGATTGTTCTCCAGAGTCAACAATGACTTTTGTTCAGTTTCAGGAGTCTGTGATAGGCAGCCTTGTTGTAGTGGAACAGGCAGGTGTCCCTAGAGTTGGAGTGGTGGAGGATGTGGCTAGATTGAAAGATTGCCACCTTGCTGATCAAAATCCTCCTACATCCAAAAAACACTTTCCCAGTAGGAGATGCAGAGTCTGTATGCGGAGAGGTACGCAGAAGGGGAGTCACAGGTACTGCCCTGACTGCCCTTCTGAAACTGGGTTGTGTGTGCCCATTAGTTTCCGAATGTACCACACCCAAAACAATTTTTCGGAACTGCTATGAGCATAGAAGTGAACTGCCTGCTTTATATTGGTTTATATTTTTTGTTCAGTTTCATAGTTGGCATTAGTGTCATGTATTTAGTTAGAGCTTTTGCGTTTGTAGTTTGGTAATCACTTACAATTAGTTTGAGTTTTCTTTATTGTTCAAAAAATGAGATGGTGGTGTGTGTGGAATGTCGCTTGGTTGGCATTGTGCGTGGAGAGGTGCTTGGCTGTAGGTGTGTGTGAGCTGGCGCTTGGCTGGCGGTGTGTGAGTAGTGACTTGCTGCTGGTCACTACGCACACTGCTAGCCAAACCACAGGCCACACACTCTGTCAGCTGGTGTGATTGCTGTGTCAGGCATGTGGGTGTATGAAAGTGCTGGGCCCTTGAATGGCACTGTCTGTTGATGTGAGTGTTGTAGCGTCCTGGACCTGCGGCTGGCGGCGTGAATGATCTTGTGCATGTCATGCATGAAAGGTGTGTGAATGGACTGTGAAGCAGTTGGTGCCTTGACGCGGCTTTACAGCTCACGAGTTGTGAGTCATTGGTTCAGGTTTTTCTTAACTACAATTATTAACAGTGCATTTAATTTTTGTGAAAACTCTTGTTAATAAAATGTTATTTACTGAACCAGCACTCACCCACATGCCAAATCCAACCAGTACGTCTGTGTACTTGATGAATATCTGGTTGTGCAGTAATAACAGTCTTTTCTGTCTTTCTCTGCCAGGGCGTGCATTGTTTCTACTTTGTCTCTTGTTGTGAATGTTGTATTGTGCTGGGCACGCGGCTGGCGCTGTGAATGGTCTTGTGTGTGTCACGTATGAAAAGAGTGTGAATGAACTGTAAAGCGGTTGGTGCCTTGTTGCGTCTTTACAGCTTACGAGCTGTGAGTCATTGTTTCCGTTTTTTGACCTTTAATTACTAACAGTGCATTTCATTTTTGTGAAATCACTTGTTTATAAAATTTGATGTATTAAACCATCACTCACCCTTGTGCCAAGTCCAGCCAGTTTGTATGTGTAAAAGTAATAGTGTTTATTCCGCTTCTCCTCTCAGTTGGGAATTCAACTCACAAAAAAGCCCACTCCGCTGTAATCAGACATTGAAGCACACCTCTGACATGCTAGGTGTCTCGGGAGGGACAACAATGATGAAGCAAGCCACCAACTAGGTTGGTGGGTGAGGGGTCTTTTTAACAAAACCTAAGGGTGTTTTTTTCATAATCTGAGTGTTTGGGACATCACAGAAGCAAGGGACTTGGTAGCATGATCACTTCTTGTCTAGGCAAAATCTACCAACTCTAGATATGTTGGAAAACTAGACACACAGGGGAGGGCAGGGTGGTCTGCACCTCATGGATCCCAACAAGTTTCCTTACCAACACTGTCCTGCAAACCTCAAAATGTAACTAAAATCACACATTTTCCTTGTATTTCTGTGCCATATTCTTCCAGAAACAGAAATAAACCACAAATTTCCTACCGCTCATGGTACCCCTCAGCCTCCCAATAAAAATTATATTTCACTTGCGTGGGTGCCAAAAGCAGAGTAAGCCTAAAAAAGTATTTTAAAAACTGCACTTATGAACAGCGTAGGTGTCCCCTTAATCTCTACATGTTTTTGGGCCTTCCCTGTCACAGGCACCTGGCTCACCCACACAACTGAAGTATCATTTTTATCGGGAGACCGAGAGGAATGCTTAGTGGTAGGAAATTTGGGGCTCCTCTCAGAATCCACAACTTTCCATCACAGAAATGTTGGGAAAATGTGTTTTTTAGACAAATTTTGAGATTTGGAAGGGAATCTGGGTAGAAAAACGTAGTAAGAGTCACACACGTCACCCTAATCTGGATTCCCCTGGGTGTCTAGTTTTAAACAATGCCCAGGTTTGTCAGGTTTCCCTACGTGCCGACTGAGCTAGGGCTCAAAATCCACAGCTAGGCACTTTGCAAAAAAAGTTATTTTTCGGCAAAAAAATTTGATGTCTCCATGTTGCGTTTTCCTGTCATGGGCACTAGGCCTACCCACGCAAGTGAGGTACCATTGTTATCTGGAGACTTGAGGGAACGCTGGGTGGAAGGAAGTGTGTGTCTCCCTTCAGATTCCAGAACTTTGCCACACAGAAAAGGGAGGAAAATGTGTTTTTAGACATATTGTGAAGTTTGCAAGAATTCTGGGTAGACAAATGTGGTAAGAGCCACAGAATTCACCCCATCCTGGATTTCCCTAGATGTCTAGTTTTAAAAAATGCACAGGTTTGGTAGGTTTCCTAGGTGCCGGCTGAGCTAGAGGCCAAAATCCACAGCTAGGCACTTTGCAAAAAATCCAGTGAGTTTTCAGTGGAAAAATGTGATGTGTCCACATTATGTTTTGGGGCATTTCTTGTTGCGGGCACTAGGCCTACCCACACAAGTGAGGTACCATTTTTATTGGGAGATTTGGAGGAACACAGAATAGAAGAACAAGTGTTATTGTCCCTTGTCTATCTCTTCATTTAAGCCTTCCAAATATAAGACAGTGTGTAAGAAAGAAGTCATTTTGAGAAATGCGCACTAATTCACATGCTAGTATGTGGACTCTAGAATTCAGAGATGTGCAAATAAGCATTGCTTCTAAACTCCATATCTTGTGCCCATTTCGGACAGAGCTACATTTCCCTGATACCTATTTTTCACTCTTTACTAAATGAATTGCTATATGCCTGGTATACAATGAAAACCCATTGCAGGGTGAAGTCATTTATTGGCTCTGGGTAGTTCTGGTTCTTGGTGAACCTACAAACCCTATATGTCCCTGCAACCAGAAAGGTCCAGCAGATGTAACGGTATATTGCTTTTGAAAATCTGCCATAGTTGAAAAATGTTACAGATGAAAACGTAGACAGAAATGGCTGTTTTTTTCAACTGAATTTCAATATTTTTTATTTCAACTGTTACTCTCTATAGGAAAACCTTGAAGGATCCACACAAACGTCCCCTTGCTGAACTCAGAACTTTGTCTACTTTTCAGAAATATATAGCTTGCTGGGATCTACCATTGCTTTCACACCCAATTCTGTCACTAACTGGAAGGAGGCTGAAAGCACAAAAAATAGTATAAATGGGGTATGTCCCAGTGAAATGCTAAAACTGTGTTGAAAATTTTGTTTTTCTGATTCAAGTCGGCCTGTTCCTGAAAGCTGGGAATGTCATGAGTTTTAGCATCTCAGACTCTTCCTTGATGCCATTTGCAGGTCAAAAAGCAGATGGTTTCTCAGGGGTTGCTCCATGAGGGCAGAGGAACGTTGTGCCCTACCCCCGCCAGCAGCAACAGCTGCAAACCTTTTACCAAACAACGATAATAAAGTGTGTTTATTACTTTTGTTTGATAAAAGGGTGGGCCACAGGGTGACGAGCAGAGGGGAGTGCACTGTGCACTCCCCTCAGAGCGCATGTGTGTTTGGTTGGCTGTCTCGGGCCGGCCAAACACACATGCGCTGGAGGCTCTCTCGAGCGACAACACAGTTGCCGGACTGGAGAGAGCTTGCACAGGCTCCCAGTTTGCCTGGGAATGCCCTGGCTGGGCCCTCCTAGCCAATTGTGACGCTGCTTTGAGCAGCATCAGGATTGGCCGCAGGGCAGGCTGGGAGCCTGTGCCTGCAGCGAGGAGAAGCAGGAGTGGAGCGGCACGCAGCAGTTAAGGTACGTTTTTTTTATTTTTATTAACATTATTAACCGCCCCTCGCTCCCTCCCCCGTGGGCCGCCCCTTTTACTTGCCTCGAGCCGCTCCTGCGCTTTCTTCTGCAGCACTTTTTTCCAATTTTTCCCCAAAAAAACACATTTTAGCTGTATTTTGGCTAATTTCTCGGTCCCCTCGAGGGAAATCCAGAAACCCTGCATACATTTAGGGGCATATTTATACTCCGTTTGCGCCGAATGTGCGTCGTTTTTTTCGACGCAAATTCGGCGCAAAACTAACGCCATATTTATACTTTGGCGTTAGACGCGTCTAGCGCCAAAGTATGGGCAAATAGCGTAATTTTTTTGCGTGAACGCCTTCCTTGCGTTAATGAGATGCAAGGAAGGCGTTCCCGTCTAAAAAAATGACGGCGACGCAAATGCGTCGTATTTATACTCCCGGGCAAAAATCACGCCCGGGAGTGGTCGGGTGAAAAAACCCTGCATTTGCGCCACTTTTTAACGCCTGGGTCAGGGTAGGCGTTAAGGGGCCTGTGGGCTCAAAATGAGCCCACAGGTGCCCTCCCCTGCCTCCAGGGACCCCCCCTGCCACCCTTGCCCACCCCAGGAGGACACCCAAGGATGGAGGGACCCATCCCAGGGACATTCAGGTAAGTTCAGGTTAGTATACATTTTTTTGTTTTTTTTTGTTTTTGGGTGGCATAGGGGGGCCTTATTTGTGCCCCCCTACATGCCACTATGCCCAATGACCATGCCCAGGGGACATAAGTCCCCTGGGCATGGCCATTGGGCAAGGGGGCATGACTCCTGTCTTTACTAAGACAGGAGTCATGTAAATGGCGTCTGGGCGTCGTTAAAAATGGCGCAAATCGGGTGGAGGCGATTTTTTGCGTCAACCTGACTTGCACCATTTTTAAGACGCCCTAGCGCCACTGTTCCCAACGCCGGCGCTGCCTGGTGTACGTGGTTTTTTTCCACGCACACCAGGCAGCGCCGGTCTGCTTGCGCGGGCTAACGCCATTCAATAAATACGGCGCCCGCATGGCGCTTCAGAATGACGTTAGCCGGCGCAAAATTTTTTGACGCTAAACTGCGTTAGCGCAGTTTAGCGTCAAAAAGTATAAATACGGGCCTTAGAATCCCCAGCATGTTGGGAAAAAAGTGACACAAATTTGGCGTGTTTAGCTTATGGGGACAAAAGTTATGCGGGCCTAAGCGCAAACTATCCCAAACAGCCAACAAAAGGCTTAGCAGGGGAAAGGCCTAGCAGTGGAGGGGTTAATCTTACATAAACCAAAAATGAATGCTATTTCTTTCGCTTCTCTTCCCAGTGTCAGCTTCTCAGAGTTTAAGACTGCTATTCTCGTAAACTGGGGAACACTGCCTCCTTGTGTTCCTTCGAGTTTACTGCACCCGTTGCATCCGGTCCCCGGTCCACGTGCCAGATCCTTAGAATATGACAAGACGTTCATTCATTTCTCGGGGTCATTATTCAGAAGCAGACAAGGATGATTATAAGTGCGGCGGGTCCACATCTGTCTGAAGTGCCAGCCGGGCAGGAATGTTTTCACTGCTGGCTAAGTGCCTGTCAGCCCAGACTATAACTTGCCCCTCTGGACCGCAGTGAAGGGTTTATCATTCCATGAATAGCCCTGGACATCTCAAGAGGCCACAATGCATAAAACAGCCAACAAAAGGAGTGTTCCTGGCCACTGGGGGCAGCTCGCGGCCTCTTCTGAAGCCAGCCCTGGGCTCCCAGGTGGGCGAAGGCCTGGGGTACCCCGGGCAGCTGTCGGGGTGTCGGCACCAGACACACAGCAAGGTGGAAGCCGGATTAGGACCCCTTCAGGCTGCCGCCTTAAAGTCGCAGCCAGTTTAACAATAACTGGGGCCCCAGCACAGCCATACTTAGGGCCACTCTACAGAACACATAGGAGCAACATGTGGGGAGGGGATCGGGTGCATCTTTTCACACGATTATTACCAGTGCACCAACAATAGGAAATAGTGTGAAAAAACAGTATTGACCTGCTGTGCAGTTACCTACACATTTTACACACTCACTACACAAACGTGTTTTCATATAGAGTTGTTTAGGTGTGTTCGATTGAAAGGCCGGCACCACGGCCAGGAAGTAGAGCTCACTCGTTAACAGTCATGTTTGGAGTAAGTGCCTGCAGTTACCTAATTTGTATAATATAATTTAGCAAATGTGGTTTTACATACTTTGCACTATAGTTTTACAGTGGGTGCAGAGCATACAAGCCGGAGAGGCCTTTACCAGTGGGAGTGACAGTCTAGTTACCACCAGTGAGCAGAGTTCTTAGACCTGCCAGCCGGAGGATGGTCTTCCTTCAAACTTTGCGCCTGTGACCTTTACAACTACTAACCAGGGCTAAAGTGCTTGTGCTCACTCCCCTAAACATGATAACATTGGCTTATATGTTGTTTTAGTGTATGTGTCACTGGGACCCTGCCAGCCAGGGCCCCAGTGCTCATAAGTGTGCCCTGTATGTGTTCCCTGTGTGATGACTAACTGTCTCACTGAGGCTCTGCTAACCAGAACCTCAGTGGTTATGCTCTCTCTGCTTTCCAAATTGTCACTAACAGGCTAGTGACCAATTTCATCAATTCACATTGGCATACTGGAGCACCCTTATAATTCCCTAGTATGTGGTACTGGGGTACCCAGGGTATTGGGGTTCCAGGAGATCCCTATGGGCTGCAGCATTTCTTTTGCCACCCATAGATAGCTCTGACAATTCTTACACAGGCCTGCCACTGCAGCCTGAGTGAAATAACGTCCACGTTATTTCACAGCCATTTACCACTGCACTTAAGTAACTTATAAGTCACCTATATGTCTAACCTTTACCTGGTAAAGGTTGGGTGCTAAGTTACTTAGTGTGTGGACACCCTGGCACTAGCCAAGGTGCCCCCACATCGTTCAGGGCAAATTCCCCGGACTTTGTGAGTGCGGGGACACCATTACACGCATGCACTGTACATAGATCACTACCTATGTACAGCGTCAGAATGGTAACTCCGAACATGGCCATGTAACATGTCTAAGATCATGGAATTGTCATCCTAATGCCATCCTGGCATTGGGGAGACAATTCCATGATCCCCAGAGTCTCTAGCACAGACCCGGGTACTGCCAAACTACCTTTCCCGGGGTTTCACTACAGCTGCTGCTGCTGCCAACCCCTCAGACAGGTTTCTGCCCTCCTGGGGTCCAGCCAGGCTTGGCCCAGGAAGGCAGAACAAAGGACTCCCTCAGAGAGAGGGTGTAACACCCTCTCCCTTTGGAAAAAGGTGTCAGGGCTGGGGAGGAATAGCCTCCCCCAGCCTCTGGAAATGCTTTGATGGGCACAGATGGTGCCCATCTCTGCATAAGCCAGTCTACACCGGTTCAGGGATCCCCCAGCCCTGCTCTGGCACAAAACTGGACAAAGGAAAGGGGAGTGACCACTCCCCTGACCTGCACCTCCCAGGGGAGGTGCCCAGAGCTCCTCCAGTGTGCTCCATACCTCTGCCATCTTGGAAACAGAGGTGCTGCTGGCACACTGGACTGCTCTGAGTGGCCAGTGCCAGCAGGTGACGTCAGAGACTCCTTCTGATAGGCTCTTACCTGTGTTGCTAGCCTATCCTCCTTCCTAGGTAGCCAAACCTCCTTTTCTGGCTATTTAGGGTCTCTGCCTTGGGGAATTCTTTAGATAACGAATGTAAGTGCTCATCCGAGTTCCTCTGCATCTCTCTCTTCACCTTCTGCCAAAGGATCGACCACTGACTGCTCAGGACGCCTGCAAAACCGCAACAAAGTAGCAAAGACGACTACTGCAACCTTGTATCGCTGATCCTGCCGCCTTCTCGAATGTTTTCCTGGTAGTGCATGCTGTGGGGGTAGCCTGCCTCCTCTCTGCACTAGGAGCTCTGAAGAAATCTCCCGTGGGTCGACGGAATCTTCCCCCTGCAACCGCAGGCACCAAAAGACCTGCATCACCGGTCCTCTGGGTCCCCTCTCAGCATGACGAGCGTGGTCCCTGGAACTCAGCAACTCTGTCCAAGTGACTCCCACAGTCCAGTGACTCTTCAGTCCAAGTTTGGTGGAGGTAAGTCCTTGCCTCCCCACTCTAGACTGCATTGTTGGGTACCGCGTGATTTGCAGCTGCTCAGGCTCCTGTGCACTCTTCCAGGATTTCCTTTGTGCACAGCCAAGCCTGGGTCCCGACACTCTAACCTGCAGTGCACAACCTCCTGAGTTGTCCTCCGGCATCGTGGGATCTCCTTTTGTGACTTCGGGTGAGCTCCGGTTCACTCCTCTTCATAGTGCCTGTTCCGGCACTTCTGCGGGTGCTGCCTGATTCTGTGAGGGCTCCCTGTCTTGTTGGGTGCCCCTTCTGTCTCCTCACGCAAGTGGTGACATCCTGGTCCCTCTTGGGCCACAGCAGCTTCCAAAAACCCTAACCGTGATCCTTGCAGCTAGCAAGGCTTGTTTGCGGTCTTTCTGCGTGGGAACACCTCCACAAGCTTCTTCACGACGTGGGACATCCATCCTCCAAAGGGAAAGTTTCTAGCCCTCTTAGTTCTTGCAGAATCCACAGCTTCTACCATCCGGTGGCAGCTTCTTTGCACCCTCAGCTGGCATTTCCTGGGCATCTGCCCAATCTCGACTTTGTCGCGACTCTTGGACTTGGTCTCCTTGTTCCACAGGTACTCTCGTCTGGAAATCCACTTTGGTTGCATTGCTGGTGTTGGTCTTCCTTGCAGAATTCCTCTATCACGACTTCTGTGCTCTCTGGGGAATATAGGTGCACTTTACACCTACTTTTCAGGGTCTTGGGGTGGGATATTTTTCTAACCCTCACTGTTTTCTTACAGTCCCAGCGACCCTCTACAAGGTCACATAGGTTTGGAGTCCATACGTTATTCGCATTCCACTTTTGGAGTATATGGTTAACAGTGAGAGTGACAGTCTAGTTACCATCAGTGAGCAGAGTTCTTAGACCTGACAGCCGGAGGATGGTCTTCCTTCAAACTTTGTGCCTGTGAGCTTTACCACTACTAACCAGGGCTAAAATGCTTGTGCTCACTCCCCTAAACATGGTAACATTGGCTTACACCCACTTTGCACATTTAACTTACTTATAAACTCCTAGTAAAGTGGTACGTGTTACAAATGGGGTCTCCAATTGGCAGAGTAATGCACCCTTGTCCAGGTAGGGACCACAACCCTAGTCAGGGTAAGTCACAACACAATCAGAGGCGGCCAGATCATATTTACAATGGGGGAGTGGGAGGGGGCCATACAATAACAATAAAGTAAAAAAAATGCACCTACCTGGAGAAGATCTTTTCTCCTTGCATCGCGTCGTCTCGCACAGCTCCAGCATGCAACGTCACGGGAACCAGGAAACTGGACAAACCAGTCCTGATGCTGGGTTCATGCTGGTAACCAGCATGAAACCAGGGTCATGATTGGTGGGAGCGGGCTCTCTCAGCGCTCACCAGAGCGCCAGAGGCAAGTGCCTTCTCTAATCCAGCTGTTTGAAAAAAGCTGGGTTAGAGTTGTTTACAGTGCGCATGTGTGGCTGGCCATTGCAAGACGGCCGGCCAAAGGGACATGTGCGCTTTAAACATGTGCATGGCTCCCTGCTGCCACTCAGCAGTAATTGTCACGCCCATCCTGACACAGTTCAGGACGGGGCGTTGAAAAATAAAATGGTAATAAAGAAAGTTTATTA
The DNA here is from genome assembly GCF_031143425.1 of Pleurodeles waltl. NCBI lineage: Eukaryota > Metazoa > Chordata > Amphibia > Caudata > Salamandridae > Pleurodeles > Pleurodeles waltl. The sequence goes on from NC_090436.1 coordinate 27,276,077, forward strand.
CCATTTTATTTTTCAGTTATAGTGGGCATTTTGTTGGTGGTGTGACGCTCCTCTGCCCACGTGGAGGGGCCACCCCTGAACACAATCCAAATTATCCTGTTCCCACCCTCAGGTAACTTGGCACTGAGCATTCAGGCATAACTTAGAAGGCAATGTGTAAAGTGTTTGTGAAACGCAGTGAAAGCACCACAAAAATACACCACACAGGTTTAGAAAAATAGATAATATTTATATGAATAAAATAAGGTAAAAACAACACAGATCCAATAAGCACAAGTTGAAATATCACTTTTAAAAGGTTTAAAAGAGTCTCAATCCTTAGAAATCAATAGTTGTTTCTTTGTAACACACAGTACCTGGGATGCGTCAAAAATAACTACCTATGGGAACCACAGAGGAGGAGATGAGTGGAAAAATAAGGTGTTGCGTCAGATTTTCCAACATGGCACAGACAATGTGTTGTTTCTTTCTGCGCTGCAAGGGCTGCATAGTTTTTCAGGCACGCAGTCTTGGTTCCTCACTGCAATGCAGGGATATTATGACACACAGGGACGATGCATTGAAGTTCATTGATGCACTGGTAGAAGGAGCAGGCGCTGTGTTGATGCAGTAGGCACTGTGTCGTATTTTCTGCCTGGAAGTTGGTGCTGCGTCATTCAGGTTGGAGGTGTGACGATTTCCCAGCCGCAATGTAGGCTTTGCATCAATTTCTTGAGGTGTTGTGCCGATTTTTCGCACACAAGGATTTTCTTGAAGAGGTGAAGTGTTTGTTGGCCCTGGGACTTCAGAAACAAGCTCAATCCAAGCCCTTGGACAGCACTTCAGGACGAAGGCAGAGTCCTTCCAGCAGAGTCAAGGCTAGCAGGGCAGCAGCCCTCCTCAGCAAAGTAGTTCAAATGAGCCCTTTGGGCAGCCAGGCAGTCCCTCTGACAGAGTGCAGGTGTGGGCCCAGAAGCATCTGATTTGGTGGGGTCAGAGTCCAAGTTTATATACTCAAAAATGGCTTTGCAGTGGGAGGAAATTTCAAAGAGTGATTTTGAAGTGCGCAAGTTCTCATTTCAGCCTAGTCCTGTCTGCCAGAATCCCTGTGGAGGTTACAAGTCCTTTGTGTGAGGGAAGGCCACTGGCCTTTGAAATGTAAGAGGGGGGGCCCTCCACCCTTCCTGCCCAGGGGGGCCCATTCAGTATGCAAGTGAATGCAGATGCAGCTGAGGTTCCTGTGTTTGTGGTTGTCTGGGTGGAACGCACAAGGGGAGCTGTAAAACCAGCACAGACCAGACGTGGATTGGAGACAGGGCATTTCTAAAATAGTAATATTAAATCCAACACTCTTCATTCAGTAGGATTTTCTATTACCATTCTGGCAATCCAAACATGACATGGCTACTTCTTCCAGAATCTACCATTCAGAAGTATATGAGGGTGGGTCGCATGCTAGTCTATGAGAGGAGCAGAAAATGAATTTATGAGTTTTCACTACCAGGACATGTAAAACACATAAATGCCTTTTACTTACATATCACCCTGCCCTATTGGTTATCTAGGGCCTACTCTAGGGGTGACCCATATGTTGAAAAGGGGGAGTTTACGGCTTGGCAAGTAGTTTTAAATGCTAAGTAGAAGTGGTCATGAAACTGCACACACAGGCCTTGCAGTGGCAGGCCTGAGGCATGGTTAAAGGGCTACTTATGTGGGTGGCACAATCAGTGCTGCAGGCCCTCAAGTAGCATTTAATTTACAGGCCCTGGGCACATGTAGTGCACTTTACCAGGGACTTAGAAGTAAATGAATTATGCCAAATGTGTATGAGTCAATGTTACCATGTTTTTAGGGAGAGACCACATGCACTTTAGCACTGGTTAGCAGTGGTAAAGTGTCCAGAGTCCTAAAGCCAGCAAAAATGAAGTCAGAAAAAGAAGAGGAGGCAGGCAAAACGTTTGGTGTGACCCTTCAGGGAGGCCACGTTCCAACAAGCACTACATGTAGAAAGTGTCTGTAAATTAAATGCTGCTTATGGGCCTACAGCACTTATTTGCGGCCCACTTGAGTAGACCTTTAAAACAGTTCTAAGGGCTGCCATTGCAGCCTCTGTGGAGTTTTAAACAGCTATTTCTATTTGGCAAAATGACTCATTTGCCAGTCCTAAATGTTCCTTTTCAATGCATATAAGTCACCTCTAAGGCAGGCCCCAAATAGCCCTTTTGGCAAGATGCAGTGCATTTAAAAGGTTGAGCATGTACTTCGGTTTTTAATATCGGTGTAGTGAAAAACTAGTTTTTTATTACTGCAAGGCCTACTTCTCCCATACGATAACATTGGGTTACCTTATTACATTTAATAAGTGATAACATTTGATAGGAACAGGTGGAAATATTGTGTTTAGTCTCTAAAGAATTGTAAAATCCTCTTTAATGGTAAAGTCGGACTTTAAGTCAGAATTCTGAAAATGGCACTTTTAAAAAGTTGCCCTTTTCTTGTCCTAATCCACCCTTTGTTCCATAGCAGAGACACCACTCAAAACTATTTTGTAAAAATGTTTATTTCCAGCAGGGAGTAGTTTTTCCTATTTTTATTAATATTTTCCTGCATTAGCACTAATAAACATGCTAATTTCTGAGGGGGTAAGTGATAGGATACAAGGGGATCAATGTGTTACCCCCAGGACACACACACTCTCTCTCTCTCTCGCTGAAATTTGCCATTTTGTTTCCAAATGTGATTTATTTGTGTGTGCTCTGTGACTCTGATGTTGGTTTACAGTCTTTTACCTAATCCCACTGTTACTTTCAGTTACCACTTGTAGACAATTACCTCATTTGAAGTAACCTCAGCTGACCAAAAAGCTTTCTTAAGATATTGTGAGAAATTAGGTTGTTGGTTGAGGGGGTGTGAACCTTTCTAAAGCAACAGCCACAAACCTTGTCAGGGTGAACCACAAAAGTCACTAAGTTACCCTGTGCTTAGCCGCCTGGTAGCTTGGCACAAAAGCAGTCCGGCTTAACTTAGAGGCAATGTTTAAAGTATTTAGGCAGCACTCAGACAGTAATAAAGTGAAAAACACAGCACAAGAACAATTCCACACTAATTTAGAAACATTGAGTTCAATTTATTAACTGAAAGGAGCCCAAAAGACAGAAATCTAATCAGTAGAACTGGAGGTATACATTTTAAAAGTGAAAAATGAAAAATAGCACCGAAAAGTACAAAGCGCCAACCGCAAGTATCTGGTCATGCGAGACAGGTACAAAGTTTAAAGTTAAGGCTAATCACAATTTGGCTGCACCGAGTGAATTGGGGTTGGTCTAGACTTACCTTCATACATAGAAACATTTTTGAAGAAAAATGTCTGAGTACGTAAAGTTCAGCAGGGAAAGGCAGCTGATGGTGTCCAAGGAGGAGGCATTATCATCAGGGAGCCGGTTGTCGAGGCTGCAGTGAGGATTTCTTCATTCGGAGTTAGGGCCTGATTTAGAGTTTGTCAGACTGAGTTACTCCATCACAGACGTGATAGATACTTCATCCACCATATTACAAGAGCATTCTAGCCAATGGCACTTGCAATATGGCAGATGGGAAATCTGGCACTTTTGTGACAGAATAACCCGTCTGTCGAACTCTAAATGAGGCCCTTGGTGTCTCTTTAACACGTTGAAGACTTCTAGCGGGAAGTGACGGCAGGCTTTCGTTCCATGAGGCCAGACACCCCTTCTGCGAGGAGTCGCTGTGCACGATTTACTGCTGCAGGGAAGAACGGAGGGGGAGGTCCTGTAAAATTAGGCTGGCTAGTGACGCACTGTGGCTGTTTTTGATCCCGGTCTCCTGTCAATTCTCAGAGCACTTTTGGGTAGAAAACTGTATAAGTCCCAAGTTTGCCTTTTTAGCTGTTTGGGCTCTTTTATCACCATTTCCATGGGTCCAGTATTGGGCAGGCACCGTGTAGGATGTCATGAGAGGCTGGGTATAGGTTCAGGTTCACGATAGTTGGAGCCTTTTCTTTCCCTGTGACTCCGAACAGGTGGTCAGCCAATTAGCCCGTGGAGTCACTCTGGTAGTCTGGGTTCAAGCAGAAAAGCTGGTCTCGAGCAATAGGGCTTGCCTCTGAGGGTTCAAAGCAGGCTCCAGGCAGCTGGGCAGTCATCTAAGGGCACCGGGCAGGCTTCAGGCAGGAGTTCAGGCCTCTGAGGTACGCAGCAGGCTGGAGGCAGCAGGGAAGTCCTCTGGGAGTACTCTGCAGTCCAGAAGTGAGCTGAGGAGTGGGTATGAGGGTCTTGTTTTTTATAGGTTGTACCAGCTTTGATGTGGAAGAACCTTCTGGTGTTTTCTCCCCACAGATGGTTGTGGAATTTCCTTCCACCCTGCCCTGGTCCCAGGATGTCTGGAGTGGCAAAAGGTGTGCGTGTGTGTGTGCGTGTGTGTGTGTGTGTGTGTGCGTGCGCACACGTGCATGTGTGTGTGTGTGTAAACCCATCTTAATCCCATCACACCCTGTCAGGATGGACCATCTTGACAACATCCAGTCCCTGTTTGTATTACTGACTGGGAGGAATACACAAAGGCTGACTACATCTAGTCATGTGACACAGGCTGCGGGCACCATGTGACAAAGACAAGAAAATGCCAAATGTGGAAAAGTGGCACTTTTAGTATTGCGAATTGAAAAAACAACTTTTTAAATACACCTCATTCTGCCCTATGGGCTGTTTAGGGCTTACCTTACGGTTGATGTTTATGTATTAAAAAAAGGAAGGTTTAGGCCTGGCAAAGGGGATGGTTTGCAAGTCGAATTGGCAGTTTTAAACTGCACACAGGCCGGAGTGGCAGGCCTAAAGGGCTACTTAAGTGGGTGGCCCAATAAGTGCTGCAGACCTACCAGTAGCATTTAAATTACATGCCCTGGGCATATGTAAAACCACTTTAATAGGGACTTCTAAGTAAATCAAATGTGCCAATTGGGTATAAGCCAAACTTACCAAGTTCAGGGGAGTGAGCACAAGCACTTTAGCACCGGTGAGCAGACAACACAGAGTCCTAAGGACAACAAAAGCACATTCGGCAAAACAGAAGGGAAGAAGCCAAAAGGTTTGAGGGAAGACCACTTAAAGGCTGACAGGTCTAGCAGTTCTACATCCTAGTTTTCAAAACCTGTTTATTTTTAGACTTGGCACCTTCACAATTAAATATATTTTAAGGTTGCATTTAATTACATGTGTAAATAACAATTGGTCCTGTTCGCCACAATTTTATTAAACCATGTTGTATCTTCAAAGGTATTTTCTCCATTTACATGTAAAGCACAGGGACACAACCTTATCTCCAAACTTCATCTTGTAGAGGTCAAACTACCAGCTGCACTTTTATGGTGATCTTTGCATATGAAACCCATATCAAACGACACTGAGAGATCTAGATGAAAAGGGAGGAACTCCTCTTATTGAGGTCAAGGGCAGCGTCAGTGGCGTAACTAAACTTGAACGGGGTCCTCGTGCAATGTACATGGAGGCTCTTCCCCTCCCCTCGGACCCAGTCAGGAGCTCTCAGGTCAGGAGCCTGTTGCCTGTGCACAGTGTCCTGTGCTGATGGGGCCCCTTGGAGCTCCGGGGCTCCCCGCACCATGGCGGCAGCAGAAGCTAATGTTGCACTGCTGGGCAGCCTTATCTATGATTTGAAGAATCACAGTTTTCTTACTGCACCCTGACCTGAAGCCTGACTAGTAGGTTTCAAAAGGGTGTTTTCTGCAATGAATTGTTTCACTTGGTCCTCAACCCTGCTTTCTAGATATTTGGCTAGAAAGAGAAGATTGAATACTGGTTGTCATATGTTCAAATCTTCTAGGTCTACTACAGAATTTCTCTGCAGAATAGTAACTTGAGCAATCCTAGAGCAGTCCAGTAGAAAACCTTGAGAATGAGAGGTATTTATTAGTTTGACACAGAATGGTTAGTGAGGAACTAAATTTATGTTAGCACTTGGAAAAGGATGGAAAATCAGAACATGGTGATGAGTGGCAAGTATTTTTATGAATTGAGATTTCTATGATTTCAGACTTACTGGAGTTAGGACTTCTGAATTGGCTCCTCGATTCTATGGGTTGTAAGAGATTATGGCCCTCATTATGACCCTGGCCGTCCGAAGACTGCGAGGATAAAGGTGGAGGTATCACTGCCAACAGGCTGGCATTGAAGACCACCACATTATGAGTGTGGCGGGTTAGCAGACTTATACAGCCAGCCACGGCACTCCGCACCGCTGGGCCGGAGATGAGCATCACCCCCAGCAAGCACAATACCCCCCCCCTACCGACCCATTCTAGCATAGCGGCCCCACCCCTCACCCTCATATACACGCACACCGCATACAGATATTCACCAACACGCATCCATACACTCACTCACCACAACACTCGCATACACACACACATATAGACTTACATGTAGAAATGCACTCACTTCAACATTCAGACATGCATACAACCACGCATACTTACATTCTTGCACCCACTCAGCCACCACACACTCATACACGTACACACAACATCCCCCAACCTCCCACCCCCTCCCCTGTCGGACGAACACCTTACCTGTTCCTGGGAGTAGGTCGTCCGGCAGCGAACAGAAAGGGGTGCCTCCACCGCCGACAGTGCCCCCCCAGCAGGACACCACCAGGCTGTATTATGGCCCATAATACGGTGGGCGGTGTCCTACTGGCGGGGCTGGGCAGGTGGTAAAACCGCCAGAGCGCCTCCACCCGCCAGCACGACTACTGCCAGATTTCCGCCCAAAGTGTGGCGGAAATCCAGCAGTACCCATGACATGGTGGGCGGAAGACCGCCAGCACTGGCGGTCTTCTGGCACCTGTGGCTCTGGCGGTCTGTGGAAAAGACCGCCAAAGTCATAATGAGGGCCTATGTGATTGCCATCAGGCCAATTCTTCCTTTGATAAAAAAGGCGAAAAGATCACAATTTCCTTCATCTAAGTTATTTGGTAAAGAGCTAGTCAGATGTGTTTTTAATTGACAAGTTAAAAAAATGGCTGATTTGTTGCATGGTTTGTCTCTGATCTAATGAAGGAAAATGTGGATTTGAAATTAGGCTTTTTGAACTTTTTCTTTCTGGAGTTTTTTTTAGTTTCACTATGGGTGGCTTGAGTCATCATGGACGTTCTACCTTCCTGAGGGATTTCTTCTCCTGGTTAAGTGATTTTGACAATGAACGTCAGGAGGACTTTAGATTCTGATGTTTCAGTTTTAGAGCGCAACCTCATCCATGGTCCAATTTACGCACTCTCATGGTTCCTGAGTTAGTTGCAATGTGTTGAAGAGTCACCTTGATTTTCATCTCAGGGAGAGTCAAGGCTGATATCTTGGTAATCTCTTATCCATTGTCTGGGTTTTTTTTGTTGCCATTTGAATTTTGTTGTTGAGAAGATAAGTGAAAACCTAACCAAGAGGTGGTCTGACCAGTTGAAAGGTATTCTAGGGATCAATTTTGTTGAGTTTGATTTGCTATTAGGAGATCGAGAATGGAGCCTGAACATTGGTGAGATAGGGAGTGTGCTGAGTAAGGTCATTATTGAGCAGGAGGGCTCTCATTTGTCAGACATAGGAGTCATTTTGTAGAATAAAGTTGTCAATGACTCCCATAATGACTTCCATAATTAGTTCAGTAACAAGTTCAATGACTTCTGTAATGAGTTTTGTAAGGAATGCAATGACTTGTCTCACAAGAGTTTTTTTTGTTTCCTGGAGGATGGTAATTTTGTGTCCTTCAAGTTGGTTGTTTTCAATTCAACTGGCTTTGGAAGTAGGAGAAACTATCAGTTTTCAGATATTTGCATTGAATAGAGGTTTAGTGTTATTGCCACTCCCTCCCCCTGTCTTCAGTGTGCAATTTAGGCAGATGATGAAGAAATCAGGATGCAGGGCTTTAAGTGGGAGGAAAAAAGTGGATTTCTCTAAAAGGGGTGTGGCCTGTGTGTAATTAAGGTTGTGGCTTAAACCGGTAAACTAGGGCCTAGCTTTAAGAGGGCCTAGTGCCTTCTTGCTCCAAATTAGCATCATTTTTTATGATGCTAATGTGGCCCAACAAGGCCAAATTTGCTGCGCCATATTTACAAAGTGGTGCAATGCATGATGTATGCAAGGGGAGCATTCCCCCGTTAGGGGGACCGCAAAAATGGCGCAGTGGAATCTAAGAGATTCCACTGCGCCATTTTTGCTGACTATTTTTATTGCCTGCACACAGCAGGTGTTAAAAGGGGGCACATCATTGTTTACAATGGGCCCCTATGTACTCTGCAGCATTAGAGCCAAAACGTTGGCACTAATCCTGCACAGTACATCAATAGTGTCAAAAATGTTGACGCTATTGCTCCTACCCTGCACCATGGTGCGCCATATATTAAATATGGCGCACACATGTTGGCGGTAGGGGGGCACTAAAGGGCGCAAGAGAAGTGGTCCTGCTTTGGGTGCAGTGCACCATTCTTAAATTTGGGCCAAAATTTCAGTGATTCCCATAGTGTTCTACTCGATCTGTATTTTGGTTCCTCTTTGAGCTTTCTGTTATTGCATCCAGATATTTAATGACAACAACTGATAAATATCTAAAACCAGTCGCGGCTCGCGGTGAGGGAATACAAATTAAATTAATAATAAAAAAATAAAACTTACCTTGATCGTCGCGGCCGCACCACTACATCCGCTCCTCTGCTGCAGGCACAGGCTCCCGGCCTGCCCTACGGCCAATTCTGACGCTGCGCAGAGCAGCGTTAGGATTGGCTGAGCGCCCCCAGCCAGGGCGCTCGCAGGCAGACTGGGAGCCTGTGCAAGCTCTCTCCAGCCAGGCAACCGTGCTTCTGGGCTGGAGAGAGCCTACTGCGTGTGTGTGTTTGGCCGGCCCGAGACGGCCGACCAAACACACATGCGCTCTGAGGAGGGGTGCTGTGCACTCCCCCTCACTGCTCGTCACCCCAGTGGCCCAGCCCCTTTACAAGAAAACGATAATAAACTGAGTTTATTATTGTTTTCTTGTAAAGGTTTTGCAGCTGGGCTGCTGGCGGTGGGCGACGCTCCTCCGCCCCAACGGAGGAGCTACCCCTGCCTAAAATCAGCCAGATCTATTTGCTTTGTCAGTGGTTGTCAGCTGATTAAAATAAATGAGCAACAAAAATGATTATGATCAATAACACCGAAAAAGGCTTCAATGTAAGACCATTGCTCTGTGCGCTCTGCAGAGAGGCCAAGGATTGGATGTCCATGCATTCCAGACACCTTTCCGACCCACTGACAGCCACTGGGGGAGTCTGTCTCCACTTCTGAGACCCGGAGGGATCCGGCCCACTTTAAACTCTGTCAGGTGTGATAAGAATATCGTCACAAAACCTCAAGATAAAAGAAAAAATAAATCAATTGAGAAAAAAGCCTGACAGAATATGAAGTAAATAAAAGGAACACAACAAACATTAAGCGCACCAGAAAGCACCAGCCTTTCAAGCTCCTGGAAGCTCGTAAATTACAAGCAAACCCCAAAGTGAGGCGAGAAAAGCAGGTGCATTTATATAAAAGACAACACTGCCACCCAGTGGATGAATAGTCACATCGCCACCGAAACATAAAACTCCTTTAGGTGCCACTGAAACACATGAAAACCAAAAACAAAACTGCCTGAGTAAACTTCTAATAAATGAAGAGCATATGCAAACAATAGATAAACTATATACACGAACATGCTGCCAAGCAGAAAAGAAACACGTAGGGAAGAGCTGCAAACAACAGCAGCCGGCACAACATTGCCAGAGCAAGGACAGGAAGGCAGCTGAAACACCCAGACAGGGGTGCTGGGATAGTGTGGGGACCCGCTGGGCTCCGGCTGGAATTATGGACCAAGAAAGGGGTTCCCGACCAGCCCAAGCGGCTCCGCTCGCCTGTGTCCGGGTGCAGGGACACCCGGTGCTGGTGTAAGGCAGCAGCCTGCCACAGGTAGGGGTGAATCTCTGCAGATCAGCTGCCTGCAGGGGGGCGACAGGGCCCTTCTCCTCTGTGGCACCGTGTGAGCTTTGTTGAGAAAACTTTATAGGGCATATTTATGCGGCCCTTGCACCGCCGGTGCGTACATTTTTGTGATTCAACGGCGGCGCAAACCGTGGAATCATGGCCCATATTTACCTTGCTGCACAGCCCTGCGCCAACTGGAAAGGGCAGGAATGCACCGTATGTATGGCACTACCCTGGCACCATTTGGCAGCTTAGCGCCAAGGAAGGCATCCTTGCATCATGGTGCAGAGGTCCCTGCATTGCATACAGGATTGTTTTTGTGCAGAAAGGGACACCTTCCTGCACAAAAACAATCCTGGGAGACTATTTCCTCGACCTATGTGTGCTGGACAATGCAGCACACACGGGAAGAGGAACAAACAAGGAGAAATTAAGATATTTCTTCTCGTTACACCTCCCCTGGGGTGGTGTAAGGTTTTGGGGCATCCCCTGGTTCTTATAAATCTGGGGATGCGTCAAAAACCATGGGTGTTGCATAGGAACACTCACCGCAATGTCCATGGAACACCTCCCATGTGCATGGTAAGGCAACCCAGTGATTTGCTCTGGTTTGTCTTACTCCATATATATAAGGCCATGAAAAGTCACACAAAGTGGCTTTGCGTAACCTCATAGATATGATTTCAAGGTTTGCATTGCTGTTGCAACACAAAACGTTACGCAACAGCAGTGCAAGGGGCTCATAAACATGCCCCCATATCTCTGAGGCCATGCAAAGCCACTTTGCATGGCTCTGAATTGTCTGACAGAAATGGAGTATGGCAAGGCAGCGTTTCTATGGGCATTGCAGTGTGTGTTCCCATGTAGCACCCATGGATTTTGACGCATCCCCATATTTACAAGAACTTGTAAACCATGGGAATGTGCCAAAATCTTGTGCATCCTCAGGGGAGGTGTAACAAGTAGAAATATCTTTATTTCTCCTTGTTTTTCCTCTTTCTACGTGTGGTGCATTGAGCACCGCACATAGAAAGAGGAAAAAGCTTCCCAGGATTCTTTTTCTGCAGGAAGGTGCCCCTTCCTACGCAAAAACAATCCTGCATGCAATGCAGGCACCCTTGCACCATGATACGAGGATGCCTGCATTGCCATGAGGCTGCCAAAATGGCACGAGTGCAGTGGGAAAGGACAGGAATATGCCATATGCCATAGATATGGTGCATTCCTGCCCTTTTCCTTTGGCTCACTGCAGTGCAACAATATGACTTGTTGTGCTGCCCTGCTCCAAAACCTCATAAATATATATTTTTACCAAAGAGGAGTTGTTGTTGAAGTCCTTGTTAGAGAAACATTTTCTTTTCTCAAAACTTTTGTAGCTTTGTATGTGTGCTGTACTGTACCTCACACAAAGAGGCATATTTAAGATCCCCTAGCGCCACCTAAGTGCCGGCATAGCGTAATTTTTTTATGCTAAGGGGGCACTAAAGTGGCATTTTCCCCGCGCCATATTTACAAAGTGGCGCAATGCATGCATTACCCCACTTTGTAACCCCTTGCACCAGATTATGCCTCCGCCAGCCATAATGTATGCAAGGGGGGCAATCTACCGTTAGGGGGGGGTGAAAAAATGGTGCAAGGAAATCTAACAGATTTTCTTGCACCATATTTTCCGGCACTCTTAACGCCTGCTCACAGCAGGCGTTAAAAGGGGCATATCATTATTTATAATGGGCCCTATGTACTCTGCAAAATGTTGTCGCTAATCCTGCAGAGTACATCAATAGCGTAAAAACAAATGACGCTATTGCCCCCTACCCGTATTTTAAAAATGGGGCACACATGGTGGCGGTAGGTAAGTAAAGTGGCGTTCCACCAGATGCAGTGCCATTGTTCTTAAATACACCCCAAAGTTAGAAACGTTTTAATCAATGTTAAAGAATAGTACTTATACAAGCAGGGTCCTCTAACAGTACAAAACTCTGCTTCACATCACACATCCTTGCTTTATGGTGGAAAGCAGCCTAAAGCGTGCAAGCCCAGGGAGAGAGCAGAACAGCGCTATATCTTAATAGATATGGCGCTGTGCGGCTCTCTCTCTTTCATTCAACACAGTGACGCAGCTGTGGGTCCTGTGCTGTGGTGCAGGAATTCTTTGGAAATGTACCCCTCTTTTTTTTTTTCATCTTTGTGGTAACTTGTAACTCTACATTTTAAGCGGCATTGTAGAGCGCATAGCTACCCGTAGGCATCCCAGCACTATTAGTGCAACTCAGACTGGCCAAAGAACGCTAGGGGAGGGTGACTGTCAAAAAGCCAGAGATTTTGTAGTTTACGGAATTAATGTTCCAGATTAGCTGTAAGAGGGAGGAAGCTCCAGAGTTTGCCACATTGTATCCAAAGGACCTCCACTTCTGGCTCTTTTAATGGAGGGCACCACAGCCCAACAGGCATTGGTGGATCACAAACTTCACTGTGGCGTGTACGGGAAGATCAGGAGTTGGGAAATCAAGGGGCCTTTATCAAGGAATTCTGCGCGAGCCGTACAGAACGCTTTGAATTGAATCCTCTGGGCCACATGGAGTCAGTGGAGGAAGCCCAGAGCTTGCCGAGCCAACTCATACCTTGGGATGTTGTAAAGAATTAGAGCAACGGAGTTCTGTACAACCTGCAGTTTCTTTACTCCAGATTTTGGGGCTCCTGGTACACTGAGTTTCCATAGTCCAGGCGGGTGAGAACAAGTGCTTGGACAACTATTCCTTTTGAGGATGGGGGAGCAAGTGCAGAATTTTTCGAAGCATCTTAAGGATGTTGTGGCAAGTTGCTGCTAACTTTAGTGCTTGGGTGTCCATAGTCAGTGATTTGTCCAACTATACCCCCAGACTTTTTATAGCCATCTTGGGGGTAGGCGGGGTACTCAGGACAACTCAGCCATCCCAGGCCCATATGGAGATTAGGAGAATTGTAAAGTATGCTGAATAGGAGAAACCAGCTGCCAAAACACGTTGTAAGTGAACAAAGCGTCGTTTATTTTCTTGCTTCAGCCACAGCATAAATTCAAAATGTCCAAATTATCACCCCAGCGCCGCGCCGCAGATGTCTCCCCTTCTGCTCCACCAACTGCCTTCTTCTCGCCGTCCTCGATCCCTCGCGCCCCCACATGCGCGTCCGGAACACCGAGAAAACGGCTCGTGCAAGCGGCTCCACCGCGCGTATAGTTTAGTTGCACATGCGCGGCAGACACTACATTTAGTTTTCCCCTTTTTTTTTTTAAACGAAACCAAACAAGACCAACCCTCCCATGAAAACAAACAATAAACCAATACCCCAAAACATTGGAAAACAAACCAAAAAAAATACATCAGGTAATAATACATATTTCACTAGACACTTCTAAATGTAAGTAATGATACATCTTACGCTTTACATTTCCAAACATCACATTTTGCATTTCTTGAGAGAAATTAAAACTTGAGCAAACCTGGAAAACCTCGCTTAACGGTACCTCATCGGTAATTTGTGGACTCTACAACTTTTCCTAACAGGCAACAGTTCGGAGCAAGCGTCCCCTTCCTTAGGATTTAATGGTTCAACCACACCAGGTTTATGTACAATCACGGACTCCTTCACCCTTCCATTCAGCTCCAACGGGTCACTAAGCGACAAAGGAACATCTCTTGGTAAAACTTTTACCACTTTTCCCACATTCCACCAATTACGCCCACCAACCCGAACACCATTACCACACACTTTGTCAACTCTCAAAGGTTCAGAAAACTTTGAGTCACCTTTCCTGACAAAACTAGGTAGTTTGATCCGCACCCAATCTCCAACCACAAACCGTAACTCTTTTACACTCCTTTTCTTGTCATAGTAAGTTTTTTGTTTCTCTTGAGCTTTCCTCATACCCAAACGAACCTTGGCGTCAATGTGTTCTTTACACATAAAATGTTTGAAAAATTTGGACAACCAAGCTGGTCTAAATAACGCGGCAGGCTTCCTCCCTCTCAGTGCTTCAAACGGAGACACCTCCGTGCTAGTATGAGTCGTTGTTCTGTAGAAACAGAGCATACTCTTTACAGCTGCATCAACCACACACCCATTGGCTAAAGCCCACTGGACACATTCAACAACCACTCTATTAAAGCGTTCAACCAAACCAATCGTTTGTGGTTGGTAAGGAGAACTTTTCAAATGTTTGACAGCACAATCACTCAGAAAACGTTCAACTTCATTTGAAACAAATTGGACCCCATTATCAGACACAAGTTCCTTGGGAAACCCTTCTTCCAAAAATATATCTTTCAGAAAGGACACAACCGATGTAGAATCAGCATGACTTACTAACTTCACATGCGGCCACTTAGAAAAGTAGTCAACTGCAACATAAGCGTAGCGCAATTTAGATGGAAGTGAGTTGAACGGCCCTAACAAATCAATACCAATCTTTTCCCAGGGACCTGACGGACATTCAATAGGCTTAAGCGGAGGCGTTGATGTTTTGAGGGTCTTATCACTATTGGAACAGACGTGACAATCTTTGACTAATGTTTCAATGTTTCTGTCCATTTGCGGCCACCAATAGTATTCTCTCACTCTTTTCTTTGTAAGAGTAGAACCCAAATGACCTTCATGTGCTTTTTCCAGAATCATAGATCTTATAGTTTCCGGAGGTACAATTTTATCATTTCTCAGTAACACGCAATCTTCAATTGACAGCTCATCAGATACCTTAAAAAATGGTTGAAAACTAAAATCTAAATTGTTCTCATGTGGCCACCCTTCCTCGACATACTTCACGATTTTATTGAGTACAGAATCATTTGTCGATGCTTCCTTCCAGCACTTTTCGGAAAATGACCCAGTACGTTCCAATTCGATGGCTGCAATGAAACAATTTTCATCCTGAATATCCTCTTTCCCACCAGCATCTTCAGTGATGGGATACCTAGAGAGGTAATCTGCTCTCACATTCTTTCCTCCAGAAATGTGCACAACGGAAAAAACAAATTGTAACAACCTGGCTGCAAATCTTGCGATTCTTGGTGTGCTACTCCTGACGTTAGTACCATTCAAAATAGAAACTAAAGGTTTATGGTCTGTCTGGAGTAAAAAATGTCTTCCCCACAGATAAGGTTTAAACTTCTCTATACCCCACCAACATGCTAATAATTCTTTTTCTATTACAGAATAGTGTAATTCATTTGGTCTGAGCACTCTTGACGCAAATCCAATAGTATGCTCCAGTTTTCCACTGATCTGCGTCAAAACAGCTCCATCCCCGAACTTGCTGGCATCCACAGTCAAACAACACTCCAAATTATGATCATATGATTGTAACACACCAACAGCATCCAATCTTTGTTTGATCTCATCAAATGCTTCAGCACATTTAGCATTCCACACAAACTCTGTTTTTGTTTTGAGCAGATTCGAAATAGGTCTGGTTATAGTGGCAAAATTCTCAATAAACCTAGAATAGAACTCACAAAGTCCCCAAAAAGATTTTACACCAATTTTGTCCTGAGGTGCAGGTGCTTTCACAATTGCTTCTACCAGACCTGGTCTGGGATAAACACCTTCTGGAGTCAAGACATGCCTCAAATATTCGACAGACGTTTGGAGAAACTTAAATTTTTCTCTTTTCAACACAATTCCAGCACTATTGAACCTTCTCAGTACTTGCATCAAAATCTCATCATGTTCACGTCGATCAGCCGCATGGATCAGCACATCATCCTGAAACACACACACATTCATTATATCCTTGAGCAGCGTAGACATTATCCTCTGAAACACTGAAGCCGCCGATGCCAGACCAAACGGCATGCGACAATATTGGAACGTCCCCCACAGGGAAACAAAGGTGGTGAAGTGACGAGAATCTGGTGTCAATTCTACCTGGTGATAAGCAGCAGCAAGGTCAAGTTTTGTAAAGAGTTTAGCTCCAGAAATGCAAGAGAGCATCTCACTGATCTTTGGCAGAGGATGGGAGTCCACCCAGACCTCTCTGTTAAGCGCCCTCAAGTCAACACATACTCTTAGTTCACCATTTTTTTTCTTTGCGACAACTAAAGGTGACAACCATAACGAAGAATCAACCGGTTCAATGATTCCTTTCATTCGTAAACTCTCCAACTCTTTTTCTAATTCATCCCTGACAATAAATGGTACGACAAAGCAAAAACAACAAGTGATGGACGGAATGCTGAACATTGTCAAACACTCACCCCCAGTCATAGATCTGGGTTTAATCCATCGTTTTTTTGCTCACCATGCCACCCCAGTTTGGACCCAGCCATATGCAAATCAGTCTTGACCCTGTTCCTCATGGGAACAGTCCAGACCGAACTGCCAAGCCAGGTCCTCACTGGACCGGAAACAAGCATCCTGGGACCGGTTTCGGGGTTTCACCCCTCATCAGCCAGGCTAGCTTGAATCCAGTGGCATGGGAAGCACGGGACCCACGTCTGGGCATACCCTTACAACTTAGGGCGACAAAGCAAAAACAACAAGTGATGGACGGAATGCTGAACATTGTCAAACACTCACCCCCAGTCATAGATCTGGGTATAATCCATCGTTTTTTTGCTCACCATGCCACCCCAGTTTGGACCGAGCCATATGCAAATCAGTCTTGACCCTGTTCCTCATGGGAACAGTCCAGACCGAACTGCCAAGCCAGGTCCTCACTGGACCGGAAACAAGCATCCTGGGACCGGTTTCGGGGTTTCACCCCTCATCAGCCAGGCTAGCTTGAATCCAGTGGCATGGGAAGCACGGGACCCACGTCTGGGCATACCCTTACAACTTAGGGCGACAAAGCAAAAACAACAAGTGATGGACGGAATGCTGAACATTGTCAAACACTCACCCCCAGTCATAGATCTAGGTTTAATCCATCGTTTTTTTGCTCACCATGCCTCCCCAGTTTGGACCCAGCCATATGCAAATCAGTCTTGACCCTGTTCCTCATGGGAACAGTCCAGACCGAACTGCCAAGCCAGGTCCTCACTGGACCGGAAACAAGCATCCTGGGACCGGTTCCGGGGTTTCACCCCTCATCAGCCAGGCTAGCTTGAATCCAGTGGCATGGGAAGCACGGGACCCACGTCTGGGCATACCCTTCCAACTAAGGGCGACAAAGCAAAAACAACAAGTGATGGACGGAATGCTGAACATTGTCAAACACTCAACCCCAGTCATAGATCTGGGTTTAATCCATAGTTTTTTTGCTCACCATGCCACCCCAGTTTGGACCCAGCCACATGCAAATCAGTCTTGACCCTGTTCCTCATGGGAACAGTCCAGACCGAACTGCCAAGCCAGGTCCTCACTGGACCGGAAACAAGCATCCTGGGACCGGTTTCGGGGTTTCACCCCTCATCAGCCAGGCTAGCTTGAATCCAGTGGCATGGAAAGCACGGGACCCACGTCTGGGCATACCCTTCCAACTAAGGGCGACAAAGCAAAAACAACAAGTGATGGACGGAATGCTGAACATTGTCAAACACTCACCCCCAGTCATAGATCTGGGTTTAATCCATCGTTTTTTTGCTCACCATGCCACCCCAGTTTGGACCCAGCCATATGCAAATCAGTCTTGACCCTGTTCCTCATTGGAACAGTCCAGACCGAACTGCCAAGCCAGGTCCTCACTGGACCGGAAACAAGCATCCTGGGACCGGTTTCAGGGTTTCACCCCTCATCAGCCAGGCTAGCTTGAATCCAGTGGCATGGGAAGCACGGGACCCACGTCTGGGCATACCCTTCCAACTTAGGGCGACAAAGCAAAAACAACAAGTGATGGACGGAATGCTGAACATTGTCAAACACTCACCCCCAGTCATAGATCTGGGTATAATCCATCGTTTTTTTGCTCACCATGCCACCCCAGTTTGGACCGAGCCATATGCAAATCAGTCTTGACCCTGTTCCTCATGGGAACAGTCCAGACCGAACTGCCAAGCCAGGTCCTCACTGGACCGGAAACAAGCATCCTGGGACCGGTTTCGGGGTTTCACCCCTCATCAGCCAGGCTAGCTTGAATCCAGTGGCATGGGAAGCACGGGACCCACGTCTGGGCATACCCTTACAACTTAGGGCGACAAAGCAAAAACAACAAGTGATGGACGGAATGCTGAACATTGTCAAACACTCACCCCCAGTCATAGATCTAGGTTTAATCCATCGTTTTTTTGCTCACCATGCCTCCCCAGTTTGGACCCAGCCATATGCAAATCAGTCTTGACCCTGTTCCTCATGGGAACAGTCCAGACCGAACTGCCAAGCCAGGTCCTCACTGGACCGGAAACAAGCATCCTGGGACCGGTTCCGGGGTTTCACCCCTCATCAGCCAGGCTAGCTTGAATCCAGTGGCATGGGAAGCACGGGACCCACGTCTGGGCATACCCTTCCAACTAAGGGCGACAAAGCAAAAACAACAAGTGATGGACGGAATGCTGAACATTGTCAAACACTCAACCCCAGTCATAGATCTGGGTTTAATCCATAGTTTTTTTGCTCACCATGCCACCCCAGTTTGGACCCAGCCACATGCAAATCAGTCTTGACCCTGTTCCTCATGGGAACAGTCCAGACCGAACTGCCAAGCCAGGTCCTCACTGGACCGGAAACAAGCATCCTGGGACCGGTTTCGGGGTTTCACCCCTCATCAGCCAGGCTAGCTTGAATCCAGTGGCATGGAAAGCACGGGACCCACGTCTGGGCATACCCTTCCAACTAAGGGCGACAAAGCAAAAACAACAAGTGATGGACGGAATGCTGAACATTGTCAAACACTCACCCCCAGTCATAGATCTGGGTTTAATCCATCGTTTTTTTGCTCACCATGCCACCCCAGTTTGGACCCAGCCATATGCAAATCAGTCTTGACCCTGTTCCTCATTGGAACAGTCCAGACCGAACTGCCAAGCCAGGTCCTCACTGGACCGGAAACAAGCATCCTGGGACCGGTTTCAGGGTTTCACCCCTCATCAGCCAGGCTAGCTTGAATCCAGTGGCATGGGAAGCACGGGACCCACGTCTGGGCATACCCTTCCAACTTAGGGCGACAAAGCAAAAACAACAAGTGATGGACGGAATGCTGAACATTGTCAAACACTCACCCCCAGTCAAATGGTACACCTCTCAATTTATGCTTTATTGGAACAGCATTATCTTTGACTTTTATTTTATGTGTAAATCCTCTAATTCTACCTAATTCACCTGAAAAGACTTTAGGAAACTGATTAAGCAGATTTTCTATATCGGCAGAATCTCTTATAACAGTTACCTGATCACCAGTACCTGGACGTAAAACCATGCCAAACAACCCTTGATGGAACCACCCCAAAATGTTCAATCCTTTTACAGCTACATACAGCTTCCCAAAAATGTGTCGTCCTTTGAAAATCAAAACATCTTCAAAGTACCCCCTTAAATCAATCCTCCTACCTTCGTATGACACTGGTGACCTGTCTGGTGGAAACAATTTTCGTGTTCCCCAATTTTGTTCAAATACCTCCTGAGTTATCATAGTGATTCTGGCGCCAGAATCAGCTAACAACTTTAAATGTTTGTCACCAACCTGTATTAAAATGTAAGGATCAATTTAGTGATCAGGATTTCCACTTTTTATGTCATGGTCACCCACAGCCAAAATCATTTCTTGCATTTCATTCATCAACTTACACATTTTGTCATCACCATCACCAGCGACAACATTGACCTTAGTATTGTCACTTTTGCTACTTTGACACACTTTAGCAAAATGTCCTATTTTGCCACATAATCTGCACTGAACATTTTTTGCTCGACAGATCTTCCCTCCTTTTAGATGTGATGGATAACCACACCTTAAGCATATGTTAGTTTGTTTGAAAAAACTATTGTGTTTGGCCACCTCTCCTTTGGTGGAAGACGGAATGTTCAACTTGCATCTGTCGTCAGATCTCTGGACTGCATTAATTTGTTCAACTTGTGCCCGTTCTAATTCCTTGGCTGATTTGATCGCCGTTTCAATGCTTTTCGCAATTCTGATCGAATCCGATAAAGACGGATCCCCCAAGGACAGCAACTTTTGTTTGATAGACTTATCCGAACTGTGACAAATGAATTGGTCACGGATTAACTGATCAGTAAATGTTTCGAACCAACAATCTGAAGCAAGTTTCCTCAATGCAGATATATAGGTATTGACGTCTTCTCCATTTTTCTGTTCCCTTTTGAAAAACTTATGTCTCGCTATGACTAAACTGGGTGGTGTATCAAATCTGGTAACAAGTTTCTTAAGAGCTTCTTCAAATTCATCCAGTTCTTCGCCTTCTTCTAGCTGAAGATCAGGTAAGTGTTTAAACACAGATCTTCCCTCGAACCCTAAGGAATGCAGCAACAAGCATTTTTTTCTTTCAGGTCTGAATCTTGACGCACCAATAGCCCCTAAATACGTTTCAAAAGCATCATACCACTGTTTCCATGGTATAACCGGCTCGCCAGGTGTCTCCAAAAATGGCGGTGGAGGGTTAACAGATTGCATGACAGCTGGATGGACGTTAAGACAGTGTAAAACAATATAGTAAAGTCTTTACTAACCTAGTAGCTCCGCCGTAAGTTGTGAACTGAAAAAACAAATAGAGTTCTTGGTTAAAATTACCGTTTAAAGATGGCTGCCACGTTTCCTTAAGGATCTAGGCTTCCTGTAGATACACCCCTTTGACTAGAGAGTTATGGGAGACACAGCAGGAAGTTCCTGTTAAGTTTCCTGCATTAACCTTTGATCACAAGGATTAAAGTCTAGAAGAACATCAAGCACACGCGAGTTACTGATATTCTGGGGTGATTCAATCCACAGCTCGTCGCCACATAAAGTATGCTGAATAGGAGAAACCAACTGCCAAAACACGTTGTAAGTGAACAAAGCGTCGTTTATTTTCTTGCTTCAGCCACAGCATAAATTAAAAATGTCTAAATTATCACCCCAGCGCCGCGCCGCAGATGTCTCCCCTTCTGCTCCACCAACTGCCGTCTTCTCGGCGTCCTCGATCCCTCGCGCCCCCACACGCGCGTCCGGAACACCGAGAAAACGGCTTGTGCAAGCGGCTCCGCCGTGCGTGTAGTTTAGTTGCACACGCGCGGCAGACACTACAAATTGCCAAGGAGCATAAGCTGTTTTATCCCCATTTAATTTAAGGGAGGAGTTGTTCATCCACTGGGCTACTTCCTCTGAACAGGGGACTAGGTCCAGGGAACGGGGATCATGATTGTAAGAGAGAGCAAAGACCAGTTGCGTATGATCAGCGTATGAGATTATAGAAATCCCAAAAGGGAAGATTATGTCTGCCAATGGATGCATGTACAGGTTAAATAAAGTAGGGTGCAATGATGAGCCCTGAGGTACTCCACATGTCAGTGGAAAAATGTCTGAGCTATAGCTTCCCTCAAAGTCCAGAAAGTCCTATGCCTGAGGAAGAATTGAAGTCAGGAGAGGGCTTCTCCCGAAACTCCAGCACTGTGAATTCTGTAGACAATAATATTGTGAATGACAGTGTCAAATGCTGTGCTAAGATCAAGGAGCCTAATGGCCGCTGATCCTCCCTTGTTCAACAGCATTTTGGCCTCCTCAAAAACTGCCACCTCTGTGCCATGTTTGGGTCTGAGCCCTGTCTGAGTAGGGTGAAGAATGTCATGGTTCTCTAGGAATTCTGATAGGGAATTATTGACATGTTTTTCAAGCATTTTACACAGTCCAGAAAGCAACAAGATTTGTCTATAATTTCCAAGATCCAGAGGATCATTGAATCTTAATCATTTAAATAGCCATTTACAGGGGACCCAGAGGCATGGAAGTGAATGTTACTACAATTGAGTAGGTAGGGTTGTGCAAAATTTACTTTCATGTAATTACATGAGGGAAGGAAAGTTACACAAAATTGCACGTAATTACGTGAAATGAAAATTCATCATTAAGTGCTATATTTTAGGCAAATGCGTCCTTGCATCAATTTGTGACTCAAGGATGTATTTGATGCTGAAAACTAGTTTAAAAACACAATTGCTGTGCACAAAATCTCCCCTCGTTCTACTTGTTCACATCGTACTTGTTCATGTTGTTTCCATGCTGTAATTTTATCCTGTGCATCCGGACGACATGACATAAGCCCTTATTACAACATTGGCGGTAAAAGCCGCTTACCGCCGTGCAAAAGACCGCCAACACACCGCCGCGGCTGTGGAATTCCGCCACGGTCATTATGACCCAAAGGCCGGAGTCCGCCAAAATCTAGACACCCACACAGGTCCGCCACACCAAAGGTCAGTGATAAACTGGCGATAAGCAATCCTCCACCGTCACGCCAACAGGAATATTCCCACACTATCACGACCCACGAATCCACCCGGCGGTCTTTCAACCGCAGTATTCCATTGGCGGTACACACCGCCGCGCTCAAAATACACACACATTTACAAAACATTACCACATTGGACAATTCCAAATACACCACCTTGCGGTACAGAGGACTGGCGGCGGACACCCACCTCCTCCCCCACAACTAACAACATAGGAGGAGCAGGTCTTGGCTATTCTGCATCCTGAGGGCCTCGCAGGAGTAGCTGGAGGAATGGACTCTGGGAAGGCAAATCTTAACTATTACATCCCCCACCCTACCTGCTTGCCATCACATACCCCCACCCTCATCCTCACCCCCATCACTCCTACTTCTCACACATGTCCCAATATCACAAACCACCCATCCCAACACTAAGCCCTGCATGCAACACCAGAGCATGGACACCCATCACCAATGCATGGCCACTGCACATGCCCATACACCCCCCTAAACCATCATCACACAGGATCCTACACAGAAATGCAAGCACTGGGGTACACGGTCACTCACCCATTGCACACCATGGCACATACAGATGCAATAATCATGCCTTTACACCCCTGCAGGACCCCTACCCAACGTCACCGGACAGGAGGGTCCAGATATGTCCACTCCACCCACAGAAGAGGTCCACAGTGATGACAGCAGCTCTGTCCAACTGGATCTAGATGACCAGCCCGGCCCATCTGGGACCTCGGGACAGTCGGTTCCACTCACAGGCCACTACAGAGCTTCCCCCCTCTGGAAACACCAGCACAGCACCCACCCAGCGGGCCCATTCCTCTGTCCCCAGGACACGTCAATCAGCAGTGTGTCCACCACTACAGGGAACCCAGGCTAACCCACCACCCCAACAACAACAGGGACCTGGGGGCAGTGGTAGTGGGCATACCGTTCAGGGGACAGAGGCCCAGGAACACAGGGGAACTGGGAGGGCTGCTGTGCAACGGGGGAGGACAGGCCCAGGGAACCCACTCTCCACGAGGCCCTCTCCAACATCATGGGAGCCTACCACCATTCCCAGGAGACAATGGCAACGGTACTGGCCAAGTTTCAGGAGACCCAGAGGCTGCAGGAGGAATAGTATTTAGGCTTCCGGGAGGAACTCAAATCCATCAATTCCACCCTGGGCACCATTGTAGGGGTGCTGAAAGAACTCGTCAACACCAGGAGGGACACTGTGGCACTACAAAGGGCCCCTGACACTAGCCTGGACGATGAACTGCCCACCACCTCCGCTGGCAATAGTGGACAGGAGACACCGCCACAGGACCACCACACCAGCACCCCACCCCCTGCAGAGGGAGAACCACCCCACAAACGGTCCCTGAGATCCAGGACAAAGACAGAGAAGGATGCCAAGACCCCCACCAAGAAATGAGACCACCCTGATTGTCATCCTTCTGTCCCACTTTGTCACCCTGTCCATCCTTAAACTGCCCCAGCTCAACTTTCTATGCCCCTTTGGACAATGCACCTGTGAGACTAATAGACTGGACTCTGCCATGGACATTCCTCCACCATCACCCCTCAACATCTTACAACCCCCTCCAATATTGTGCACTTAAATAAACACCCTTAAAGTACAGGAACATTCAGGAGTCTGTCTGTGATTTCAAAATAGTGTATTAGCAATTACAGTGGCAAAATGCTCTTTCAAATGTAATGTCAACATACCTATGTCACACAGCTCTAGTCCATGAGGAAACAAAGCAGATGTCACACTGTAGGACCCACATCTGTGAAATCGTAAGTGAAAGTGACAACTTAGTGACCATACACTGGGTGAAAATGACAGACAGATGAGAGGTAGTGGATTAAAATCAGATGTAGCAGGCAGTGTTGTCTTCTTACCTGTGTCTCACTGGAAGTATTGCAGGATCATTGTGTTTCTGTTGTCGATGTCCTCTTCTTCTGCTTCCTCGTCTTCACTGTCCACAGGCTCCACAGCTGCCACAGCACCTCCATCTGGACCAATCTCCTTCAGAAAAGGCACCTGTCTTTGCAAAGTCAAATTGTGCAGCATGCAGCAGGCCACGATGATCTGGCACACCTTCTTTGGTGAGTAGAATAGGTAACCACCTGTCATATGGAGGCACCGGAACCTGGCCTTCAGGAGGCTGAAGGTCCGCTCTATAATCCTCCTAGTTCGCCCATGGACCTCATTGTAGCATTCCTCTGCCCTTGTCCTGGGATTCCTCACAGGGATCAGTAGCCATGACAGGTTGGGGTAACCAGAGTCACCTGCAAATGGCGAGGGACAACTGTTAGACACACACTGACTCATAGGGACATCCACAGCCCCAGACAACTATTCCCACTGATTTGGGAATGAAACCGGTCCCAGGATGCTTGTTTCTGGTCCAGGGAAGACCTGGCCTGGCAGTTCGGGCTGGACTATTCCCATGGGGAACAGGGTCAAGACTGATTTGCGTATGGCTGGATCTGAGCTGGAATGGCATGGCAAGCAAAAAAACTGATGGATTAAACCCAGATCTGTGACTGGGGGTGAATGTTTGATTTGTTCTGCATTCCGTCCATCTTCTGTTGTGTTTTGCATTTGTCGCCCCAAGTGGGAAGGGTATGCCCAGATGTGGGTCCCGTGCTAGCTGTGCCACCAGATTGAAGCTACCCTGGCTGATGAAGGGTGATACCCTGAAACCGGTCCCAGGATGCTTGTTTCTGGTCCAGGGAAAACCTGGCCTGGCAGTTCGGGCTGGACTGTTCCCATGGGGAACAGGGTCAAGACTGATTTGCGTATGGCTGGATCTGAGCTGGAATGGCATGGCAAGCAAAAAAACTGATGGATTAAACCCAGATCTGTGACTGGGGGTGAATGTTTGATTTGTTCTGCATTCCGTCCATCTTCTGTTGTGTTTGCATTTGTTGTCCCAAGTGGGAAAGGTATGCCCAGACGTGGGTCCCGTGCTTGCTATGCCACCAGATTGAAGCTAGCCTGGCTGATGAAGGGTGATACCCTGAAACCGGTCCCAGGATGCTTGTTTCTGTTCCAGGGAAGACCTGGCCTGGCAGTTAGGGCTGGACTGTTCCCATGGGGAACAGGGTCAAGACTGATTTGCATATGGCTGGATCTGAGCTGGAATGGCATGCAAGCAAAAAAACTGATGGATTAAACCCAGATCTGTGACTGGGGTGAATGTTTGATTTGTTCTGCATTCCGTCCATCTTCTGTTGTTTTTGCAGTCAAAAATAATGCCATGTGGGCCCCTGAAATGGCGGCTGCCTGACCTGTAAGGTGGGACAAGGGGATATGAGGTAACTGCGCTGGCGTTCTACACCATTGCGGTAGGTGGTCGAAGACCGCGGCGCAATTCTGCATTGGTTAACACTGGGCCCTATGGGTCCCAGGAACCAATGACGATGTACGCCGGTGGTGACGGTACGCACCGCCGTGGACGTGACAGCCATTTTCTCTCTGTTCAATCACTCGATACCTGATCTTTGACATGAGAGGACCCACACTGCAAGTGCTGCTGTGACCTCAGTCTGGAAGATACAATGGCTCATGTGTCTCGGGAAAGGGCCCCTGCCTTCAGCACGGAGGAGTTGGAGAAACTAGTGGATGGGGTCCTCCCCCAGTACACGCTACTCTACGGTCCTCCAGACAAACAGGTAAGTACACTGTGAGCATGCTGTATGGGCAATGCCTGTGTGGAGTGGTGTGGATGAATGATAGGGGGGGGGTGAGAATGAGGCGTGCATGAAACGACGGTGAGTGCATGTGCCACATGGCAAGGGTAGGGATACGGGCCAAAGACTGTGATGGTGCAGTTGGTAATTACTTCTCTTTTCCCCTGTACAATTCCTGTAGGTCAGCGCCCACCAGAAGAAGGACATCTGGTGTGCCATCGCCAAGGAAGTCCGGACCCTGGGGGTCTACCACAGACGGAGCACCCACTGCCGGAAAAGATGGGAGGACATTCGCCGCTGGAGCAAGAAGACGGCGGAGGCCCAGCTGGGGATGGCCTCCCAACGTGGGAGGGGTGCCCGTCGCACCATGACCCCCCTGATGTTCAGGATCCTGGTGGTGGCGTATCCGGACTTGGATGGGCGCTTGAGGGCATCACAGCAGACACAAGGGGGTGAGTACACTCTCATTCTGCTGATTCAGCGCACCTTTTAGGTGTCTGGGTGGGGGAGGTGGGCTGGGAGTTCCCCTAGGCCAGGGCGATTTTGCTAGTTAAGTTCCCTTCTTCAGGCAGGCCCTGTGGCACCCCACCCCACCTGTGTACAGTGCCAACTACACCTAGTCAGGCTCCTGTGACATCCATGTGTGCATAAATCGGCCATAGCCTTGCAAGCCATGTCCCAGGGATTGAATAGTGGAGTCCAAGTGTGCGGCGTAGTGCAGGGGGCTTCTGTGTCTGTCGTGTCCGCCAACGGTAGCGGTATTGCGCTCAACATGTCTTACTTCTGTCCACCCCCCCTTTTTGTGGTCTCCCTGTACTTGTGTGCATTAGCATCATCAGGCGGAGGAGCAGTGGCACCGGAGCAGGAGGGAGCTGCAACCCACATGGCCCTGGAGGGCGGCACTACGGACTCCGAATTCACCAGTGGGACGGAGGGCGAGGGGAGCTCCACGGCAGGGACAGGAGCTGACACCAGCGAAACGGACTCCTCCTCTGATGGGAGCTCCCTTGCGGTGGCGGCACCATCTGTGCCCCCCGCATCTACAAGTACAGCCGCCACCCCCCCTACCAGCACCTCCCTCCCAGCAGCCCCTCAGCCTTTGCCCCGTGCCCGCTCACCCAGGAGGGTGGGAATTACCTTTGCCCCAGGCACCTCAGGCCCTGCCCCTGTCACCCCTGCTGCCCTCAGTGAGGAGGCCATTGACCTCCTCAGGTCCCTCACTGTTGGGCAATCTACCATTTTGAATGCCATCCAGGGTGTAGAGAGGCAGTTGCAACAAACCATTGCATTCCTGGAGGGCATTCACTCTGGTCAGGCGGCCCTTCAGCTGCTTTTCAGACTCTGGCCTCAGCACTGATGGCAGCCATTGTCCCTGTCTCTAGCCTCCCCCCTCCAACTTCCTCCACCCAGACCCACACCCCTGTACCTCAGCCTATCCAAAGCACACCATCAGACCAGCATGCACACACCTCAACACACAAGGGAAGCTCTGGCAAACATAAGCACCACACATCACACAGGCACTCACGCAAGCATCACACACATGCAGACACACCAACATCCACTGCCTCCACTGTGTCCCCCTCCTCCTCATCTCCCTCCTCCCTCCCCATCTCGTCTCCACTCACACCTGCATGCATCACATCCTCAGCCACTACGTTCATCACAGCACACCCACCACCACACCCCGCTCATGTGCACTCACCACCCCCACTACCATTCACACATCCCCTGTGTCCTCTCCCAGTGTGTCTGTGAGGCCACCTCCCAAGGTACACAAACGCAGCCACACACCCACCCACCAGCCATCCACCTCACGACAGCCTCCAGCCCATGCACCTTCACCCAAACTCACCAAACGTACACCGTCTACAACCACTACCTCTTCCTCCACTCCCAAACCCCGTCCATCTACCCATCCCAGTGTTCCTAAGAAACTTTTCCTGGCCAGCATTGACCTCTTTCCCTCACTTCCCCCACCCCGTCAGTCTCCTAGGGCCCGACTCTCCAGGTCTCAACCTAGCACCTCAGCCACAACATCGGGGGGCCAGTGGTGCCAGTAGTCACCGGATTATGGAGTGCACCAGGCAGCAGGGCAGGCAGTGTGGCAAGGAGGCAGAGCACGGACAGTCCCCCACCTGTCAAGCATAAAAAGGTGGACAGTGCCCGGCGGGAGAGGGGAAAGAAACCAGCCACCAAAGCCACTCCCAGGGGGCCAGTTGAGAGTGTGGAGACAGCTGCGACACCATCCAAGGTGGGAAAGGTGCACAGTAAAAGCGTCAAGTCTGGGAAGATCAGCACGGCGGACAAGACCGCCACCAGCCCCGCTGCCCAGGAAGCAACCGCCAGCAGCAGCCCCGCTGCCCAGGAAGTGACTGCCAGCAGCCACACTGACCAGGAAGCGACCGCCAGCAGCAGCCCCGCTGCCACAGACTGGACCGCCAGCAGCAGCCCTGCTGCCCAGGAAGCGACCGCCAGCAGCCACACTGCCCAGGAAGCGACCGCCAGCAGCAGCCCTGCTGCCACAGACAGGACCGCCAGCAGCAGCCCCGCTGCCCAGGACACCGCCGCCAGCAGCCACACTGCCCAGGAAGCGACCGCCAGCAGCAGCCCCGCTGCCACAGACAGGACCGCCAGCAGCTGAACCGCTGCCCAGGACACCGCCGCAAGCAGCCCCGCAGGGCAGGACAAGACCGCCACCAGGTGAACCGCTGCCCAGGACACCGCCGCCACAATCACCGCTGCCAAGGACACTGCCACAAGCACCGCTGCCCAGGACACCGCCGCCAGCAGCCCCGCAGGGCAGAACAAGACCGCCAGCAGCTGAACCGCTGCCCAGGACACCGCCGTCAGCAGCCCCGCAGGGCAGGACAAGACCGCCACCAGCTGAACCGCTGCCCAGGACACCGCCGCCACAAGCACCGCTGCCAAGGACACCGCCACAAGCACCGCTGCCCAGGACACTGCTGCCAGCAGCCCCGCAGGCCAGTCAGCGCAAATAATTCCGACGCTACTGAGTCCGCCACTGGCAGGATGAAGCACTGTGGGCACAAGGCCCCCTCCAGAACCAGTGGAGACTGTCATCCACTACCTCAGTCCTTGGCAGGATGAAGCACTCTGGGCATCATGCCCCCTCCAAAACCAGTGGAGATTCACATCCACTACCACAGTCCTTGGCAGGATGAAGCACCCTGGGCACCAAGCCCCCTCCAGAACCAGTGGAGACTGTCATCCACTACCTCAGTCCTTGGCAGGATGAAGCACTCTGGGCACAAGGCCCCCTCCAGAACCAGTGGAGATTCACATCGACTACCTCAGTCCTTGGCAGGATGAAGCACTCTGGGCACAAGGCCCCCTCCAGAACCAGTGGAGATTCACATCGACTACCTCAGGCCTTGGCAAGATGAAGAACTCTGGGCACAAGACCCACTCCAGAACCAGTGGACACTGTTATCCACTTGAGAGACTGTGGCTTTGCACTCCCCAGGATTGAACAGTGGGCAACCCACCCACTGTAGAGACTTGAGAGACTGTGGCTTTGCACTCCCCAGGATTGAACAGTGGGTAAACCACCCACTGTAGAGACTTGAGAGACTGTGGCTTTGCATTCCCCAGGATTGAACAGTGGGCAACCCACCCACTGTAGAGACTTGAGAGACTGTGGTTTTGCACTCCCCAGGGTACATCAATGGGCATAGAGCCCCCTCGTGGGTCTGGTGACGTGCACTCATCCGGCTGAGGTGCCCCCCCTTCCCTTCCCCCTGAGGTGCCTGTTTTATTTCTATCTGATGCCCCTGCAGTGTTCTCTCCATTTTGATCGGGTATTGAGTGTGGGCCTCGCCCATGCCTTTTGGGCCCAGTGATCCACGGACTATGATGGTGGAATCCCTTGGACTTGTGTTCTTGGTGTATATAATTGTATATAGTATAAATGTATGTATTTGTAAATATTTTTGATGTGTGTAATTGAATATATCACAATTATTCGACTCATTTCCTTTTGTCCTTGCATTCTTCCAGAAGGTGTTGGGGGGTGTAACTGTTATGTATAAATATGTATTAGCGTGTGTGTTGTAGTGGGTGAGGGTGGGGGTGGGGGTGTTGCGTGTGTGTGTCACTCTCTTTCCCTCCCCCCTCCCCTGTGTCGTAGGTGCAGTACTCACCGTTGTCTTCACCGCTGGCGTTCGTGCTCCTGGTAGAGGAGCACGAAGATTAAGGCTGGGAGTATCTGCAGTTCCGGTTCCATGGCGTCCTGGTTCCTTGTGGGATGTGTGCAGGTGAGCGTTTTCCCTTCGAAGTCCTGTTTCCGCCATGTTTTTGTTCGCAGTGGATCCACCCCGGAAAAGGTGGCGGATTGGTGGGTTGTAATACTGTGGGCGGTACATTGTTTCCGCCTGTCTATTGGCGGTTACCGCCGCAGTGTTTGTTTGTACCGCCGTGGCAGTCAGAGTGTTAATGTGGCTGTCTATGTTGGCGGTTTCCGCCACGGTCGTAATTCAATTTTTTTTACCGCCGGCCTGTTTGTGGTTTTACTGACGCTTTAACACCGACCGCCAGGGTTGTAATGAACGCCTTAGTGTTATAAGTTCGAGAAATTTGCATAAGAAGTATAACACAAAATTCAAGAGATTACACAAATTATGGCAGTGTAATTTATATTTCACCAAGACCTACCAGTAGTTTAGCAGAACATAATAAATCACCCATAGATGGCTCTTATGGTAACAGGCACATTCACCAGCAGATTGCGAGCACAACGCAGGTTGCGAGTATGACAGCTCTCACTGGCTGGAATAAGTGTGATGTGCAGGTAGTGGGCAGATGGGGGCTACCTTTCTTTTAAATAGCATGCAGGGCTTGCAAATAGAGCAGCTCTATTCTAGGGGGAAAGGGGACAGCAGAGCCATGCATCCGCTGTAGGGGCTCAATAAGAGGCAGGAACACAAATAATTGGTGTTAGACCTGGCACCTTTTGGCGTGGTTTCCTCTTTCTTTTTTTCCTTTTGATCTCTTGTTTTTGATCCTGTGCTGAATTTCATTTTTGTCGGCTTTAGGACTCTGGGCACATTACCACTGCTGACCAGTGCTAAAGTCTAATTGCTCCCTGTCTAGATTGTATTGGTGATTGGTTTATCCATTATTGGCATATTTGATTTACTAATATAGTGCACCAGACGCGCCCAGGGCCTGTAGATCAAATGCTACTAGTGGGCCTGCAGCACTGGTTGTGCTGCCCACATGAGTAGCCCTGTGAACATGGCTCAGACCTGCCACTGCAGTGTCTGTGTGTGCAGTTTTAAACTGTCATTTCGACCTGACAAGTGCATCAACTCTCCAGGCCTAAACCTTCCATTTTACTACACATAAGTCACCCTGAAAGTAGTCCCAGGCAGCCCCATAGGAAGGGTGTAGTGTATTTAAAAGGTAGGCCATGTACTGGTGTGCTTTACATGTCCTGATAGTGAAATGCTGCTAAACTCATTTTTCACTATTGCAAGGTCTGTCTCTCCTATAGGGTAACATAGAGATTGCATTGAAATATCTTTTAAGTGTAATGGCCCATTGCGAGCAGATAGAGATGTGGAGTTTGGGGTCTCTGAACTCACAATTTACAGATACATCTTTGGTGAAATTGGTTTTTGAACTGTAAGTTTGAAAATGCCACTTTTAAAAGTGGGCATTTTCTTGCTTAACCATTCTGTGCCTCTGCCTGTCTGCTGAATACACATCTGGGGCAAGTTGACAGTTGGGCTGTTTGTGCATTCACTCTAGAGGGTCACACAAAGGAAGGAGAGGTGTGCTCTGCACATCCTGATGCCTTATCACCAGGCTGATGGGTCTACCTGAGCTAGAGTGGTGGGAGGAGCTGACACTTGCATCTGAATAGGGCTTTGCTTGTCCTTGTCAGGAATAAGGCTGGTGCGGTCCAGGACCCGCCCTGACCTCCACTTCGCACATTTGCAGCGCTTTATGCGTGCCGCTATTCATCCCCTCTTGCTCCAGGAATAACCATCTGTGTCGCCTGCCCTGTGGTAAAGGTCATGTAGCTGCAGGGTCAGGGCATTGGTGGACATGATGCACCTATCAGTGGCACTCCATGAAGGGACTACAACTCCCAAGATTTTAGGGGCAGCGGACATCTTGGGGTGTGGCAGGCCTATAAAGGCCAGTCACACCCAAGCACAGTGCTCACTATTTTGGAGACTTCGGTTTCAGCCTGACCTCGTGGAGCTTCCTTTTCAGAAAAAGAGCTGAGTTGCAGCAAGGCAGAGTTTCTTGTTTTCCATTGGGATTCAATAACGAGTAGGTCGTACTCGTAGGCGTAAGGTCAATCGGAGGGGCGTTTCTATTTCCAAGGAGAGAAGCGCTTCAGGCACGAAAAGAAAAGCGCTTCAGGCACCATGAGATAAGCGCTTCAGGCACAAAGAGAAAAGCGATTCAGGCACGAAGAAAAAAGTGCTTCAGACACAAAGAGAAAAGCGCTTTAGGCACAAAAAGAAAAGTGCTTCAGGCACAAAGAGAAAAAGCGCTTTAGGCACAAAGAGAGGAGCGCTCCAGGCACAAAGAGAAAAGCGCTTCAGGCACAAAAAGAAAAGCTCTACAGGCACAGAGGAAAAAGGGCATTTTGGTTACAAAAAAAGAAAAGCAAAGCGTAGTTTCATTTCTTTCGGAAGTGCGATATGTGAGATACATATTTGAGTCCTTGTGAAATTTCTATGCCGAGCTCTGGCATTCATTGAGTGAAAAGTATAGTCGTTACTCGGTTATTATTCTGAGTGTTATCATTGTCTAAGGCTCACGCCATCCTCATGTGTCGTGATTACAGGTTGTTCTTGTTCCATGATTCAAAGAAGGGCCACGCTCAGTTCATAAGGGTCTCAACTCGGTTATTATTCTGAATATGATCATTGTCTAAGGTTCACGCCATCCTCATGTGTCGTGATTACAGGTTGTTCTTGTTCCATGATTCAAAGAAGGGCCACGCTCAGTTCATAAGGGTCTCAACTCGGTTATTATTCTGAATATGATCATTGTCTAAGGTTCACGCCATCCTCATGTGTCGTGATTACAGGTTGTTCTTGTTCCATGATTCAAAGAAGGGCCACGCTCAGTTCATAAGGGTCTCAACTCGGTTATTATTCTGAATATGATCATTGTCTAAGGTTCACGCCATCCTCATGTGTCGTGATTACAGGTTGTTCTTGTTCCATGATTCAAAGAAGGGCCACGCTCAGTTCATAAGGGTCTCAACTCGGTTATTATTCTGAATATGATCATTGTCTAAGGTTCACGCCATCGTCATGTGTCGTGATTACAGGTTGTTCTTGTTCCATGATTCAAAGAAGGGCCACGCCCAGTTCATAAGGGTCTCAACTCGCTATCGGAGACGCCTTTGTCCAAGAGCATATTTGTGAGTTAATACTGTTTTTGAATGAGTATATGCATATATGTTTTAACCATTTCCTTTTTAGATCTCTCTCCCTGCAGTTCCCTATCTTAATTTCCCTTACCCCCTGTCTGACTTCATCAATACTCGGTGCTCTAATAGCTTTCTGAGTCGGGCCTTTTGCTCAGCAACGTACAGATCCCGAGGAAAGGGCACTGTGACAGAATAGTGAGCCCACAAGTTTATACTTTCCTCTTGGTCTGTACGTGGGCTGCGCAGAATGGCCACCTTAGATACCCTTATGCAGGTAGTCACTCAAATGCAAAGAGATTTAACAAATTCAAAAAATGTTACAGCTGTTACAGAGTAAGGTGGACGGGTCAGGACCCATGCCGCTACTTCGTCCTACACATTCCACACTTACTAACATAGCCGTGAACGTGCCGACACAAATTCCACTGGCTGCACCAGAAAGGTTTTCAGGGGATACTAATAAGGTTCAAGTTTTCCTCACGCAGGTGGAACTACATTTTACTTGCCGTCCCAGTGCCTTTCCGGATCCACAATCTAGAATTGCATTCCTTATATCCTATCTGACTGGTGACGCAGCTACTTGGGCAGTTCCATTAGTGCGATTATATAGTCCCCTTTTGTATAATTGGCATCTGTTTGTGGAAGAATTTGAAAAAGTTTTTGACAGGCGCTCAATTACCATGTCTGCAGACAAAGAGTTAATAGAGTTACGCCAAGGGAACAAGGACTTGATAATGTATTTGTCACACCTCAATCGGTTAGTGGTGGAAACCGCTTGGCCAGAGGAAAAAAGGTCAGCAGTGTTTTATCAAAGACTAAAAGACGATTTGAAAGACGTTCTGGCCCAAATTGAACCCCAACCAAAAACTTGCACCGATTTAATTAATCTAACCCTGCGGTTAGACCATAGACTCACAGAAAGAAAAGGTGAAAGGTAAAAAACAGAAAAACCAACTGGCGAATGGAAAGGTTCAGAACCCCTCATGTGTCCTCAGACCCTACCATAGAACCGATGGATATCGGAACCATTCGTTAACCATTGTCCAAAGAGGAAAAATATATACGGCGACGAAATGGGCAGTGTATGTACTGTGGAAAAAAGGGTAATTTCGTAAAAGAATGTCAAGTGAAACCCAAAAGAAAATTTGATCCAACAATTGTAGCAAAGAAAAAGACAGCAGTTGTTCTGGAAAATACAGAGGAAAACTAAAAAGCCCAAGACAAAACGAAGGGGACCTCTTGGGCAAATTGACAATCCCTTGACTGTGTTCTTGTACAAATCGCTATGTCAAACATTTTGGAATCCTGGCACAACTAACAGTACAGGGAAAATGTCATACTGTACAAGTTTTAATTGATTCAGGGGCAACAGGAAATTTTGTGGACCAACAAACTGCACTAAACTTAAAAATACCCAGTGACAAGAAAAAGATTCCTGAAATTGTTTATGCAGTTGACGGTAGTGAATTGGCAGGAGGCCCCGTTACTATGCAAACCTCACTGATGCAAATAATTTGCAAAGATGACAGGAATTTGAGCCACTGTGAGATAATCCGCTTCAATATAATCCAAGCACCTCAATACGGTTTTATCCTAGGAATGCCGTGGTTAATGTCACACAATCCAAGTATAGACTGGCGTAATCAGGTTTTGCGCTTTTCTTCATCCTCTTTTCTAGATAAGTGTTTCCAACCAAGAAAAGAAAATCCCCAACACTCTCTTGCCACTGCAGCAGAGAAAGAAATTGATCTACCACAAC
This sequence comes from Pleurodeles waltl, assembly GCF_031143425.1. Classification (NCBI taxonomy): domain Eukaryota; kingdom Metazoa; phylum Chordata; class Amphibia; order Caudata; family Salamandridae; genus Pleurodeles; species Pleurodeles waltl. Next base: position 27,311,284 of record NC_090436.1, read on the forward strand.
AGTATTCAGACATTTTCTGTGAAAAGAAAGCAAGCTCATTACCACCTCACAGGTCGTACGATTGTCAAATCGATCTTGTACCCAGCGCCAATATACCGAATTGTAGAATTTATGCATTATGAGAAAAAGAGAACCAAGTCCTACGTGAATATCTCTATCAGTGCTTAGCCAACGATCTAATTAGGCCATCACAATCCCCAGCTGCTTCTTCGCTGTTTTTCGTACCCAAAGCTAATGGCGAATTGAGAGCTTGTATTGACTTTCGAGCAAGAAATAAGATCACTGCTAAAAACAAATACCCACTGCCCCTCATACCAGTCTTATTAGGTCAGGTAAAATCAGCAGTTATTTACACCAAACTTGATTTACGTGGTGCTTATTACCTGGTTCGAATTCGAGAGGGAGACGAGTGGAAAACAGCTTTTAAAGCCCGTTATGGTCTCTTTGAATATCTAGTGATGCCGTTTTGTCTATGCAACGCCCCAGCAGCTTTTCAATATTTCCTAAACAATGTCCTGAGGGAATATTTAGATATCTTTGTCATCGTTTATATTGATGGTATACTAATATATTCTAACTCTGAAGCAATCCATGAAGAACATGTAAAAAAGGTGCTACAAACTCTAAGAACCCATAATTTGTATTGCAAATTAAGCAAATGTGAATTCCATACCAAAAGGGTAGAATTTTTGGGAGTAATTCTAACACCTAATGGCATGCAGATTACTGAAAGAAAGATTCAAGCTGTAGCAGAATGGCCCACACCAAAATCAGTTCACGACATTCAATGTTTTTTGGGCTTTGCAAATTTTTATCAACGCTTCATCCATCACTTCTCTTAAAAGGTAGCGCCGATTACCAATTCGTTAAGAAAAAAGGCCATCTTCAACTGATCCCGAGAGACAGATGAGGCGTTTCATGAGTTGAAAAAGGCCTTTACTTCAGCTCCCATTTTAGCTCACCCCAATATAGAGGAACCATTCATTGTGGAAGCAGATGCATTCGATGTCGCTATTGGGGCCATCCTTTCCCAACGTCACCTAGAGACCGGACAATTGCACCCCATTGCATATGTGTCAAGAAAACTGAATGAAGCTGAACAGAATTATACCATTGCGGAAAAAGAATTACTAGCAATCCGCAATGCTTTCATGGAATGGAGACATTATCTGTTGAGAGCAAAGCACACCACAACTGTATACTCTGACCATAGAAACTTACAGTTTATGAGCTCTGCCAGATTACTAACTCCCAGGCAACTGAGATGGATGTTATTCTTTGCAGAGTTTGATTTCATAGTGACCTTCAGACCAGTAGTAGATAACCGCAAGGTGCTTTGTCTAGGCAAGATTCTTCAGTCACACATACTGAGCAAAAACCCATCTCTATTATAACGCCTTCAAAGGTGTTGTGCTTAATAGCTGCCGAAAAATTATTTTATCCCATCCGTAATCATTTTCATATCACCAAGTGGCAAGATTGGTTACAGCAAGACACCAAAAGATCCATTCAGCAAGGTCTACCTTTACACGAATCTCGAGTGTTTCTGCCTACTGAGGAATTAAGAGAGACAGCCTTTCATTGGTTGCATAGTCATCCTCTGGCAGGTCATCCAGGTCCTAAAAAAACAATAGAATTAATGAAAAGATATTTTTGGTGGCCTACATTTGTTCATGACTTAAAGCAAATGCTGCAACCATGCGAAGTATGTGCAAGATGCAAAAGCGAACACAGTAAACCTAAGGGTCTATTAATACCTCTACCCGTTCCCAATCATCCATGGGAACATATCACTATAGATTTTATTACTGGTCTTCCTCAGGTAAACCAATATTCGTCCATCTTAGTGGTGGTAGATAGTCTAACCAAATATGCCCATTTTATTGCATGTAAAGGTCTTCCAACATCTGACACCTTAGCAACTATTATTTTAAAAAACATTGTTTGCCTTCATGGACTTCCAAGAGTCATTCTCTCTGATAGAGGGACACAATTTTCTGCACGTGTTTGGCAGCAATGGTGTAAAGCCTTACGAATTGATTCAACCTTATCCACTAGTCACCATCCACAAACGGATGGTCAAACAGAGAGACTGAACCAAACTCTAAAACAATACTTACGATGTTACGCAACAAAGTCCCCGAATACTTGGCTGGATCTCCTGTGGCTTTCAGAACTGGCTTATAACAACTCCCACCATTCTTCAATAAACTCAACTCCCTTCTATGGTCTATATGGGCGTCATCTGCACATTTTACCAGTCAAACTACCTGCTTCTACTCAAACCACGCCAGCAGTCATGGATATGCTAACACACATGCAAAAAATACATTCACAATTACAAGCTTATCTACACCAGGCAAAGACAAGATATAAATTGCAATATGACTAAAACCACCAGCCTGGCCCTCACCACACAGACAAAGATAGGGTTTGGTTAGCCACAAAGAACTTTGTGTTTAAGAATAAAAATATGTTTTATTCAAAAGTCATAGGGCCTTATGAAATACTGTGACAAGTGAACCCCGTAACGTACATACTAAAATTGCCTTCGTCCTTAAAAATTCATCCGGTGTTTCACACTTCACTTCTTAAACCTGCTCCTCCCCCAAGCGACGCATAACCTGCTCCTCTTTTAGTCCAAGGTCATTGGGAGTGTGGGGTGCGATCTATTTTAGACTCTCGATATCGTGGATTTTCCCTCTGGTACTTAGGCGGTCATTACAACATTGGTGGTAAAAGCTGCTTACCACTGTGCAGAAGACCGCCAACACACCGCCGCGGCCGCGGAATTCCGCCACAGCTATTATGACCCACAGCACGGAATCTGCCAATATTCAGACATGCACACAAGTCCGCCACACCAAAGGTCAGTGATAAACTGGCGAAAACAAAACCTCCACCGTCACGCCAACAGAAATACTCCCACACTATCACGACCCACGAATCCATGAAATACACACACATCTCCAAAACACAGCCACATTGGACAATTCGAAATACACACACCTGATACACATACACACACCACTCCCACACACCCAATACAATATAAAACACACTCCCACATCACCAACAATCCCCTACGACCACAATTATCGAGAGAAGGCCAGAGAGAGACACCACCATCAACAATACTACCATCCACAAGCACACAACACCATCACCCACATAACTTCCACGCACCTCACACAACACACCACTACATATCAGCACACTTATCACCCCACACACCACCCCACACATCACCCACACCAGCCCATGGCACGGCAAAGACAACCCAGGTTCTCGTAGGAGGAGCTCAGGGTCATGGTGGAGGAAATCGTCCGGATAGAGCCACAGCTATTCGGATCACAGGTGCAGCACACCTCCATTGCAAGGAAGATGAAGCTATGGTGCAGAATAGTGGACAGGGTCAACGCAGTGGGACAACACCCAAGAAAGCGGGATGACATCAGGAAGAGGTGGAACGACCTACGGGGGAAGGTGCGTTCCGTGGTCTCAAGACACCACCTTGCGGTTCAGCGGACTGGCGGCGGACCCCCACCTCCTCCCCCACAACTAACAACATGGGAGGAGCAGGTCTTGGCGATTCTGCATCCTGAGGGCCTCGCAGGAGTAGCTGGAGGAATGGACTCTGGTAAGTCAAATCTTAACTATTACATCCCCCACCCTATCTGCACGCCATAACATACCCCCACCCTCACCCCCATCACTCCAACTCCTCACAAATGTCCCAACATCACAAACCACCCATCCCAACACCAAGCCCTGCATGCAACAACAAAGCATGGACACCCATCACTAAAGCATGGCCACTGCACATACCCATACACCCCCCTAAAACATCATCACACAAGGTCCCACACAGGAATGCAAGCACTGGGGTACACGGTCACCCACCCATTGCACCCCATGGCACACACAGATGTAATAAACATCCTTTTATACCCCTACAGGACCCATACCCAACATCACCGGACAGGAGATCCACACATGTCCACACCACCAACAGAAGAGGCCCACAGTGATACAGCACCTCGGTTCAACTGGATCTAGATGACCAGCATGGCCCATCGCGGACCTCGGGACAGTCGGTTCCCCTGACACAGTCACAGGCCACTACAGAGCTTCCCCCCTCTGGAAACATCAGCACAGCACCCACCCAGCAGGCCCATACCTCCGTCCCCAGTACACGTCAATCAGCAGTGTGTCCACCACTACAGGGAACCCAGGCTAACCCACCACCCCAACAACAACAGGGACCTGGGGGCAGTGGCAGTGGGCACACAGTCCAGGGGACAGAGGCCCAGGAATACAAGGGAACTGGGAGGGCTGCTGTGCGACAGGGGGAGGACAGGCCAAGGGAACCCACTCTCCACGAGGCCCTCTCCAACACCATGGGAGCCTATCACCACTCCCAGAAGACGATGGCAACGGTACTGGCCAAGTTTCAGGAGACCCAGCGCCTGCAGGAGGAACAGTAGTTGGGATTCAGGAAGGAACTCAGATCCATCAATTCCACGCTGGGCACCATCGTAGGGGTGCTGAAGGAAGTACTCAACACCAGGAGAGACACTGTGGCACTACAAGGGGCCCCTGTCACTAGCCTGGATGATGAACTGCCCACCACCTCCGCCGGCGCTAGTGGACAGGACGCCCCGCCACAGGACCACCACACCAGCACCCCACCCCTTGCAGAGGGAGAATGTAGGAAAGTACCATCTTGCCTGGCAAGTTACCCCCATATTTCACTGTATATTTGTTGTTTTAGTCTATGTGTCACTGGGACCCTGCCAGGCAGGGCCCCAGTGCTCATAAGTATGTGCCCTGTATGTGTTCCCTTTGTGTTGCCTAACTGTCTCACTGAGGCTCTGCTAACCAGAACCTCAGTGGTTACGCTCTCTCTGCTTTCTAAATTTGTCACTAACAGGCTAGTGACTAAATTTACTAATTCACATTGGCATACTGGTACACCCATATAATTCCCTAGTATATGGTACTGAGGTACCCAGGGTATTGGGGTTCCAGGAGAGCCCTATGGGCTGCAGCATTTCTTTTGCCACCCATAGGGAGCTCTGACAATTCTTACACAGGCCTGCCACTGCAGCCTGATTGAAATAACGTCCACGTTATTTCACAGCCATTTACCACTGCACTTAAGTAACTTATAACTCACCTATATGTCTAACCTTTACCTGGTAAAGGTTGGGTGCTAAGTTACTTAGTGTGTGCCAAGGTGCCCCCACATCGTTCAGGGCAAATTCCCCGGACTTTGTGAGTGCGGGGACACCATTACACGCGTGCACTATACATAGGTCACTACCTATGTATAGCATCACAATGGTAACTCCGAACATGGCCATGTAAAATGTCTAAGATCATGGAATTGTCACCCCAATGACATTCTGGCATTGGGGAGACAATTCCATGATCCCCCGAGTCTCTAGCACAGACCCGGGTACTGCCAAACTACCTTTCCCGGGGTTTCACTGCAGCTGCTGCTGCCAACCCCTCAGACAGGTTTCTGCCCTCCTGGGGTCCAGCCAGGCTTGGCCCAGGAAGGCAGAACAAAGGACTTCCTCAGAGAGAGGGTGTTACACCCTCTCCCTTTGGAAAAAGGTGTCAGGGCTGGGGAGGAGTAGCCTCCCCCAGCCTCTGGAAATGCTTTGATGGGCACAGATGGTGCCCATCTCTGCATAAGCCAGTCTACACCGGTTCAGGGATCCTCCAGCCCTGCTCTGGCGCGAAACTGGACAAAGGAAAGGGGAGTGACCACTCCCCTGACCTGCACCTCCCAGGGGAGGTGCCCAGAGCTCCTCCAGTGTGCTCCAGACCTCTGCCATCTTGGAAACAGAGGTGCAGCTGGCACACTGGACTGCTCTGAGTGGCCAGTGCCAGCAGGTGACGTCAGAGACTCCTCCTGATAGGCTCTTACCTGTGTTGCTAGCCTATCCTCCTTCCTAGGTAGCCAAACCTCCTTTTCTGGCTATTTAGGGTCTCTGCCTTGGGGAATTCTTTAGATAACGAATGAAAGAGCTCATCAGAGTTCCTCTGCATCTCTCTCTTCACCTTCTGCCAAGGAATCGACCGCTGACTGCTCAGGACGCCTGCAAAACCGCAACAAAGTAGCAAAGACGACTACTGCAACCTTGTATCGCTGATCCTGCCGCCTTCTCGACTGTTTTCCTGGTGGTGCATGCTGTGGGGGTAGTCTGCCTCCTAGAAGCTCCGAAGAAATCTCCAGCGGGTCGACGGAATCTTCCCCCTGCAACCGCAGGCAACAAAAGACTGCATCACCGGTCCTCTGGGTCCCTTCTCAACACGACGAGCGTGGTCCCTGGAACTCAGCAGCTCTGTCCAAGTGACTCCCACAGTCCAGTGACTCTTCAGTCCAAGTTTGGTGGAGGTAAGTCCTTGCCTCCCCACGCTAGACTGCATTGCTGGGTACAGCGAGATTTGCAGCTGCTCTGGCTCCTGTGCACTCTTCCAGGATTTCCTTCATGCACAGCCAAGCCTGGGTCCCCGACACTCTAACCTGCAGTGCACAACCTTCTGAGTTGTCCTCTGGCGTCGTGGGACTCCCTTTTCTGACTTCGGGTGGACTCCGGTTCACTCCTCTTCCAAGTGCCTGTTCTGGTACTTCTGTGGGTGCTGCCTGCTTCTTTGAGGGCTCCCTAACTTGCTGGGCGCCCCCTCTGTCTCCTCTTCCAATGGCAACATCCTGGTCCCTCCTGGGCCACAGCAGCATCCAAAAACCCTAACCGTGACCCTTGCAGCAAGCAAGGCTTGTTTGCGGTCTTTCTGCGTGGGAACACCTCTGCAAGCTTCTTCACGACGTGGGACATCCATCCTCCAAAGGGGAAGTTTCTAGCCCTCTTCGTTCTTGCAGAATCCACAGCTTCTACCATCCAGTGGCAGCTTCTTTGCACCCTCAGCTGGCATTTCCTGGGCATCTGCCCTCTCTCGACATTGTCGCGACTCTTGGACTTGGTCCCCTTGTTTCACAGGTACTCAGGTCCGGAAATCCACTGTTGTTGCATTGCTGGTGTTTGTCTTCCTTGCAGAATCCCCCTATCACGACTTCTGTGCTCTCTGGGGGTTATAGGTGCACTTTACACCTACTTTTCAGGGTCTTGGGGTGGGCTATTTTTCTAACCCTCACTGTTTTCTTACAGTCCCAGCAACCCTCTATAAGCTCACATAGGTTTGGTGTCCATTTGTGGTTCGCATTCCACTTTTGGAGTATATGGTTTGTGTTGCCCCTATACCTATGTGCTCCTATTGCAATCTACTGTAACTTTACATTGCTTGCATTACTTCATTTTGCTATTACTGCATATTTTTGGTATTGTGTACATATATCTTGTGTATATTTGGCATCCTCATACTGAGGGTACTCACTGAGATACTTTTGGCATATTGTCATAAAAATAAAGTACCTTTATTTTTAGTATATCTGTGTATTGTGTTTTCTAATGATATTGTACATATGACACCAGTGGTATAGTAGGAGCTTTGCATGTCTCCTAGTTCAGCCTAAGCTGCTCTGCTATAGCTACTTTCTATCAGCCTAAGCTGCTAGAAACACCTCTTCTACGCTAATAAGGGATAACTGGACCTTGTACAGAGTGTAAGTACCCCTTGGTACCCACTACAAGCCAGGCCAGCCTCCTACATTGGTTGTGCATCGGTGGGATAAGTACTTGCAATTACTTACCACTTTGTCATTGTGTACTTTTCATAAGAGAATAATATACAAAACAAGTTCAGTGTATGTACACCTAACCAAAAAGTTTTGCTTTTCTTCTCTTAAACTTTTTACAAAGTTCTGAAAAGTCTCTCTAAACTTCTAAAAGTTTCCAAAAGTTAGAAAAAGTTTTTTTTGCTCTGTTCTTTAAAAAGTTCTGAAACTTTTTCTGTCTTCTCACTGTCTCTAAACCTTCTTCTATCATGTCTGATGTAGAGTCTGCTCCTAAAATGGTCAATACTACCTATGACAATGGTCAATACTACCTATGACAATTTGAATTACAAGAACCTAATGTCTCTGCTTAGATAGAGGTTTAGTGATAGGAAAGAACCCTACAAAAGAGTTTCTATATGACATGCTTATTGTGAATGTTGAGTCCCAAGCAGGCACTTCAAATGAGAGGTTAATAGAAGGCTCCCATTCTGACTCAGGGGATCTCCTTGGGGAGGTAGGGAGGGTTCTGATCAGGATTTGCCCTCTAACAAGACACCCAGTAATGTTGGTAGTAATGGAGGTTCCCATCACAGTAGGGAAGTCTTTATTCCTAGAGGCCAAGTTGCTAGGATTCAGTCAGTTAGGGACAGATCCCCCTCTGTTGTTCCCAATTTATCTTCTGTGTCCAAGCATTCCCAACCCACCCACCCTGAAGACAACATGTTAGAAAGGGAACTCAAAAAGTTGAGAGTGGAAGAGACCAGACTGAAGCTTAAACAGTAACAGCTGGCCTTAGATAGGGAATCCCTAGACCTGGAGAAGAAGAGACAGAGATTGGGGTTTGGACCCCATGGTGGCAACAGCAGTATTCCTGATAGTAATCCTGTTACAGAGCATGATTCCAGGAATCTGCACAAGATAGTCCCCCCTTATAAGGAGGGGGATGGCATCAACAAGTGGTTTGCTGAACTTGAGAGGGCCTGTATGGTACAGGGGGTCCCTCAAAGGCAGCGGGCTGCTATATTTTGGCTATCTTTCAATTGAAAGGGTAGGGATAGGCTCCTTACTGTTAGAGAAAGTGATGCTAACAATTTTGCAGTTTTGAAGGATGTACTCTTGGATGGATTTGGCTTAACCACTGAACAATACAGGATTAAGTTCATAGACACCAGAAAAGAGTCCTCACAAGACTGGATAGACTTTGTTGACTGTTCAGTGAAGGCCTTGGAAGGGTGGTTACATGGCAGTAGAGTTTCTGACTATGAAAGTCTGTATAATCTTATTCTGAGAGAGCATATTCTGAATAACTGTGTGTCTGACTTGTTACACCAATGTCTAGTGGACTCAGATCTGACCTCTCCCCAAGAATTGGGAAAGAAGGCAGACAAATGGGTCAGAACTAGAGTGAACAGAAAAGTTAATACAGGGGATGACAAGGATGGCAAGAAGAAGGATGGTAAGTCTTCTGACAAGGGTGAGGACAAAAGTAAAACAGAGTCTTCATCAGGCCCACAGAAATCCTCTGGTGGGGGAGGTGGGTCCAAATCCTCTTCCAATAATCAAGTTAAAAAGCCTTGGTGTTATTTGTGTAAAGTCAAAGGCCATTGGACAACTGATGCCAGTTGTCCAAAGAAAAACACCAAACCTCCCACTACCACAACCCCTACTACATATTCTAGTGCCCCTAGTAATAGCAGTGGTGGTAGGAGCAAACCTACTAATAGCCAATCCAAGGGAGTAGCTGGGATCACTTTTGGTAATTTAGTTGGGGTTGGTCTTGTTAGGGAGACCACAGAGGCTGTGTTAGTCTCTGAAGGTGCCATTGATTTGGCCACCTTGGTTGTTTGTCCCCTTAATATGGATAAGTACAAGCAACTTCCCCTAATAAATGGTGTTGAGGTTCAGGCCTACAGGGACACATGTGCCAGTGTTACCATGGTAATAGAGAAACTGGTGCACCCTGAACAACACCTACTTGGTCAGCAGTGCCAAGTGACAGACACTCATAACAACACTCTTAGCCACCACATGGCTGTTGTGAATCTCAACTGGGGGTTACTGGTCCAAAGAAAGTTGTGGTTGCCTCAGATTTACCTGTAGACTGTCTACTAGGGAATGATTTAGAGACATCAGCTTGGGCAGAAGTGGAGTTGGAGGCTCATGCAGCAATGCTGGGCATTCCTGGGCATATTTTTGCTTTGACAAGGTCTCAGGCGAAAAAGCAAAAAGGACAGGGTAACTTGGATCCTGGAACAATGGGCCAAGTGCTCCCCAAAGCTAGGGGTAGCAAGGGTAAATCCCTACCCACTATCCCTCCCTCTACAGATGATTCTCATTCTGAGGAAGAAGAATGTCCTCCCTGTGCAGAACCTTCACCAGATGAGCTGGCAGCAGACACTGTTGAGTTTTTGGGTGGAGGGGGGCCTGCCAGGGAGGAGCTGAGTGTGGCACAGCAATCCTGTCCCACATTAGAGGGTCTCAGACAGCAAGCTGTCAAGCAGCAAAATGGGGATGTCAGTGACTCACATAGAGTTTACTGGGAGGACAACCCCTTGTACACAGAGGCAAGGGACCCAAAACGTGGAGCAGCCAGGAGATTGGCCATTCCCCTGCAGTACAGAGAGTTCCTCCTAACTCTTGCACATGACATTCCTTTGGCTGGGCATTTGGGCCAGATCAAAACATGGGAAAGGCTTGACCCCCTGTTTCACTGGCCTGGGATGTCAGAGGACAATAAAGATTTTTGTAAGTCTTGTTTGGCCTGCCAAGCCAGTGGCAAGACTGGTGGCTCACCAAAGGCTCCCTTTATTCCACTACCTGTGGTTGGGGTCCCCTTTGAAAGGGTAGGGGTTGACATAGTTGGCCCCCTTGACCCTCCTACTGCTTCAGGCAATAGGTTTATCTTAGTGGTTCTTGGCCATGCCACAAGATATCCTGAAGCAATTCCTCTAAGGACCACTACAGCTCCTGCGGTGGCAAAGGCCCTCCTGGGAATCTTTTCCAGGGTGGGTTTCCCAAAAGAGGTTGTATCAGACAGGGGTAGCAACTTTATGTCTGCATACTTGAAAGCTATGTGGAAGGAATGTGGTGTAACCTACAACTTCACCACTCCTTATCATCCACAGACTAATGGACTGGTAGAGAGGTTTAATAAATCTCTCAAAGGTATGATAATGGGGCTCCCTGAAAAACTCAGGAGGGGATGGGATGTCCTGTTACCTTGCCTCCTTTTTGCTTACAGGGAGGTGCCCCAGAAAGGAGTGGGCTTCATCCCCTTTGAACTCCTCTTTGAACACCCTGTAAGAGGTCCACTAACACTTGTGAAGGAGGGTTGGGAACAACCTTTAAAAACTCCCAAACAGGACATAGTGGACTATGTACTTGGCCTAAGATCCAGAATGGCTGAGTACATGAAAAAGGCCAGTAAAAACCTTCAGGCCAAGAGCTCCGGAAGCAATGGCATGACCAGAAGGCTGTTCTGATCCAGTACCAACCAGGACAGAAGGTGTGGGTATTGGAGCCTGTGGCCCCAAGAGCACTCCAGGACAAATGGAGTAGACCCCATCTAATTGTTGAAAAAAAGGGTGAGGTTACCTATCTGGTAGACCTGGGCACTGCCAGGAGTCTCCTTAGGGTGATTCATGTCAACCGCCTAAAACCCTACTATGACAGGGCTGATCTCACCCTGCTCATGGCAACAGATGAAGGACAAGAAGAAGAGAGAGACCCTCTCCCTTATCTCTTCTCCTCCACTGAAGAGGATGCTTTATCTGGCCACAACTGCTTATGATAATCTTAGCTGGAAAGGTGTAAGGAGTCTCTGCATTGATAGAGGTTTAGGGATAGGGAAGAATCCCTCTAGAGAATTGTTAATTAACATGCTCATTGAAAATTATAAGGCCTTAGCTGGCACATCTGTTGAGAAGTTAGGAGATGGTTCACACTCTGATTCTGGGGCACCCCCAGTAAGAATGTTAGATGGTATTCTTTCCAACTTGCCCCTTAGCAGACCACCTAGCATAACTGGTACTAATGTGAGCTCTCATCACAGTAGGGATGTCATTCCTGCAGGTCAAGTTGTTAGAGTGCCAACTGTTAGGGACAATTCTCCCTCTGTTCATTCACACCATTCTTCTGTGTCGAAGCATGCCCAACCCACCCACCCTGATGACAGAATGTCAGAAAGGGAGCTCAATAGATTGAGAGTGGAAGAGTCCAGGCTGAACCTTAAACAGCAACAGCTGGCTCTAGACAGGGAATCTTTAGACTTAGAAAAAGAAAGACAGAAGTTGGGGTTAGGACCCCATGGTGGCAGCAGCAGTATTACAGATAGTAATTCTGTGAAAGAGCATGATTCTAGGAATCTGCATAAGATAGTTCCCCCTTACAAGGAGGGGGATGACATTAACAAGTGGTTTGCTGCACTTGAAAGGGCCTGTGTTGTACAGGGGGTCCCTCAAAGGCAGTGGGCTGCTATCCTATGGCTATCTTTCAGTGGAAAGGGTAGGGATAGGCTCCTTACTGTGAAGGAAAGTGATGCCAATAATTTTACAGTTTTGAAGAATGCACTCTTAAATGGATTTGGCTTAACCACTGAACAATACAGGATTAAGTTCAGAGAAACCAGAAAAGAGTCCTCGTAAGACTGGATAGACTTTGTTGACTATTCAGTGAAGGCCTTGGAGGGGTGGTTACATGGCAGTAAAGTTTCTGACTATGAAAGCCTGTATAATCTGATCCTGAGAGAGCATATTCTGAATAACTGTACGTCTGATTTGTTACACCAATATCTAGTGGACTCAGATCTGACCTCTCCCCAAGAATTGGGAAAGAAGGCAGACAAATGGGTCAGAACAAGAGTGAACAGAAGAGTTCATACAGTGGGTGACAAGGATGGCAAGAAGAAGGATGGTAAGTCTTCAGACAAGGGTGGGGACAAATCTAAAAATGAGTCTTCATCAGGCCCACAAAAACACTCTGGTGGGGGTGGTGGGCCCATCTCCTCTTCTAATCAAGTAAAGAAACCATGGTGCTATTTATGTAAAGTAAAAGGCCATTGGACAACTGATGCCAGTTGTCCAAAGAAAAGCACCAAGCCTCCCACTACCACAACCCCTACTGCTACACCTAGTGCCCCTAGTAATAGCAGTGGTGGTGGGAGCAAACCTACTAATAGCCAATCCAAGGGAGTAGCTGGGCTCACTTTTGGTAATTTAGTTGGGGTTGGTCTTGTTAGGGAGACCACAGAGGCTGTGTTAGTCTCTGAAGGTTCCATTGATTTGGCCACCTTGGTTGCTTGTCCCCTTAATATGGATAAGTACAAGCAACTTCCCCTAATAAATGGTGTTGAGGTTCAGGCCTACAGGGACACAGGTGCCAGTGTTACCATGGTAATAGAGAAACTGGTACACCCTGAACAACACCTACTTGGTCACCAGTACCAAGTGACTGATGCTCATAACAACACTCTTAGCCACCCCATGGCTGTTGTGAATCTCAACTGGGGGGGTTACTGGTCCAAAGAAAGTTGTGGTTGCCTCAGATTTACCTGTAGACTGTCTACTAGGGAACGATTTAGAGACATCAGCTTGGGCAGAAGTGGAGTTGGAGACTCATGCAGCAATGCTGGGCGTTCCTGGGCATATTTTTGCTTTAACCAGGGCTCAGGTCAAAAAGCAAAAAGGGCAGGGTGACTTGGATCCTGGAACAATGGACCAAGTGCTCCCCAAAGCTAGGGTGGGTAAAGGTAAATCCCTACCTACTATCCCTCCCTCTACAGATGATTCAACTTCTGAGGAAGAAGAATTTCCCCCCTGGGCAGAACCTTCACCAGAGGAGGTGGAAGCAGACACTGCTTAGCTTTTGGGTGGAGGGGGGCCTGCCAGGGAGGAGCTGAGTGTGGCACAGCAAACCTGTCCCACATTAGAGGGTCTAAGACAGCAAGCTGTCAAACAGCAAAATGGGGATGTCAGTGACTCACATAGTTTACTGGGAGAACAACCTCTTGTATACAGAGGCAAGGGACCCTAAACCTGGAGCAGCCAGGAGATTGGTCATTCCCCTGCAATACAGAGAGTTCCTCCTAACTCTAGCCCACGACATTCCCTTGGCTGGACATCTAGGGCAAATTAAAACATGGGAAAGGCTTGTCCCCCTGTTTCATTGACCTAGGATGTCAGAGGACACAAAAGATTTTTGTAAGTCCTGTGTCACCTGTCAAGCCAGTGGCAAGACTGGTGGCACCCCAAAGGCTCCCCTTATTCCACTGCCTGTGTTTGGGGTTCCCTAAGAAAGGGTAGGGGTTGACATAGTTGGCCCCCTTGACTCTCCTACTGCTTCAGGCAATAGGTTTATCTTGGTGGTAGTGGACCATGCCACAAGATATCCTGAAGCAATTCCTCTAAGGACCGCTACAGCTCCTGCAGTGGCAAAAGCCCTCCTGGGAATCTTTTCCAGGGTGGGTTTCCCAAAAGAGGTGGTATCAGACAGGGGTAGCAACTTTATGTCTGCATACTTGAAGGCCATGTGGAAGGAATGTGGTGTAACATACAAATTCACCACACCTTATCATCCACAAACAAATGGACTGGTTGAGAGGTTTAACAAAACTCTCAAATGAATGATAATGGGACTCCCTGAAAAACTCAGGAGGAGATGGGATGTCCTGTTACCCTGCCTCGTTTTTGCTTACAGGGAGGTATCCCAGAAAGGAGTGGGCTTCAGCCCCTTTGAACTCCTATTTGGGCACCCTATAAGAGGTCATCTAACAATTGTAAAGGAGGGTTGAAAACAACCTTTAAAAGCTCCTAAGCAAGACATAGTGGACTATGTACTTGGCCTAAGATCCAGAATGGCTGAGTATATGAAAAAGGCCAGTAAAAACCTTCAGGCCAGCCAAGAGCTCCAAAAGCAATGGCATGACCAGAAGGCTGTTCTGATTCAGTACCAACCAGGGCAGAAAGTGTGGGTCTTGGAGCCTGTGGCCCCAAGAGCACTCCAAGACAAATGGAATGGACCCCACATTATTGTTGAAAAGAAGGGAGAAGTCATCTACTTGGTTGACTTGGGCACTGCCAGGAGTCCCCTTAGGGGGCTCCATGTCAATCGCCTAAAACCCTACTATGACAGGGCTGATCTCACCCTGCTCATGGCAACAGATGAAGGACAGGAAGAAGAGAGTGACCCTCTCCCTGATCTCTTCTCTTCCACAGAACAAGATGCTCTAGTTGAAGGTGTAGTTTTAGCAGATTGTCTTACTGCTGAGCAGAAAGACCACTGCATAAATCTCCTGGGTCAGTTTTCTGAACTCTTTTCTACTGTGCCAGGCACCACTTCTTGGTGTGAGCACACTATAGATACTGGAGACAGCATGCCTGTCAAAAGTAAAATCTATAGGCAGCCTGACCATGTCAGGGACTGCATAAAACAAGAGGTTCAGAAAATGCTTGAACTGGGAGTGGTTGAGCACTGTGAAAGTCCATGGGCCTCTCCTGTGGTACTTGTACCAAAGCCTCATTCCAAAGATGAGAAAAGGGAAATGAGGTTGTGTGTGGATTACAGAGGTCTCAACCAGGTTTACTCAAATTGATGCTCACCCTATACCCAGGGCAGATGAGCTCATAGATACACTGGCATCTGCCAAGTATCTAAGCACCTTTGAATTGACTGCAGGGTATTGGCAGATCAAGTTATCAGAGGATGCAAAAGCAAAAACTGCATTTTCGACTATTGGAGGGCACTACCAATTCACAGTAATGCCCTTTGGTTTGAAAAATGCACCTGCCACTTTTCAAAGGTTGGTGAATACAGTCCTGCAAGGGTTGGAGACTTTTAGTGGAGCATATCTAGATGATATAGCTGTCTTTAGCTCCACCTGGGATGATCACCTGGTCCACCTGTGGAATGTTTTGGAGGCCCTGCAAAAGGCAGGCCTCACTATCAAGGCTTCAAAGTGCCAGATAGGGCAGGGGAAAGTGGTTTATCTGGGACACCTTGTAGGTGGAGAACAGATTGCACCACTTCAGGGGAAAATCCAAACTATCATAGATTGGGGTCCCCCTACAACTCAGACCCAGGTGAGAGCCTTCTTAGGCCTCACTGGGTACTACAGGAGGTTCATAAAGAACTATGGCTCCATAGCAGCCCCTCTTAATGACCTCACTTCAAATAAAATGCCTAAAAGGGTATTGTGGACAGCTAGCTGTCAGAAAGCTTTTGAGGAGCTGAAACAGGCCATGTGCACTGCACCTGTCCTAAAAAGCCCATGTTATTCCCAGAAATTCATTGTTCAAACTGAGGCATCTGAATTAGGGGTAGGGGCAGTCTTATCACAACTCAATTCTGAGGGCCAGGATCAACCTGTTGCTTTTATCAGCAGGAGGTTGACCCCTAGAGAAAAGCATTGGTCTGCCATAGAGAGGGAGGCCTTTGCTGTGGTCTGGGCACTGAAGAAGTTGAGGCCATACCTGTTTGGCACTCACTTTATTGTTCAGACAGACCACAAACCTCTACTTTGGCTAAAACAAATGAAAGGTGAAAACCCTAAATTGTTGAGGTGGTCCATATCTCTACAGGGAATTGACTATACAGTGGAACATAGACCTGGGAGTACCCACTCCAATGCAGATGGACTCTCCAGATATTTCCACTTAGACAATGAAGACTCATCAGGTCATGGGTAGTCCTATTGTCCTTCGTTTGCGGGGGGAGGGGGGTTGTGTAGAAAAGTACCATCTTCCCAGGCATGTTACCCCCATATTTCACTGTATATATGTTGTTTTAGTGTATGTGTCACTGGGACCCTGCCAGCCAGGGCCCCAGTGCTCATAAGTGTTCCCTGTATGTGTTCCCTGTGTGATGACTAACTGTCTCACTGAGGCTCTGCTAACCAGAACCTCAGTGGTTATTCTCTCTCTTTGCTTTCCAAATTGTCACTAACAGGCTAGTGACCAATTTCACCAATTCACATTGGCATACTGGAACACCCTTATAATTCCCTAGTATATGGTACTGAGGTACCCAGGGTATTGGGGTTCCAGGAGATCCCTATGGGCTGCAGCATTTCTTTTGCCACCCATAGGGAGCTCTGACAATTCTTACACAGGCCTGCCACTGCAGCCTGAGTGAAATAACGTCCACGTTATTTCACAGCCATTTACCACTGCACTTAAGTAATTTATAAGTCACCTATATGTCTAACCTTCACCCAGTGAAGGTTGGGTGCACAGTTACTTAGTGTGTGGGCACCCTGGCACTAGCCAAGGTGCCCCCACATCGTTCAGGACAAATTCCCCGGACTTTGTGAGTGCGGGGACACCATTACACGCGTGCACTGTACATGGGTCACTACCTATGTACAGCGTCACAATGGTAACTCCGAACATAGCCATGTAACATGTCTAAGATCATGGAATTGTCACCCCAATGCCATTCTGGCATTGGGGTGACAATTCCATGATCCCCCGGGTCTCTAGCTCAGAACCCGGGTACTGCCAAACTGCCTTTCCGGGGTCTCCACTGCAGCTGCTGCTGCTGCCAACCCCTCAGACAGGTTTCTGCCCTCCTGGGGTCCAGGCAGCCCTGGCCAAGGAAGGCAGAACAAAGGACTTCCTCTGAGAGAGGGTGTAACACCCTCTCCCTTTGGAAATAGGTGTGAGGGCTGGGGAGGAGTAGCCTCCCCCAGCCTCTGGAAATGCTTTGATGGGCACAGATGGTGCCCATCTCTGCATGAGCCAGTCTACACCGGTTCAGGGATCCCCCAACACTGCTCTGGCGCGAAACTGGACAAAGGAAAGGGGAGTGCCCAGAGCTCCTCCATGGTGTCCCAGACCTCTGCCATCTTGGAAACAGAGGTGTTTGTGGCATACTGGACTGCTCAGAGTGGCCAGTGCCAGCAGGTGACGTGAGAGGCTCCTTCTGCTAGGCTCTTACCTCTCTTGGTAGCCAATCCTCCTTCCTAGGTAGCCAAACCTCCTTTTCTGGCTATTTAGGGTCTCTGCTTTGGGGATCTCACCAGATAACGAATGCAAGAGCTCACCAGAGTTCCTCTGCATCTCCCTCTTCACCTTCTGCCAAAGGATAAACCGCTGACTGCTCAGGACGCTTGCAAAACCGCAACAAAGTAGCAAGACGACTACTAGCAACCTTGTATCGCTTCATCCTGCCAGCTTTCTCGACTGTTTCCAGGTGGTGCATGCTCTGGGGGTAGCCTGCCTCCTCTCTGCACCAGGAGCTCTGAAGAAATCTCCTGTGGGTCAACGGAATCTTCCCCCTGCAACCGCAGGCAACAAAAGACTGCATCACCGGTCCTCTGGGTCCCCTCTTAGCACAATGAGCGTGGTCCCTGTAACTCAGCAACTCTGTCCAAGTGACTCCCACAGTCCAGTGACTCTTCAGTCCAAGTTTGGTGGAGGTAAGTCCTTGCCTCCCCACGCTAGACTGCATTGCTGGGTACCGCATGATTTGCAGCTGCTCTGGCTCCTGTGCACTCTTCCAGGATTTCCTTCGTGCACAGAAAAGCCTGGGTCCCCGACACTCTAACCTGCAGTGCACAATCTTCTGAGTTGTCCTCCGACGTCGTGGGACTCCCTTTTGTGACTTCGGGTGGTCTCTGGTTCACTTTTCTTCTAAGTGCCTGTTCAGGTACTTCTGCGGGTGCTGCCTGCTTTTGTGAGGGCTCCCTGACTTGCTGGGCACCCCCTCTGTCTCCTCATCCAAGTGGCGACATTCTGGTTCCTCCTGGGCCACAGCAGCATCCAAAAACCCTAACTGCAACCCTTGCAGGTAGCAAGGCTTGTTTGCGGTCTTTCTGCGTGGGAACACCTCTGCAAGCTTCTTCACGACGTGGGACATCCATCCTCCAAAGGGGAAGTTCCTAGTCCTCTTCGTTCTTGCAGAACACCAAGCTTCTTCCACCTGGTGGCAGCTTCCTTGCACCCTCAGCTGGCATTTCCTGGGCTCCTGCCCACTCTCGACACTGTCGCGACTCTTGGACTTGGTCCCCTTGTCTTACTGGTACTCAGGTCCGGAAATCCACTGTTGTTGCATTGTTGGTGTTTGCTCTCCTTGCAGAATCCCCCTATCACGACTTCTGTGCTCTCTGGGGGTAGTAGGTGCACTTTACACCTACCTTTCAGGGTCTTGGGGTGGGCTATTTTGCTAACCCTCACTGTTTTCTTACAGTCCCAGCGACCCTCTACAAGCTCACATAGGTTTGGGGTCCATTTGTGGTTCGCATTCCACTTTTGGAGTATATGGTTTGTGTTGCCCCTATACCTATGTGCTCCTATTGCAATCTACTGTAACTTTACATTGCTTGCATTACTTCCTTTTGCTATTATCTGCATAATTTTGGTTTGTGTGCATATATCTTGTGTTTATATCTTATCCTCATACTGAGGGTACTCACTGAGATACTTTTGGCATATTGTCATAAAAATAAAGTACCTTTATTTTTAGTACTTCTGTGTATTGTGTTTTCTGATGATATTGTGCCTATGACACCAGTGGTATAGTAGGAGCTTTACATGTCTCCTAGTTCAGCCTAAGCTGCTCTGCTTAGCTACCTTCTATCAGCCTAAGCTGCTAGAAACACCTCTTCTACACTAATAAGGGATAACTGGACCTGGCACAAGGTGTAAGTACCTCTGGTACCCAGTCCAAGCCAGGCCAGCGTCCTCCAAGGACCACATATAAGACTGCTTGCAGTGCCCATAAAGTCATTCACATCTCCACCCCTCAATACCTAGTAAACAAACTCAAGTTACTTGGTGACTCTAGACCCTCATGAAATGCTGAGAACCTGCTTCTCGAACCTCCAACTTTCAAAAGGGAAAGACTCATGGTGGAGTCGTTCCCAGGCAGTGCGACTAGAATCTGGACTACACTACCTAAATACACTACCTATGAACCCATGTAGGAGGCTGGCCTGGCTTATAGTGGGTACCTTGTGGTACTTACGCCCTGTGCCAGGTCCAGTTATCCCTTATTAGTAGAATAGAGGTGTTTCTAGCAGCTTAGGCTGATAGAAGGTAGCTATGGCAAAGCAGCTTAGGCTGAACTAGGAGACATACCACTTATATAGCACAAAATCATAAGAAAACACAATACTCAGAGTTACTAAAAATAAAGGTACTTTATTTTTATGACAATATGCCAAAAGTATCTCAGTGAGTACCCTCAGTTAGAAGGTAAGTAATGTACACAAGTCATATGTACACAAACCCAAAACAGGTAAGTAATAGTAAGAAAAGTAATGCAAACATTGTAGAATTACAATAGGATGCAATAGGTGAACATAGGTCTAGGGGCAACACAAACCATATACTCCAAAAGTGGAATGCAAATCACAAATTGACCCCAGACTTATGGGAGCTTGTAGAGGGTTGCTGGGACTGTAAGAAAACAGTCAGGGTGTCCAAGATACCCCACCCCAAGACCCTGAAAAGTAGGAGTAAAGTACCCCTACTACCTCAAAAGGACACAATAGTCGTGATAGGGGAATTCTGCAAGAACCACAAACACCAGCAAAGCACTGAAGACGGATTCCTGGACCTGAGGACCTGCAAGGCAAGGGAACCAAGTCCTAGAGTCGCAATAGTGTCCAGGGGGGGCAGGAGCCCAGGAAACCCCGGATGAAGGTGCAAGAAAGCTGCCTCCGGATGGAAGAAGCTTAGGATTCTGCAACAACGAAGAGAGCTAGGAACTTCTCCTTTCGATGGAAGATGTCCCATGTCGTGCTGAAGGCTGCAGAAGTGTTCCCACGCAGAAATACCACAAACAAGCCTTGCTAGCTGCAAGGGTTGCGGTAGAGGTTTTTGGGTGCTGCTGGGGACCAGGAAAGACCAGGATGTCGCCCCTTGGAGGAGGTGACAGAGGGGGCGCTCAGCAACTCAGAGAGCCCCCACAGAAGCAGGCAGGACCCGCAGAAGTTTATTTCTATCTAAGATGAGAATGGAGCACACACGAAAAGTATTCATGCATTATCTGTTGTGTTCATGGATCCTGAAAATATATTAGAGAACTGAAACAACAAGCATGATGTGATCAGATGTGGTATCAATAATATGTGATAATTTCAGAGAATGCATTGTTCAGTTAACAAATTTAATACACATAATACATGGTACAAGTTCCCTTGTTCCGTTACACATTTTTGACAACAGGCATGTCTAGAATGTATTGAGCACCAGTACAATACTCTATATTATAGGAAAGTGCGGCCTTAAATTAGGTTTTCTGTTGTCAACCAGTTCCTTTAATGAAATAGCACCCGCAGAAGTACCAGAGCAGGCACTTAGAAGATTTGTGAACCGGAGCTGGCTCAAAGTCACAAAGGAGGGTCCCACGACATCGGAGTCCAACTCAGAGGGTTGAGCACTGCAGGACGGAGTGCTGGGGACCCAGGCTAGGCTGTGCATGAAGGAATTCTTGGAGGAGTGCACAGAAGCCAGAGAAGCTGCAAATCACGCAGTACACAGGTTTGCAGTCTAGCGTGGGGAGGCAAGGACTTACCTCCACCAAACTTGGACTGAAGGATCACTGGACTGTGGGAGTCACTTGGATAGAATTCCTGTGTTCCAGGGACCACGCTCGTCAGGATGAGAGGGGACCCAGAGGACCGGTGATGCAGTCTTTTGGTGCCTGTGTTAGCAGGGGGAAGATTCCGTCGACCCACAGGAGATTTCTTCTTGGCTTTCAGTGCAGGGTGAAGGCAGATGATCCTCAGGGCATGCACCACCAGGAAACCGCCGAGAAAGCCAGCAGGATGAAGCGCTACAATGTTGCTGGTAGTCTTCATGCTACTTTGTTGCGGTTTTGCACGTGTCCTGGAGCAGTCAGCAGTCGATCCTTGGCAGAAGTCAAAGAGGGAAGTGCAGAGGAACTCTGGTGAGCTCTTGTATTCGTTATCTGAAGAATACCCCAGAGGAGAGGCCCTAAATAGCCAGAAAAGGATGTTTGGTTACCAAGAAAGGAGGATTGGCTACCAGGAGAGGTAAGAGCCTATCAGAGGCGGTCTATGACGTCACCTGCTGGCATTGGCCACTCAGCGCAGCACAGTTTGCCCCCAACACCTCTGAATCCAAGATGGTAGAGGTCTGGGACACACAGGAGGAGCTATGGGCACCCCCCAGGAGGTACTGGTCAGGGGAGTGGTCACTCCCCTTTCCTTTGTCCAGTTTCGAGCCAGAGCAGGGCTGGGGGATCCATGAACCGGTGTAGACTGGCTTATGCAGAGATGGGCACCATCTGTGCCCATTAAAGCATTTCCAGAGGCTGGGGGAGGCTACTCCTCCCCAGCCCTTCACACCTATTTCCGAAGGGAGAGGGTGTAACACCCTGTCTCAGAGGAAATCCTTTGTTCTGCCTTCCTGGGCTGGGGCTGCCCAGGCCCCAGGAGGGCAGAATCCTATCTGAGGGGTTGGTAGCAGCAGAAGCTGCAGTGGAAACCCCTGAAAGGTAGTTTGGCAGCACCCGGGTTCTGTGGTAGAGACCCGGGGGATCATAGAATTGTCCCCCCAATACCAGAATGGTTTTGGGGTGACAATTCCATGATCTTAGACATGTAACATGGCCATGTTCGGAGTTACCATTGTGACGCTATACATAGGTAGTGACGTATGTATAGTGCACACGTGTAATGGTGTCCCCGCACTCACAAAGTTTGGGGAATTTGCCCTGAACGATGTGGGGGCACCTTGGCTACTGCCTGGGTGCCTACACACTAAGTAACTTGGCACCCAACCTTCACTAGGTGAGGGTTAGACATATAGGTGCCCTATAAGTTACTTATGTGCAGTGTAAAATGGTTGTGAAATAACGTGGACGTTGTTTCACTCAGGCTGCAGTGGCAGGCCTGTGTAAGAATTGTCTGAGCTCCCTATGGGTGGCAAAAGAAATAGCTGTAGCCAAGAGGGATCTCCTGGAACCCCAATACCCTGGGTACCTCAGCACCATATACAAGGGAATTATATGGGTGTACCAGTGTGCCAATGACAATTGGTAAATTTAGTCACTAGCTGTAAGGAAATGCCTCCTTGGCATGGTTACCCCCTGACTTTTTGCCTTTGCTGATGCTATGTTTTGAATTGAAAGTGTGCTGAGGCCTGCTAACCAGGCCCCAGCACCAGTGTTCTTTCCCTAACCTGTACTTTT
Source organism: Pleurodeles waltl (assembly GCF_031143425.1). NCBI lineage: Eukaryota > Metazoa > Chordata > Amphibia > Caudata > Salamandridae > Pleurodeles > Pleurodeles waltl. Next base: position 27,334,124 of record NC_090436.1, read on the forward strand.
GTATCCACAATTGCCACACCCTGGCATCCAGGTAAGTCCCTTGTAACTGGTACCTCTGGTACCAAGGGCCCTGATGCCAGGGAAGGTCTCTAAGGGCTGCAGCATGTCTTATGCCACCCTGGAGACCCATCACTCAGCACAGACACACTGCTTACCAGCGTGTGTGTGCTAGTGAGAACAAAATGAGTAAGTCGACATGGCACTCCCCTCAGGGTGCCATGCCAGCCTCTCACTGCCTATGCAGTATAGGTAAGACACCCCTCTAGCAGGCCTTACAGCCCTAAGGCAGGGTGCACTATCCAATAGGTGAGGGCACCAGTGCATGAGCACTGTGCCCCTACAGTGTCTAAGCCAAACCTTAGACATTGTAAGTGCAGGGTAGCCATAAGAGTATATGGTCTGGGAGTCTGTCAAACACGAACTCCACAGCACCATAATGGCTACACTGAAAACTGGGAAGTTTGGTATCAAACTTCTCAGCACAATAAATGCACACTGATGCCAGTGTACACTTTAATGTGAAACACACCCCAGAGGGCACCTTAGAGGTGCCCCCTGAAACTGTATCCAACTATCTGTGTAGGCTGACAGGTTCCAGCAGCCTGCCACACTAGAGACATGTTGCTGGCCCCATGGGGAGAGTGCCTTTGTCACTCTGAGGCCAGTAACAAAGCCTGCACTGGGTGGAGATGCTAACACCTCCCCCAGGCAGGAGCTGTAACACCTGGCGGTGAGCCTCGAAGGCTCACTCCTTTGTTCCAGCACCGCAGGACACTCCAGCTAGTGGAGTTGCCCGCCCCCTCCGGCCACGGCCCCCACTTTTGGCGGCAAGGCCGGAGAAAATAATGAGAAAAACAAGGAGGAGTCACTGGCCAGTCAGGACAGCCCCTAAGGCGTCCTGAGCTGAAGTGACTCTAACTTTTAGAAATCCTCCATCTTGCAGATGGAGGATTTCCCCAATAGGATTAGGGATGTGCCCCCCTCCCCTTGGGAGGAGGCACAAAGAGGGTGTACTCACCCTCAGGGCTAGTAGCCATTGGCTACTAACCCCCCAGACCTAAACACGCCCTTAAATTTAGTATTTAAGGGCTTCCCTGAACCTAAAACTTTAGATTCCTGAAACTACAAGAAGAAGAGGACTGCTGAGCTGAAAAACCCCTGCAGAGGAAGAACAGAAGACACCAACTGCTTTGGCCCCAGACTCACCGGCCTGTCTCCTGCCTTCCAAAGAAACCTGCTCCAGCGACGCTTTCCAAGGGACCAGCCACCTCTGAATCCTCTGAGGACTGCCCTGCTTCACGAAAGACAAGAAACTCCAGAGGACAGCGGCACTGCTCCAAAAGAACTGCAACTTTGTTTCAAGGAGCAGATTTAAAGACCCCTGCAACTCCCCGCAAGAAGCGTGAGACTTGCAACACTGCACCCGGCGACCCCGACTCGACTGGTGGAGAACCAACACCTCAGGGAGGACCCTCCGGCGACTCCAAGACTGTGAGTAACCAAAGTTGTCCCCCCTGTGCCCCCACAGCGACGCCTGCAGAGGGAATCCCGAGGCTCCCCCTGACCGCGACTGCCTGAACTCCATTTCCCGACAGCTGGAAAAGACCCTGCACCCGCAGCCCCCAGCACCTGAAGGAACGGAACTCCTGTGCAGGAGTGACCCCCAGGAGGCCCTCTCCCTTGCCCAGGTGGTGGCTACCCCGAGGAGCCCCCCCCTTGCCTGCCTGCATCGCTGAAGAGACCCCTTGGTCTCCCATAGGAAACTATTGGAAACCCGACGCGTGTTCCCACACTGCACCCGGCCGCCCCCGCGCTGCTGAGGGTGTTCTTTTCGTGCTGACTCGTGTCTCCCCCGGTGCCCTACAAAACCCCCCTGGTCTGCCCTCCGAAGACGCGGGTACTTACCTGCTGGCAGACTGGAACCGGGGCACCCCCTCCTCTCCATTATAGCCTATGGGGTTTGGGCACCTCTTTGACCTTTGCACCTGACCGGCCCTGAGCTGCTGGTGTGATAACTTTGGGGTTGCTCTGAACCCCCAACGGTGGGCTACCTTGGACCCAAAACTGAAACCTGTAAGTGACTTACTTACCTGTGAAACCTAACAATACTTTACCTCCCCCAGGAACTGTGAAAATTGCAGTGTCCACTTTTAAAACAGCTTATTGTGTTTTATGTAAAAAGTATATATGCTACTGTAATTATTCAAAGTTCCAAAAGTACTTACCTGCAATACCTTTCAAATGAGATATTACATGTAGAATTTGAACCTGTGGTTCTTAAAATAAACTAAGAAAATATATTTTTCTATAACAAAACCTATTGGCTGGATTTGTCTCTGAGTGTGTGTTCCTCATTTATTGCCTGTATGTATGTACAACAAATGCTCAACACTACTCCTTTGATAAGCCTACTGCTCGACCACACTACCACAAAATAGAGCATTAGTATTATCTCTTTTTGCCACTATCTTACCTCTAAGGGGAACCCTTGGACTCTGTGCATACTATTCCTTACTTTGAAATAGTGCATATAGAGCCAACTTCCTACATTGGTGGATCAGCGGTGGGGTACAAGACTTTGCATTTGCTGGACTACTCAGCCAATACCTGATCACACGACAAATTCCAAAAATTGTCATTAGAAATTGATTTTTTGCAATTTGAAATTTTTCTAAATTCTTTAAAGTCCTGCTAGGGCCTTGTGTTAGTCCCTGTTAGCATTTCTTTTAGAGTTTAAAAGTTTGGTAAAAGTTTGAATTAGATTCTAGAACTAGTTTTAGATTCTTAAAAAGTATTCCAACTTTTAGAAGCATAATGTCTAGTACAGATATGAATGTGGTGGAACTCAACACCACACCTTACCTCCATCTACAGATGAGAGAGCTAAGGTCACTCTGTAAACTAAAGAAAATAGCAATGGGCTCCAGACCTTCCAAACTACAGCTCCAGGAGCTGTTGGCAGAGTTTGAAAGAGCCAACCTCTCTGAGATGGCAACACAGAGGATGAGTATAATGACTTGGAGGGTGATTCCCCCCCACCAGTCCTATCTAGGGAGAACAGGGCCTCTCAAGCCCTGACTTCACAAATAATAGTCAGAGATGCTGGTTCCCTCACAGGAGGGACCAACCTCTCTGAAATCACTGAGGATAACTCCACTGAAGAGGACATCCAGTTAGCCAGGATGGCCAAAAGATTGGCTTTGGAAAGACAGATCCTAGCCATAGAAAGGGAAAGACAAGAGATGGGCCTAGGACCCATCAATGGTGGCAGCAACATAAATAGGGTCAGAGATTCTCCTGACATGTTGAAAATCCCTAAAGGGATTGTAACTAAATATGAAGATGGTGATGACATCACCAAATGGTTCACAGCTTTTGAGAGGGCTTGTGTAACCAGAAAAGTGAACAAATCTCACTGGGGTGCTCTCCTTTGGGAAATGTTCACAGGAAAGTGTAGGGATAGACTCCTCACACTCTCTGGAAAAGATGCAGAATCTTATGACCTCATGAAGGGTACCCTGATTGAGGGCTTTGGATTCTCCACTGAGGAGTATAGGATTAGATTCAGGGGGGCTCAAAAATCCTCGAGCCAGACCTGGGTTGACTTTGTAGACTACTCAGTAAAAACACTAGATGGTTGGATTCAAGGCAGTGGTGTAAGTAATTATGATGGGCTGTACAATTTATTTGTGAAAGAACACCTATTAAGTAATTGTTTCAATGATAAACTGTATCAGCATCTGGTAGACCTAGGACCAATTTCTCCCCAAGAATTGGGAAAGAAGGCGGACCATTGGGTCAAGACTAGGGTGTCCAAAACTTCCACAGGGGGTGACCAAAAGAAAGGGGTCACAAAACCTCCCCAGGGGAAAGGTGGTGAGACAGCCAAAAACAAAAATAGTAAAGAGTCTTCTACAGGCCCCCAAAAACCTGCACAGGAGGGTGGGCCCAGAGCCTCTTCACAAAACAATTCTGGGTACAAGGGTAAAAACTTTGATCCCAAAAAGGCCTGGTGTCATAGCTGTAGTCAGTCTGGACACCAAACTGGAGACAAGGTCTGTCCCAAGAAAAATACCACTTCAAACTCCACTCCAGCTAACATTGGAATGGCTAGTCTCCAAGTGGGATCAGCAGTGTGCCCAGAGCAAATCAGGGTCCACACTGAAGCTACTCTAGTCTCTGAGGGTGGGGTGGATTTAGCCACACTGGCTGCCTGGCCCCCTAACATGCAAAAATACAGGCAGCAGCTCTTAATTAATGGGACAAGTGTAGAGGGCCTGAGGGATACAGGTGCCAGTGTCACTATGGTGACAGAGAGACTGGTTTCCCCTGGCCAATACCTGGCTGGACAAACTTATCCAGTCACCAACGCTGACAATCAGACTAAAGTACATCCCATGGCAATGGTAACTTTAGAGTGGGGAGGGGTCAATGGCCTGAAACAGGTGGTGGTCTCCTCAAATATCCCAGTAGACTGTTTGCTTGGAAATGACCTGGAGTCCTCAGCATGGGCTGAGGTAGAACTGAAAACCCATGCAGCCATGCTGGGTATCCCTGAACTGGTGTGTGTCAAGACTAGGGCACAGTGCAAGGCACAGGGTGAAAAAGTAGAGCTGGAGTCTGGAAAAATGGCCCAGCCTACCAAGAGAAAAGGAAAGTCAGCTGGGAAACCAGCTGCAACACAACAAGAAAAAGAGAACCTTTCTTCTCAAGAAGAAGTTCTGCCCTCTGAGGGAACTGAGCCTATGGAGCTGGAACCTTATCAGGTTGAGCTCTTGGGCCCAGGGGGACCCTCAAGGGAAGAGTTGTGTAAGGGACAAGAAACCTGTCCCTCTCTTGAAGGCCTTAGGCAGCAAGCTGCTGAAGAGTCCAGAGGCAAGAAAAATGGAACACATAGGGTCTATTGGGAAGATGGACTCCTGTACACTGAGGCAAGAGATCCCAAACCTGGTGCCACTAGGAGAGTGGTAGTGCCTCAGAGTTTCAGAGAGTTTATTCTGACCTTAGCCCATGATATTCCCCTTGCTGGGCATTTGGGACAAACCAAGACGTGGGAGAGGTTAGTCAACTACTTCTACTGGCCCAATATGTCCCAGAAGGTTAAGGAGTTTTGCCTCTCCTGTCCCACCTGTCAAGCCAGTGGTAAGACAGGTGGGCATCCAAAGGCCCCCCTCATTCCACTTCCAGTGGTGGGGGTCCCCTTTGAAAGAGTGGGTGTGGACATAGTGGGTCCACTGGAACCTCCCACAGCCTCAGGGAATATGTACATCCTAGTAGTAGTGGATCATGCTACTAGGTATCCTGAAGCTATTCCCCTTCAGTCGACTACTGCCCCTGCAGTAGCCAAGGCCCTCATTGGTATCTTTACCAGAGTGGGTTTCCCTAAGGAGGTGGTGTCTGACAGAGGTACCAACTTCATGTCAGCATACCTAAAACACATGTGGAATGAGTGTGGAGTGACTTATAAATTCACTACACCATACCATCCACAAACTAATGGCCTTGTTGAGAGATTCAACAAGACATTAAAGGGCATGATCATGGGGCTCCCAGAAAACCTCAAAAGGAGATGGGATGTCCTCCTGCCATGTCTGCTTTTCGCTTACAGAGAGGTGCCTCAGAAGGGAGTAGGGTTCTCACCCTTTGAACTTCTGTTTGGCCACCCTGTAAGGGGACCACTTGCTCTTGTTAAAGAAGGCTGGGAGAGACCTCTTCATGAGCCTAAACAAGACATAGTGGACTATGTACTTGGCCTTCGCTCAAGAATGGCAGAGTACATGGAAAAGGCAAGCAAAAACCTTGAGGCCAGTCAACAGCTCCAGAAGTTTTGGTATGACCAAAAGGCTGCAATGGTTGAATTTCAACCAGGGCAGAAAGTTGGGGTTTTGGAGCCTGTGGCTCCCAGGGCACTTCAGGACAGATAGAGTGGTCCTTACCCAATCCTGGAAAAGAAGAGTCAGGTCACCTACCTGGTGGACCTAGGCACAAGCAGGAGCCCCAAGAGGGTGATCCATGTAAACCGCCTAAAACTCTTCCATGATAGGGCTGATGTAAATCTGTTGATGGTAACAGCTGAGGACCAGGAAGCTGAGAGTGAGCCTCTCCCTGATCTCCTCTCATCAGACCCTAAAGATGGCTCAGTGGATGGAGTGATCTATTCAGACACCCTCTCTGGCCAACAGCAATCTGACTGTAGGAAGGTCCTGCAACAGTTTGCTGAGCTCTTTTCCCTAACCCCTGGTCAGACACGCCTGTGTACCCATGATGTGGACACAGGAGACAGCATGCCTGTCAAAAACAAAATATTCAGACAGTCTGATCAAGTTAAGGAAAGCTTCAAGGTGGAAGTCCACAAGATGCTGGAATTGGGAGTAATCAAGCACTCTGACAGCCCCTGGGCTAGCCCAGTGGTCTTAGTCCCCAAACCTCACACCAAAGATGGAAAGAGAGAAATGAGGTTTTGTGTGGACTACAGAGGTCTTAGGGCCAGATGTAGCAAACGTTTAGCGAGTCGCAAACGGCAAAATTTGCCGTTTGCGACTCGCTAAACGCGTTTCCCAATGCAGAAATGCATATTGCGAGTCGTTACCGACTCGCAATATGCATTTCCGACTCGCAAATAGGAAGGGGTGTTCCCTTCCTATTTGCGAGTCGCATTGGGATGCAATACCATTTGCGACCGCGTACGCGGTCGCAAATGGCATCGCAGTTACCATCCACTTCAAGTGGATGGTAACCCACTCGCAAATTGGAAGGGGTCCGCATGGGACCCCTTCCAGTTTGTGAGTGGACCCAAAAATATTTTTTCAGGGCAGGGAGTGGTCCAAGGGACCACTCCCTGCCCTGAAAAAATACCGAAACAAAAGGTTTCATTTTTTTTTTAAGTGCAGCTCGTTTTCCTGTTAGGAAAACGGGCTACACTTAAAAAAAAAAAAACTGCTTTATTGAAAAGCAGGTCACGAACATGGAGGTCTGCTGACGTCAGCAGGCCTCCATGTTAGCGAGTGCCTATACTCGCTATGGGGCCGCAATTTGCGACCCACCTCATGAATATTCATGAGGTGGGTCATTGCGACCCCATAGCGAGTCGCAGTCGGTGTCTGAGACACCGTACTGCATAGCAATTTGCGACTTGCAAATTGCGAGTCGCAGGGACTCGCAATTTGCAAGTCGCAAATTGCCAATTTGCTACATCTGGCCCTTAATTCTGTCACCAAGACAGATGCCCATCCCATTCCTAGAGCTGATGAGCTGATAGACAAATTAGGGGCTGCCAAATTCTTAAGTACCTTTGACTTAACAGCAGGGTACTGGCAAATCAAAATGGCCCCTGGAGCAAAAGAAAAGACAGCATTCTCCACACCAGATGGGCATTATCAGTTCACTGTTATGCCCTTTGGTTTAAAGAATGCCCCTGCCACCTTCCAAAGGTTGGTGAATCAAGTCCTTGCGGGGTTGGAATCCTTTAGTGCAGTTTATCTTGATGATATTGCTGTCTTCAGCTCCACCTGGCAGGATCACCTGGTCCACCTGAAGAAGGTTTTGAAGGCTCTGCAATCTGCAGGCCTCTCTATCAAGGCATCCAAATGCCAGATAGGGCAGGGAACTGTGGTTTACTTGGGACACCTTGTAGGTGGAGGCCAAGTTCAGCCACTCCAACCCAAGATCCAGACTATTCTGGACTGGGTAGCTCCAAAAACCCAGACTCAAGTCAGGGCATTCCTTGGCTTGACTGGGTACTATAGGAGGTTTGTGAAGGGATATTGATCCATTGTGACAGCCCTCACAGAACTCACCTCCAAGAAAATGCCCAAGAAAGTAAACTGGACTGTAGAATGCCAACAGGCCTTTGACACCCTGAAACAAGCTATGTGCACAGCACCAGTTCTAAAAGCTCCAGATTACTCCAAGCAATTCATTGTGCAAACAGATGCCTCTGAACATGGGATAGGGGCAGTTTTGTCCCAAACAAATGATGATGGCCTTGACCAGCCTGTTGCTTTCATTAGCAGGAGGTTACTCCCCAGGGAGCAGCGTTGGAGTGCCATTGAGAGGGAGGCCTTTGCTGTGGTTTGGTCCCTGAAAAAGCTGAGACCATACCTCTTTGGTACTCACTTTGTAGTTCAAACCGACCACAGACCTCTCAGATGGCTGATGCAAATGAAAGGTGAAAATCCAAAACTGTTGAGGTGGTCCATCTCCCTACAGGGAATGGACTTTATAGTGGAACACAGACCTGGGACTGCCCATGCCAATGCAGATGGCCTTTCCAGGTTCTTCCACTTAGAAAATGAAGTCTCTCTTGGGAAAGGTTAGTCTCATCCTCTTTCGTTTGGGGGGGGGGGTGTAAGGAAAGGCCTCCTTGGCATGGTTACCCCCTGACTTTTTGCCTTTGCTGATGCTATGTTTTGAATTGAAAGTGTACTGAGGCCTGCTAACCAGGCCCCAGCACCAGTGTTCTTTCCCTAACCTGTACTTTTGTATCCACAATTGGCACACCCTGGCATCCAGGTAAGTCCCTTGTAACTGGTACCTCTGGTACCAAGGGCCCTGATGCCAGGGAAGGTCTCTAAGGGCTGCAGCATGTCTTATGCCACCCTGGAGACCCCTCACTCAGCACAGACACACTGCTTACCAGCTTGTGTGTGCTAGTGAGAACAAAATGAGTAAGTCGACATGGCACTCCCCTCAGGGTGCCATGCCAGCCTCTCACTGCCTATGCAGTATAGGTAAGACACCCCTCTAGCATGCCTTACAGCCCTCAGCCAGGGTGCACTATACCATAGGTGAGGGCACCAGTGCATGAGCACTGTGCCCCTACAGTGTCTAAGCCAAACCTTAGACATTGTAAGTGCAGGGTAGCCATAAGAGTATATGGTCTGGGAGTCTGTCAAACACGAACTCCACAGCACCATAATGGCTACACTGAAAACTGGGAAGTTTGGTATCAAACTTCTCAGCACAATAAATGCACACTGATGCCAGTGTACATTTTATTGTGAAACACACCCCAGAGGGCACCTTAGAGGTGCCCCCTGAAACTGTATCCAACTATCTGTGTAGGCTGACTGGTTCCAGCAGCCTGCCACACTAGAGACATGTTGCTGGCCCCATGGGGAGAGTGCCTTTGTCACTCTGAGGCCAGTAACAAAGCCTGCACTGGGTGGAGATGCTAACACCTCCCCCAGGCAGGAGCTGTAACACCTGGCGGTGAGCCTCAAAGGCTCACCCCTTTGTTCCAGCACCGCAGGACACTCCAGCTAGTGGATTTGCCCGCCCCCTCTGGCCACGGCCCCCACTTTTGGCGGCAAGGCCGGAGAAAATAATGAGAAAAACAAGGAGGAGTCACTGGCCAGTCAGGACAGCCCCTAAGGCGTCTTGAGCTGAAGTGACTCTAACTTTTAGAAATCCTCCATCTTGCAGATGGAGGATTCCCCCAATAGGATTAGGGATGTGCCCCCCTCCCCTTGGGAGGAGGCACAAAGAGGGTGTACTCACCCTCAGGGCTAGTAGCCATTGGCTACTAACCCCCCAGACCTAAACACACCCTTAAATTTAGTATTTAATGGCTTCCCTGAACCTAAAACTTTAGATTCCTGAAACTACAAGAAGAAGAGGACTGCTGAGCTGAAAAACCCCTGCAGAGGAAGAACAGAAGACACCAACTGCTTTGGCCCCAGACTCACCGGCCTGTCTCCTGCCTTCCAAAGAAACCTGCTCCAGCGACGCTTTCCAAGGGACCAGCCACCTATGAATCCTCTGAGGACTGCCCTGCTTCACGAAAGACAAGAAACTCCCGAGGACAGCGGCACTGCTCCAAAAGAACTGCCACTTTGTTTCAAGGAGCAGATTTAAAGACCCCTGCAACTCCCCGCAAGAAGCGTGAGACTTGCAACACTGCACCCGGCGACCCCGACTCGACTGGTGGAGAACCAACACCTCAGGGAGGACCCTCCGGCGACTCCAAGACTGTGAGTAACCAAAGTTGTCCCCCCTGACCCCCCACAGCGACGCCTGCAGAGGGAATCCCGAGGCTCCCCCTGACCGCGACTGCCTGAACTCCATTTCCCGACGGCTGGAAAAGACCCTGCACCCGCAGCCCCCAGCACCTGAAGGAACGGAACTCCTGTGCAGGAGTGACCCCCAGGAGGCCCTCTCCCTTGCCCAGGTGGTGGCTACCCCGAGGAGCCCCCCCGTTGCCTGCCTGCATCGCTGAAGAGACCCCTTGGTCTCCCATAGGAAACTATTGGAAACCCGACGCGTGTTCCCACACTGCACCCGGCCGCCCCCGCGCTGCTGAGGGTGTACTTTTCGTGCTGACTCGTGTCCCCCCCGGTGCCCTACAAAACCCCCCTGGTCTGCCCTGCGAAGACGCGGGTACTTACCTGCTGGCAGACTGGAACCGGGGCACCCCCTCCTCTACATTATAGCCTATGTGGTTTGGGCACCTCTTTGACCTTTGCACCTGACCGGCCCTGAGCTGCTGGTGTGATAACTTTGGGGTTGCTCTGAACCCCCAACGGTGGGCTACCTTGGACCCAAAACTGAAACCTGTAAGTGACTTACTTACCTGTGAAACCTAACAATACTTTACCTCCCCCAGGAACTGTGAAAATTGCAGTGTGTCCACTTTTAAAACAGCTTATTGTGTTTTATGTAAAAAGTATATATGCTACTGTAATTATTCAAAGTTCCAAAAGTACTTACCTGCAATACCTTTCAAATGAGATATTACATATAGAATTTGAACCTGTGGTTCTTAAAATAAACTAAGAAAATATATTTTTCTATAACAAAACCTATTGGCTGGATTTGTCTCTGAGTGTGTGTTCCTCATTTATTGCCTGTGTGTATGTACAACAAATGCTCAACACTACTCCTTTGATAAGCCTACTGCTCGACCACACTACCACAAAATAGAGCATTAGTATTATCTCTTTTTGCCACTATCTTACCTCTAAGGGGAACCCTTGGACTCTGTGCATACTATTCCTTACTTTGAAATAGTGCATACAGAGCCAACTTCCTACACTAGCCTGCAGTGACAAATTTAGAAAGCAGAGAGAGCATAAACACTGAGGTTCTGGTTAGCAGATCCTCAGTGAAACAGTTAGGCACCACACAGGCCCCACAGTTAGGCACCACACAGGCCCATACAGGGCACATACTATGAGCACTGGGGTCCTGCCTGGCAGGATCCCAGTGACACAAAGGCTAAAACAAACATACATACAGTGAAAAGGGGGGTAACATGCCAGGCAAGATGGTACTTTCCTACAGCCCTCGCACCACCACCTCCTTCAGACCATTCAAAACAGACCTCAAAACATTTCTCTTCCAAAGACATTTTTCACTATAACACTGCTCTCCAAAATCCATAGTAGGCACTCACCCGCACATTTATTGGCATAACCCTAAGTGTCACTTAACTATCTCCAGAGTTCTTACTCCGGTACTTAAGTCACCTATTTTAAGTTATCCTGTATTTAACTCTGTAAATATGTAGCATTCTTCTGTATAACCTTGAATCGCCCTAACTTCTTTAATTCTGTTACCATTCACTAACTGGTTAGTTGTAAGTAAGTAACTCCCATCATGAGTAACTGAAGTGGTTCTAAGTTCTACCTCCCAATACTTGTAACTCCTATCTCTCTTGTATTACCCTTTGGTCTTTTGTAATTTCTCTAAATATATATTGTTTAATTAATAAGTATGTTGGAAATAAGTAACTCTTGTGATGAGTAACCATAGTAGCTATGTATTTTGTCTCCTACTACCAAATTACTCTCAATTTATCTTGTATCGTTCTTTGTTCTGTTGTAAAATGCACTTCCATTGGGTATCGTCCGCACTATATAAAGGTGCATAAATAAATAAATAAATAAACAAACAAACAAACAAACTCTGCCTGAGCTGACAAAGACAAATAATCTTTCCTGAAAAGACGTTGGGTTCTGTTTTAAAATGATCTGACACCTTTGAGTATCGTCTGCACTATTTAAAGGTGCATAAATAAATAAATACATAAACAAACAAACAAAAAACTCTGCCTGAGCTGACAAAGACAAAGAATCTTTCCTGAAAAGACTTTGGGTCCAACCAGGTGAGCTGTCACACGTCGATAAACCAGGAGGAGGACTGGCGCCTTACAATCAAGAGCAAATCAGACAGAGATGATGTTTAGTGTGGATACGTCAAGCGCGTGCTCCCAAAATTTCCTTTCACATCACCGAGCAGATATGTCTCGTTGCCTGGGGGGGGGGCAAAAGTGCCCAAACGAGGTGTTAGACTTCTCCAGGTTGCAAGATCGTTGCCAATGTGAAATATTTCAATGACTAGCAACAAGCTAAAAAAATGTATTGATGATACATTAAGAGAAATGCCTTATCCACCCTGCAGGCCCTGATCTCTCCAACCATTTTCAATTCTATGGATCCCCACTTTATCACTACCGGAACCCAGGAACCCCACTGAATCATTATTCTAATCTGGGGACCTCCCACTGAGTCATTACTGAAAGCTGGGGACCTAAACTCTTAACATTTAATTATCTAATCAGTCGCGGACCCCCTGAGGAGGCTTTGCGTCCCCCCAGGGGTCCATGGACCACAGGTTGAGAGCCACTGATCTACACATAAAATTCCCCCCACATTCTACATCCCAGCATTACACACTTATACCCACTTCATGTACCCAAAAGGAACATGCAGACACCAACAGGACGGGGGCACGTGAAAAGCGATGTACAAACCGCACCCTTTCTGGATATGTGGTCCTCCAAGATCACGTTTAATATGTATATGTTAAAAGTATGTAGACAGTTCAGAATAATTGTATGGAAGCTCCTGGTTTTATCTCCCAAACTCCAATCTGAATGTTGCAGCACCCTAAAACAATCCTGTGACCCAGCGGGATCGAGAAACCACTCCTATGAACACACCTTGAAATGTGCAGACCATGTGCAAGTGATCGGTGGTTACTGTTTGCTAACAGAACAGTGATGCCCACATTAGAACTGTGATCGTATAATTACAGTCAATGATCATGCATTGCAGTCACTGAGCTCGAGGGAAAGTCCTGATGCACTCTGCACCTTGAAGTCTAGGCTCTTAACAATATTCCATCGCAAGTGTTCCCTGTATTATCAGTACTTTGCAAAAAAAGGCAGGGGTCCAACGTTTTACTTAGTACTTATCTGCTTACACTGCTTAATGCCAGGGTGTCAGATTATTTCACCCCATGCTTCTTTCTTCCCCCACCCTAAACGTCAGTCTCTTTATTTCACCCTTACAGGTCCTTTCATCCCTGCTTTCTCCCTTTGTCACTATTTTTCTCTGTCTTCTTCCTTCTTTCTCCATCTTCCATTTTTCCTCTGTTGCCTTTGTATTGTATTGTAATTTAATTTATATAGTGTTTACTACCTTTGATGAGGCGTTGAAGCGCTTTAAAATGAGTAGAACCCTACCCAGTAACCTAAGATTCATGGTTAAACATTGTTAGCTTGGTCGAAGACTGAGCAAGACAAAATAAGTTCTCGTCTCCATAAATTAACATTGGTGCTCACCACCTGCAGCCACCACCACAAATTAACCTCTGCAATGCTACACAATATCTGAGCTGTCATATATATGGGTAGCATTTGTGAGTACGAGGCCTCAATGATGTTCAGATTCTGCTCTCCATAGGTCATTCCTCTTTGGTCAGGTCTTCCTTAAACTCAGTGAACATTCTGGAAGGTTACTATTTCTCTCCTAGTGACCACATGCCATTCAGAGTAAATGAACATTGTCTAGAATAGGTTAAAGGTCTCCTTATCCAGAGGCAGACATACAACCAGGATTTTGGAATAGAGCTTGCAGTGTCAGTGGATATCAAATGGCATGAGTTTATTTTTTCCTGGTGAGCTGCTGTTGCACCATTCAAGACAAGCATTTGCAATGCAGTAGGTCTTTCATCTGCTTGAGTTAGAGGTACTGACATTGTAAATGCATAACTGGACTTTTTTTGCCACATAAATTGGTCAATCCTGCCGCATAATGTGGTTCTTTCTGCCACATAATTGCAGTGGCCCTGCGTATTAATAATGCACTTCCATTTACCTTCTTCCTCTATCTGCAGCAAAAAATGAAAATATTACCATTATTTATATTTATTTATATTATTATTTTGGGGTCCCCCCAACCTAGTGTGGGGACCCAGAGCTGACCTTGATAGAAAGAGCATGTCGTGCTGACCGTTTTGATGGTGGTCTCATTGTCCTCTCCCCACCACACGGTGAGTTATGGGCAAAAATGTTTTGTAAAAGGAATGCCCTGCAAAGCATTATGGGGTGAGTTTCCGAGTGTAGCGAGTATTTTAGTACCTTGACTGTAATGCTCAGAACAGCCCTTAGAGGGCACCACAATAAAAATAGCATTTGTAAGAAACATGGTTATGTAACCATATAGTCAGCCCCTACAGGGCATACCCACATAAAAAGAGAATGGCAGAATGTAATGGAATGTAACCATATATTTAGCCCAGAAAAAGCATATTGCATTACACATTTTCAGGTCTAATAGAATAATATTACAAACAAGGCCCTTAAAACACAAACTGCTCCCAGCTGAAAAACAAAAGTTCCACCCATTAGAGAGCTTAAAAAGACACTGAATGGTGGGAGGGTTATTATTTTGGGATATCCTCAACCGAGTGTGGGGACCCAGAGACCTAGACAGAAAGAGTGCATCATGCTGAACGTTTTGATGGTGGTCCCATTGTCCTACGACCACCACACAGTGAGTTAGGTGCAAAAATGTTTTGCAAAAGGAATGCCCCGCAAAACATTATGGGCAGAGTTTCCCTAGTGCAATGAACATTGTAGTATCGGCTCTCCTGCTGTGCCGGGAGAGTGCGTTGAGGATTTCTGTGTGTTTTCTGTTTAAAATGCACTAGTTTGTATATTTTTCAACTGCTAAACTTGTAGTAAGTGGTAGTCCTGTAAAGCACTCTTCTAATCATGTTTGCTCTATATGAAACTTCACATATGTTGGAAATGGCCTCTCTGAAGGGTCACCCCAATACATTTTGCCTCTTCTTTTTCTGACCTCTTTTTTGCTGGCTTTAGGACTCTAGATGCTTTACCACTGCTAACCAGTGCTAAAGTGCATGTGCTCTCTCCCTAAAACACGGTAACATTGGTTCATACCCAATTGGCTTATTTAATTTACTTGTAAGTCCCTAGTAAAGTGCACTACATGTCCCCTGGGCCTGTAAATTAAATGCTTCTAGGGGGCAAGCAGCACTGAATGACCACCCACATAAGTAGCCCCTTCACCATGTCTCGGGCCTGCAAGGCCTCTGTGCGCAGTTTCACAGCCACTTCGACTTGGCATTTAAAAGTACTAGCCAAGCCAAAAACTCCCCTTTTTCTACATACAAGTCACCCCTAAGGTAGGCCCTAGGTAACTCATAGGCAGGGTGCTATGTAGGTAAAAGGCAGGACATGTACATGTGTGTTTTATATGTCCTGGCAGTAGAAAACACCTACATTTGTTTTCCACTACTGTGAGGCCTTCTCCTTTCACAGGCTAGCATCAGGACTGCCTTCATATACTGTTTGAGTGGTAGGTTCTGATCAGAAAGGGGTAACCAGGTCCTATTTAGGGGTGACAGGAGATTCCCTCAAATCTTCCAGTGCAGGCTGAAGACAGAGCCTTCTGAGGATGCACAACCTGGAAACCGTTGCGGTTGCTGGCCGGAGCTGTAGTTACAGAGTCGCAGTAGCGTTCTTGGATACTTTGATGAGGTTAGAGGGGTCCTGCAGCAGGATGGTAAAAGCTGAGGCAGAGAATGCAGAGGAGTCCTGCTGGAGTCTTGCAATCCGAACTCTGAGGAAACACCCACAGAAGAGACCCTAAGTAGCCCTTAGAGGAGGACTGCCTACCTTATCAGGAAGGGAGCTATCAGGAGGGGTCTCTGACGTCACCTGCTGGCACTGGCCACTCAGATGCTCCAACAGTATCCCCACACCTTGGGATCCAAGATGGCTAACGCCAGGGACACTCTTAGGGTGCTCTGGGCACCACCCCTGGGGTGGTGCTGACAGGGGAGTGGTCACTCCCCTTTCCTTTGTCCAGTTTCATGCCAGAGCAGGGACTGGGGGTCCCTGAACCCGAGTAGACTGGCTTATGGGAGGAGGGCACCATCTGTGCCCTTCAAAGCATTTCTAGAGGCTCTGGGAGGATACCCCTCCCATGCATGTAACACCCATTTCCAAAGGGTAATGTCCCAGAGAAAATGCATTGGTAGTCTGTCTGTGAGGTGGCAGCAGCTGGGGCTGCAGTGAAAACCTCAGAGAGCTGGTTTGGCAGTACTGGGGGTCCATGGTGGGGCCCCCAGGGTGCATGGAATTGGCCCCTCAATACCAGAATCGGATTGGGGGTACAATTTCACAATCCTAGATACCTCACATGGCCATATTCGGGGTTACCATTGTGAAGCTACATATAGGTATTGGCCTATATGTAGTGCACACTTACAATGGCATCCCCGCACTCACGAAGTCTGGGAAATTGGTCCTGGATAACGTGGGGGCACCTCTGCTAGTTCAGGGGTGCCCTCACACACAGTAACTTTGCACCTAGCCTTCAGGGTCTGAAGGTTAGACATATAGGTGACTTATAAGTTACTTGGTGCAGTGGAAAATGGCTGTGAAATAGTGCTTGCGCTATTTCACTCAAACTGCAATGGCAGTCCTGAAGAAGTGTTTGTATGAGCTCCTTGTGGATGGCAAAAGAAATGCTGCAGCCCATAAGGATCTCCTGGAACCCCAATGCCCTGGGTACCTAGGTACCATATACTAGGGACTTATAAGGGGGGCTCAGTATGCCAATTTGGAGTGGAATACTGGGTTACAAGTATGTAAGTACAAATTTGGAATCCGAGAGAGCATAAGCACTGGAGTTCTAGTTAGCAGGACTCAAGTGATACAGTCAAGCATACTGACAAAACAGTAAAACATACCGACATGTAGGCAACAAACTATGAGCACTACGATCCTGACTAGCAGGATCCCAGTGAGACAGTAAAAACACACGGACAAACTGGCCAAAAATGGAGGTAACCATGCTAGAAGAAAGCCACCTTCCTACAGGGACCACGGAATTCAGAGATGTGCAAATAACCACTGCTTCTCAACATCTTATCTTGTGCCCGGGAAATGCAAAGGTTTTCTTGATACCTTTTTTTAACTCTTTATATTTTAGCAAATGAATTGCTGCATACCTGGTATAGAATGAAAAACCCATTGCAAGGTGCACCTTATTTATTGGCTCTGGGTACCTAGGGTTCTTAATGAACCCACAAGCTCTATATATCCCGCAACCACAAAAGTCCAGCAGACGTAACAGTATATTGCTTTCGAAAATCTGACATTGCAGGAAAAGGTAACAGAGTAAAACGTGGAGAAAAATGGCTGTTTTTCTCCTCAATTTCAATATTTTTGTATTTCAGCTGTTATTTTGTGTATGAAAACCTTGTAGGATCTACACAAATGACGCCTTGCTGAAGTCAGAATTTTGTCTGCTGTTTGAGTGGTAGGTTCTGATCAGAAAGGGGTAACCAGGTCCTATTTAGGGGTGACAGGAGATTCCCTCAAATCTTCCAGTGCAGGCTGAAGACAGAGCCTTCTGAGGATGCACAACCTGGAAACCGTTGCGGTTGCTGGCCGGAGCTGTAGTTACAGAGTCGCAGTAGCGTTCTTGGATACTTTGATGAGGTTAGAGGGGTCCTGCAGCAGGATGGTAAAAGCTGAGGCAGAGAATGCAGAGGAGTCCTGCTGGAGTCTTGCAATCCGAACTCTGAGGAAACACCCACAGAAGAGACCCTAAGTAGCCCTTAGAGGAGGACTGCCTACCTTATCAGGAAGGGAGCTATCAGGAGGGGTCTCTGACGTCACCTGCTGGCACTGGCCACTCAGATGCTCCAACAGTATCCCCACACCTTGGGATCCAAGATGGCTAACGCCAGGGACACTCTTAGGGTGCTCTGGGCACCACCCCTGGGGTGGTGCTGACAGGGGAGTGGTCACTCCCCTTTCCTTTGTCCAGTTTCATGCCAGAGCAGGGACTGGGGGTCCCTGAACCCGAGTAGACTGGCTTATGGGAGGAGGGCACCATCTGTGCCCTTCAAAGCATTTCTAGAGGCTCTGGGAGGATACCCCTCCCATGCATGTAACACCCATTTCCAAAGGGTAATGTCCCAGAGAAAATGCATTGGTAGTCTGTCTGTGAGGTGGCAGCAGCTGGGGCTGCAGTGAAAACCTCAGAGAGCTGGTTTGGCAGTACTGGGGGTCCATGGTGGGGCCCCCAGGGTGCATGGAATTGGCCCCTCAATACCAGAATCGGATTGGGGGTACAATTTCACAATCCTAGATACCTCACATGGCCATATTCGGGGTTACCATTGTGAAGCTACATATAGGTATTGGCCTATATGTAGTGCACACTTACAATGGCATCCCCGCACTCACGAAGTCTGGGAAATTGGTCCTGGATAACGTGGGGGCACCTCTGCTAGTTCAGGGGTGCCCTCACACACAGTAACTTTGCACCTAGCCTTCAGGGTCTGAAGGTTAGACATATAGGTGACTTATAAGTTACTTGGTGCAGTGGAAAATGGCTGTGAAATAGTGCTTGCGCTATTTCACTCAAACTGCAATGGCAGTCCTGAAGAAGTGTTTGTATGAGCTCCTTGTGGATGGCAAAAGAAATGCTGCAGCCCATAAGGATCTCCTGGAACCCCAATGCCCTGGGTACCTAGGTACCATATACTAGGGACTTATAAGGGGGGCTCAGTATGCCAATTTGGAGTGGAATACTGGGTTACAAGTATGTAAGTACAAATTTGGAATCCGAGAGAGCATAAGCACTGGAGTTCTAGTTAGCAGGACTCAAGTGATACAGTCAAGCATACTGACAAAACAGTAAAACATACCGACATGTAGGCAACAAACTATGAGCACTACGATCCTGACTAGCAGGATCCCAGTGAGACAGTAAAAACACACGGACAAACTGGCCAAAAATGGAGGTAACCATGCTAGAAGAAAGCCACCTTCCTACAGGGACCACGGAATTCAGAGATGTGCAAATAACCACTGCTTCTCAACATCTTATCTTGTGCCCGGGAAATGCAAAGGTTTTCTTGATACCTTTTTTTAACTCTTTATATTTTAGCAAATGAATTGCTGCATACCTGGTATAGAATGAAAAACCCATTGCAAGGTGCACCTTATTTATTGGCTCTGGGTACCTAGGGTTCTTAATGAACCCACAAGCTCTATATATCCCGCAACCACAAAAGTCCAGCAGACGTAACAGTATATTGCTTTCGAAAATCTGACATTGCAGGAAAAGGTAACAGAGTAAAACGTGGAGAAAAATGGCTGTTTTTCTCCTCAATTTCAATATTTTTGTATTTCAGCTGTTATTTTGTGTATGAAAACCTTGTAGGATCTACACAAATGACGCCTTGCTGAAGTCAGAATTTTGTCTGCTTTTTAGAAATGTTTAGCTGTCCAGGATCCAGCATTAATTTCACACCCATTTCTGTCACTAACTGGAAGGAGGCTGAAAGCAAAAAAAATAGTAAAAATGGGGTATGTTCCAGTAAAATGCCAAAATTGTGTTGAAAAATGTGTTTTTCTGATTCGTCTATTTGTCCCTGAAAGCTTGGACATGGTGATTTTAGCACCACAAACCCTTTGCTGATGCCATTTTCAGGGGAAAAAACACACAAGCCTTCTTCTGCAGCCCTTTTTCCCAAAAAACACACATTTTTGCTCCATTTTAGGTAATTTCTTGGTCTCCTCCAGGGGAACCCACAAACTCTGGGTACCTCTAAAATCCCTAGGAAGTTGGAAAAAAGGACGCAAATTTGGCTTGGTTAGCTTATGTAGACAAAAAGTTATGAGGGCCTAAGCGCAAACTGCCCCAAATAGCCAAAAAAAGGGCTCAGCACTGGAGGGGAAAAGGCCCGGCAGCGAAGGGGTTAAAAAGTCCCAAAAAAATCACAAACCAAAAGACACTGTCTCAAAAAACCAGCATTTTAGTGAAGAAAAAAGTATGCTGTGTGTTTCACGCGTATCACACCTTCCGTGTCCTCTTTTTGTGTTTACTATCGAGCTGGGCGCATGCGCGGTGGAAGGACAGCTGGTGGGCGTGGCCCTGTGACGTTCTCTGATCGGGGACGTCCGCCGTGCCCACGCCCCTACGCCGGAGCCGCGCATGCGCAGTGCGCACACTGTCCGAGCGGCGCCGGTGGGCTCTGCCCCCTTCCCCGACGGCGGAGTCGGTTCCCGCGCTCAGGTGCCCGCCGGAGCAGGGCCGGCCCTGACCCCGCGGCCGGCATGGAGAGGACGGCCAACGTGCTGCTGCGGGTGCCCGGTCTGGCCCTGCTGGACCTGCTCTACCGCTGGGACGTGCAGAGCTACCAGGGCTCCCTGCGGGGCCGCCGCCCGCCCCTGCTGCAGGCCCGGAGCGCCTGGGCCCTCTACTACCTGGGTGAGGCGCTGTCGGCGGGGTGGGGGCTGCGGAGCGCTGGTGGCAGGCATGACACCTCTGCAGGTAGCACCTGTGACACCCGCCGGGGAGGGGTTGGGAGAGTACCAATGACCCCTACCTGGGGGGGGGGCAGAGTACCAATGACCCCTACCTGGGGGGGCAGAGTACCAATGACCCCTACCTGGGGAGGGGTTGGGAGAGTACCAATGACACCTACCTGGGGGGGGGCAGAGTACCAATGACACCTACCTGGGGGGGGGGCAGAGTACCAATGACCCCTACCTGGGGGGGGGCAGAGTACCAATGACACCTACCTGGGGAGGGGTTGGGAGAGTACCAATGACCCCTACCTGGGGGGGGGCAGAGTACCAATGACACCTACCTGGGGGGGGGGCAGAGTACCAATGACCCCTACCTGGGGGGGGGCAGAGTACCAATGACCCCTACCTGGGGGGGGGCAGAGTACCAATGACCCCTACCTGGGGGGGGGCAGAGTACCAATGACACCTACCGGGGGGGGGCAGAGTACCAATGACCCCTACCTGGGGGGGGGCAGAGTACCAATGACACCTACCGGGGGGGGGCAGAGTACCAATGTCCCCTACCTGGGGGGGGGGCAGAGTACCAATGACCCCTACCTGGGGGGGGGCAGAGTACCAGTGACACCTACGTGGGGGGGGGGGGGGGGGCAGAGTACCAATGACCCCTACCTGGGGGGGGGCAGAGTACCAATGACCCCTACCTGGGGGGGGGGGGGCAGAGTACCAATGACCCCTACCTGGGGGGGGGGGGCAGAGTACCAATGACCCCTACCTGGGGGGGGGGCAGAGTACCAATGACCCCTACCTGGGGGGGGGGGCAGAGTACCAATGACCCCTACCTGGGGGGGGGGCAGAGTACCAATGACCCCTACCTGGGGGGGGGGGGCAGAGTACCAATGACCCCTACCTGGGGGGGGGGCAGAGTACCAATGACCCCTACCTGGGGGGGGGGGCAGAGTACCAATGACCCCTACCTGGGGGGGGGGCAGAGTACCAATGACCCCTACCTGGGGGGGGGGGGCAGAGTACCAGTGACACCTACCTGGGGGGGGGGGGCAGAGTACCAGTGACACCTACCTGGGGGGGGGGGGCAGAGTACCAGTGACACCTACCTGGGGGGGGGCAGAGTACCAATGGGGGGCAGAGTACCAGTGACATCAACCTTGGGGGGCTGGTAGTACCTATGACACCCACCTGGGAGGTGGTTTTGGGAGAGTACCATTGACACCTACTGGGGGGGCGGCTTGTAGTACCTACAAAACCCACCCGGGGGTTGGTGTTGAGAGAGTACCAATGACATCTCCCTGGGGGAGGGGGGCAGAGTACCAATGACAACTACCTGGGGGGGCTGGTAGTACCTATGACACCTACCCCGGGGGTGGGGGGGCTGGGAAAGAGTACCAATGACACCCACGGGGGGTAGAAGAGTACCAATGACAACTACCTAGCGGGGGGCAGAGTTCCATTGACACCTACCGGGGTTGGGGGGGCTGGTAGTACCTATGACATCTACCCCCAGGGGGGGAGGAAAAGAGTGCCAATGACACCCATGGGGGGGGTAGAAGAGTACCAATGACAACTACCTGGAGGGGGGCAGAGTTCCAATGACACCTACCAGAGGTGTGGGGGGGGCAGAGTGCTGGGGGGCTGGTAGTACTTATGACACCCGGGGGGGGGGGAGGAAGGAAAGTACCAATGACAACTACCTGGAGGGGGCAGAGTACCTGCGGAAACGTGTAGCGCTCGAGACACCTACACTGGAAGGGGCATAGTCTCGTGGGGGAAACTTGTAGCACCAAAGTGACCAGCCCGAGAAGGGGCACTACCTTTGGAAACTTGTATCACTGGTGAGACCTACCTGGGGAGACTTGTAGCTCAGATGAGACCTACCTGGGAAGGGACATCATACCTGGGAGACTTTTAGCACCAATCAGACCTACCTGGGACTGGACATAGTACCTGGGGAGACTTTAGCACCAATCAGACCTTCATGGGAAGGTGCTTAGTACCAGTGGATACATTTAGCACCAATGAGACCTTCCTGGAAGAGTCATAGTGCCTGGGAATACTGAGAGATACCTGGGAAGGAACAGTACGTGGGGAGATTTTCACCATCAACAAAATCTACCTGGGGGATACGATGATGTGGCGAGAAACCTACTTCCTCTGAAGGTGGAGAAGAGCATCTTACGTCTGTGGAGAAAGGCAATTTATATGGATGAAGTAGAGCATCTTCTATTGGCAGGGAGAAACAGCTGCTAAGAGGGAGGAGGTCCTTGTAAACTGACTGAGAGGCATCTGCAAGGTGAGATGGGCAGTCATCTGCAAAGAGGGGGGTGCTGCCTAGTGAGAGTGGACTTCTTCTAAAACAAAATGTGAACCTTGTAACTGTGGGAATTTACCCCTTGGATTGAGGTTGCTTTTTAGGTCTGTGTTTTGGCTGGGCGACAGCTGCATTACAGATCTACTGCTATTAATATATAGACAAGATTTGGGTTCCATCTCTTTCACCTTCTGGGTTTCTTTGAGAAGCCTTTTTCAGCAATTATTTTTTCAATCACAAATTGACTTACCTCACTGGAGTATTAATCTCTCACCTAATGGTATTGGCTGTTTGAATGTATCCTTCCACCACTCAAGTGCTTGCATTGAATTTCATGAAGGACTACTTTACAACTATAGCCCTTTATCCGCGCTTGCTGGCTTTCTCTCCCGAGTCTTATTCTAATATGCTAACGCTGCATGCCTTAGCATGTTACGCCTAGATCACTTAACTTTGTGAGTGCTCATTTGTAAGAGCAAGATCGAATAGGCTACAATGTAGAGTGGAATCTACGTGGTGGGCTCTCTTCTGTCTAAGGAGAGAGATCATCTATATTGGTGAGGGGGAAGAACATCTACCTGAGAGCAATAATGTCTTTTTGAAAGTGCGAGAGGGAATCAGTCAGGTAGACTGGAACCTTCTACCAGTGAGAGGGAAAGAAACATCTACCTTTGACGTGTTAGATTCATCGACAAGGCAGGGGGGTGGGAACATCTACTGCCCTGCTGTGTATTTAACATTGGTATGGAAGTATATGCAAAGAACTTGAACCTAAATACTGGATTTATGATGAACCATTAGCAAGACATTCGAGAAAAGATTAAGGGTTCGGAGTTTGAACATCAACTGTGTTTACTGCATAGAATGATTTACTGCACCCTTCATTAAAACCAGAAGACAATTTGTATTGGGAAACACATTGAAAACATACAAATAAACACTGCAGATGGCTCCATCTATGGAAAAACAACCGTCTCGAGTAAGGTCGTGTCCGTACCTTTCTTATTTGCAGTACACTTTGCAGACCTTCTAATGATTTTACAGCAGGTGTTTGATTTCCCACCTAAAATGTTATGTAAGCAGTTGGACGTTTTGCTTTGTGCACATGATAAAGGTGTTTTGGACCCTGCTGAAGCCTGTTTACGGTGACAAAAAAGTTGGAGAGGAACTGTAAATAAAATTGATTGACAATAGAAACTGTTTGCTGAGAAGAAAACCTAATTTGAGTGGCATGTCTGCAATGCTCGGCTTGACTTGGCCCTGCCCTGTAAGTGTTTTGCTGTTATAATCAAAAACAACATTGTATCGAAATGGCACTCTGACGTGGTAAGAGGAAGTGCTCATACGGCTCTGATTGGTCTTTGTAGATTTAATGGACAATGGCTACTCTGTTAGAGTTTTGCTTAAAGGTGTAAGTGGAAAGTGCCCCTATTGCTTGCAGTTGGGATTAAAGCTCACTTATATAAGATTTGAAGGGGAGTGTGCTTTGCAGTTTACTCTGTAGGTGTAGAATTGTGTCTGTTGCTTTGAGTGCTACATTGAGTTGCTGGGACTAAAATGTGTATACAGACTCATAAAAGAGACCCATCTGTCGTTTGCAGGAATGACTCTGCACATAATTATTCAGAGTAATAATTCTTTGGCAAGGTCATATAGTTAATATCTAATTGAATTTCAAGAAAAGCATCAAGTAACCTCTTCTTTATAAGAAGTTTATATTTGATTTATGTTTTTAACAGTAATGTTTGTAACTGTGACACTACATAAACAGACGTTTTTCAATTTGACAGTGCTATGTCAACATTTTATAAGGAACGGGTTGTGTATTTAAACCCTCTATAAGAAGAATGTTATATATGATGTTTAATATTCATTATGTTTGCATTTAATTGTCTTGATATATTTCAGTATTTCTAACAATAAAAACTATTTTTAAGTCGGTGGTGGGCTGAATATCATGGTTTTGTGCAACCTCCTTTAGGATCAGTCTTGAAACCTACAAATAAAATACTTTTTTAAAGTGGGTGCAGTTCACAAAAACAGGCCAATACATTATTATTTTTTTTATTAAAGGAAGGGTTCCCAAAACACAAGAATGCTAAGGGTAATCTTGCATTTGAGCTACAGTAATGGAAGGAAAAGAACATTACTTAAAGTATGTACTCAACAATGATTATGCAGAACAAATATGGGAAGTGCGTGCATATTGTAATATATAGTTTAGTCCTTTTTAAAGAATCAATGAAATGGACAGTCGGGGGCTATCTTATGCTCCCTTCTGATGATAAAGTGTGGAATAAAACATATACTCTTATTTCAGTATTTACCGAAAATAATAAAAACTGGATCTCACTTCCTCAAACATGATTGATTTATCGTCTCTTTATTTAATTCCACAAGACCTAGCTGAATGCTCATATGTGTGGCAGCACATAAAAATTAGAGAAAGGGATATATCTGAGGGCAGAATAATCTGTGATAAACTAAGTATGGATAACTAGTGGTTGGAAGAACCACTCATGTTTCCAATTCTTTGTAATGGGTCAGTATGCAAAAGAAATGCAGTCGCTCTTGAATATGGTGCATGCTGATTAGAGCTATTAGCAGCAGCAGTCTAGTCAAACTCTCTAACCAATTACAAGAAAAAATAAAAATTAAAGTGCTCTGTTGTAACAAAGTACACTTGTTTCCTGGCGTTTTTTCTTTGTAATTGCTGTTTTCAGAGTATTTCTTTGTTCTAAGCTACATAATTCACCATGTAATTTTTTACCAGAGGTCTCCGTATTTGATCTGTTCATATACTCCATTCATAGCGCCTCTAGCTCAGGCTAGGTAATCGGACAAGGGCACAGAATTTGTGTCTTCCAGAGTGGAGGCACCACCTATACAAATGAAGTATGCAGAATCATCTTAGCGCCGTAATATCCTGGGCGGTGTCTACTAAGGAATGCAAAACATCTGGGACAATCGGTACAATGGCAAAACAGTAAGAAAGCTCACCCGCTTTGTTTAGATTCGCCCCATTCATGATATTCCATGCACCAAGAACTCCCTGCTTTAGCCATAAAGACTAGGGAGCACTTTCAAGAGATGAGCGTCCCTGGCCAAACTAGTAAAACTCACTGGGAATGTATCAATCAATTATCCCTACTCATAGAAGTTGTCAAACAGTACTTGGCTGCCCCTGACACTGCCTGGGTGGTTCTACCTGTCTGTTGCCCATGCGACCCATTTCATTCCAGAAACATTTCTCAGTTACACAGTCATTCATATACACACACTTAATGGTGTCAAAAAATTGCTAAAACATGCACCCCTATGGGCCATTTAGATGCCTGCGCTTGTATAGCAATGTGAAATGCCAAAATGCCAGCAACATGGTAGATACACCAGTGCGCTTAAAGTCCCCTTTCTTTGCCAGTAATCTCGCGCACCCCATTCCTGATTCCTGCTGCGCTTGCAGTGCATTTGGTTCCAACCTAGGTATATCATTTGAAAAGTTCAAAGCTTAGCTGGCTTTTAGTTGAGAATCTGCTGTGCTTGACGTGTGTGTATGGTATGACTTCTGAGTCATAAGTCGTGTTCACTAGCTTGTATCTACGCTCCCAGTCCTTTGCCCCTTCCCCCCGAGGCAGCCTGTGACTGCTCGACCTCAGTGGTAGTTTTGAGTCAAGTGCAAAAGGGGCACTTGACCCAGTTCCTCAGGAACCACAGTAGTTCAGGCCCCGGCACATCAGGAGTAAAATGCCTCCACCACCACGGTTGGGCCCAGTAGCCCCTGCTTGCCCTGTGGCCCTCTCAAAGGGGTTTTGACAGATGCAACTTATTCATGTTGACTAAAGCAGACATCCATCACAATTAACGGACACGGATCAAACATGAATTCAGTTAGCTTTAAATTTATTTTAAAAATGCAATATGATTTCCTATGAATTTATTTGGAAATAGTTCTTACAACACCAGAGCGAAATCCATGCAGGCGCTTTAGATGTCTGCACCGTCTCCCTGCACACATCATAAGTTTGAAAACTGAACGCTTTGTAGGTTAATGTGGTACCCCTGGAATGGCTCGAGACCATTGGGGGCTAAATTAGGCCAGTTGGTACATTTTGCTGCACAACGTTTCAGAAATAATCTTTAGTGCATTGGATTCTAAATACAGATCACTCATACAATATTCAGATACTCATTGGGCCTAAGTTAGTTGGACCTTTCCCTGTGGGGCGGGAGGGGGGTTGGCAATGGGTGGCTCAAGCCTGTGGTGGTCCTCCTCTTACTTAGTCTGAAAATGTTGGAATAATGGAGCAAAGGCTGCATTACATGTCCTTTGTCCACCAACTGAATTTAAAAGTCAGAGGGGTTTAAAAAGTCAAAGGTACTAAAGATATTTATTCTACTAGCTCGGGGTCTATCACGGTACATGGAGCATTGTTTTTCTGCAGGAGAAAGTTGTGCACTTGATTGGAAGCACAGCAGTACATACTGGTGCCACATCAAAGAAGTACCAGTCATACATTTTTATGTGATTAAAAAATTATACCCGTTTTAAATACTGTGCAGAATGTATACTGTACATTTGTTCCTGTGCCATCAAATTATTGGCTCCTGAAAATACGCCAAGGCACCTTTGTTTCATCTAAGCATTTCTCGGATATTCGTGGGGCATCTAACAAACAATATGCTGCTCATTGATGCTGCCGTCCAGGAGTGCTGCCCAAATTCACCAGTTTATTCCATGTCCTGGCCAGCCTCTTAGTCTTCCTGTTGCTACGCCAGTGTTCGTCCTGCACCCCCACCCACCATGCACCCTTGAACGTACCTTGCCATACTGGTTTCTACATTGCCTTCCACAATTGCTGCAGCAGTATTGTCGTTTGCTGAGGGCATCTGGGTCCGAATTACAGAAGTGCTCTGGGGGTCTAACAGGGCACTTTGGTATTACAGAAGGGTTCGCAGAGTCTTGTGTGGCCTCTTCTGTAATACAGATAGCGCTAGCGCAGGTGTAGCGTCAGCACTATTGAGAGAGGGCGGTCCCTCATTTGCGTGGGGGCATGCCTCTGTCCAACACTGTATTACTGACGTGGATCTAGAGGCAAACATGCCCTTAGGAGGCACACTGAAAATGTGCCACAAAAAGGTGGTGCACTGTCAGTATGCCCCCTGCGGGCAGTCCTCCGGAGGGATAAAAGGGGGTTCCACCCCAGCTAGTTCCTTGCAGGCGGATGCAGTCACTCACTGGACCAACCTGCAAGGGGATTTCTAATCCTTCTTAAAAGTGCAAGCGGGTTGTCACCTGCGCAGAGAAACACAAAGCAGCTTTTAAACAGCTGCTCTGTATTGATCTTACCCTGGGGGCAGCGCAAGTTCATTGCTACCCTGAAGGCAGCCCACTTTTCCCTGTTTGCAACTGGCGCACCAGCTTTACGGTGCGATATGGCGCAAACAAGTAAAGCACACCTTATCCATATTAGGGCAGTGTAATTCTAATAGCGGGAGGTGAGGCATGGTTTTATTGGTTGTAACCTTACCTACAGACATTACCTTGTCCCCCACCCCCAGCATACACACTTGCGCGCAGTTCCTGTGTTCTTCTATTTCTCCCTGTATGCTTGGTCTGGTTGACTCCAAGGTGTTTCGTGTTACATTTGTGGAGTATGGTACACGGTTTGTCCCAGGCCCCCCCCCCAAACAGCCTGGAGACCACCATCCAGTTCTGAGCGGAAGTGCAGATTGATTCTTACCAGGGAAGCCTGGTTCCTGGGCTAGAGTGCCCAGCTTGGGAACAGGAGTGTCTTGGCAAGGGTTGACATTGAAGCTGGTGACATAGCCCACAAAGTACAAATCAC
Organism: Pleurodeles waltl; assembly: GCF_031143425.1. NCBI lineage: Eukaryota > Metazoa > Chordata > Amphibia > Caudata > Salamandridae > Pleurodeles > Pleurodeles waltl. The sequence continues at coordinate 27,362,877 of NC_090436.1, forward strand.
TTTGCCCTAGTTTTCTATATCTGTGACCAGTGGGTGAACCCTCATGTGAGACTGTTTTTTGGACGTCTACGTGGGCTTTACAGTTGACTTCATACTCAGTCATTTAAGAAGCAGGTTTTTCCTGTTATAACTTATTTGTAAAGGGCTTTGTTGGTGTGTGTCAGCCTGCATGACATCACAGGAAGCAGCTTTGTATCTTGGGGGCAGGTGAAAGGAAGGAATCAAGTCTTCCGGAGAGAGTAGTACACATGGGTGGTTTTGAGGTGAGATCGGTGGGAAAGTGATTTAAAGGTGAAAAACAATACCTCAGAACCCCTACTGGAGGGGAAGGAGCAGGAGAGCTGCCAATATTTTAAGAAGTTCCCTAGAGTAGAGCAGAGCCTGATCACTCATTCAATCGATCTTTCTTGTGAGCTCTGGGTCTCAGTGGTGGCGTTTTTAGACTGTTCTGACCTACTACTTCCATTGTCTTTTTGTCTGTCCTCCAAAGATCAGTAAATGTATTCCTGATCTATCAAGGTGATTGGAAATTCGTTTTAGGACAAGTGCAACACAAGTGACAGAACCAGTGGTGCATGTATGTGCCTGCTGTGCTCTAGCTATGTACACATCTCATGGAGGAGACTCTGACTACGACTGACTGCATGTAGGAAACGACCGTGCTCTAATAACCCCTTACCACGGCGGCCCTCTGACCACCCTTTCCATGGCTTCCACTCGCCGTTTTCTGAAAAAGATCAGTTTATTGGGCCTGAAATAAGTGGACTGAGCCCTCATTTCATTCCTTGCCTTGACCCCCCAACCACCGAGGAGTATTTCTGGGTCTGATATACCATAGCAAAATGGTAAATTTAACACAGTGAACAAGATTACAAGGCGTAGAAGTACAAATTTAATTAAAAAAAAGTAAAACAAAAACCTACTCTAAATTTGTCTACAAAAGCCTAAAAGTGGTGTAGCATATCTGAAGACGGAGAGGGAAACGTATTAAGGAGCAGAAGCTGCCTCAAACTGTGCGCTTCTCGTAGTTGAAGTGAAATGTATGCGGCTGAAGCTTTGCAGGGACACTTAAAAGGCTCAAATAACTACCCCTGAATGTCAATTTTCTAAAAATACACGCGATTAAGATGCCGTAAGTGTACAGCATGTTGCTTAATATGAACCTTTCTGCTCTCTTGCGGTTGTTGCTGACAGCTGTCATGTCCCAGTAGGCCCCAGTTTTGCATAACCAGTCAAGCTCTACGTGAGATTCACATCAGGGTTTTTTTTTTTTTTTTTTTTTTAAATACAAAAAAGAAAAAATCCTGTTAATTTAGCTTCCTTTAGAGCAGCACTTAATCGTCAGTGATGATGACAAATAATTGATGGTCTGTATAAGGTTCACTGTGTGGGTTCCGTTGATGAGCACATAGTAAAGCCCAGACAGCAGGCTGGTGAGTGCACCATAATAAGTTAATCTTTAAGGTCTCCTGGAAAAGATCATACCCAGAGCAGAGCTCCTGAACATTTCCTGCATTAGGGGTGTTCTATATACAAGCAGCCATTAGTCATAGGAGTGTAACTTCGAGAGATACAACAGTATTTACACGCTTTGATTTAGGCGCTGACATCTTGGTACAGTCTTTTTTTTAATTTATTTTTATCAGCTAATGTTTTTTTCTTTCCAGCCTTCTTGGAGGTTGTGCATATTGTTGGACAGAAACCACAAGCCGCCAGTTCATAACTTCGAAACACATAAACGATGCAAGCATAGCTCGTTTCCCCCTTTGTTACATTTTTAGGTCGAGTGCGCAAGCACTGCTTTTCCTACCTGTTGATACGTATCTGGGCTTTTAACCACACCCACTGCACATCCACCACTATCACATGTTCATGGGGTTACCTTTTAACAATCCTTTGTTGGGGGCGGAGCCAAGTGCTGAGGAAGATGGCGGCTCAATTCTAGAGCCGGACAGAACAGGGAGAAGGAAGGGGACTAAGCATGCTTTTTCCCCGTCAAACCATTTAAAAAAGCCAAAAATAGATCATCGGAACCCCACAGGAAACTACTGGAACTGGAAAATTTAAATAAGACTCGCCTTATCTTCACTTCGATCGAAGTCTGCATGCACAGCCTTTACTGCTGTGGAGTTTATTGACGCTCCCTTGGAAACAAAGATACGGAAATCGGAGCACCAAGACAAAACGGTATTTCTTTCTTTGCATTCTTCAATAACAAATAATGCTTGCCATCTGGATATCATCGGTCATGCACTCCACGCTAACCCCATAATGCAAAAAATCTTAAAATAAACAGTGCGCAGTATACAATAGGGGGAAATGTGGACTTGAACGACGCTCCCTTCAAATCGAAAGTCACGAAAGGAAATTCAGACATGCAATGTAACTTTCCGATCCATAACTTTTGGATAATGCAACCACGATGCACCAGATATCGTTAAATAATTAAGAAACACACACTCTGAACTTATGTTTGTATGACAATACTACTTCACGTTTTAAAAAAATAAAAGGAAAAACAAAAAAACAAGGAGAGAAGAGGATAGAAACGAAGGAACAAGGGGAAAAGATATAATTTAAAGCTTATAAAAACAAAACGAATAACGTGGACTTATATGCCTGAGACTTACTCTCTCACCCTGGAGGGTTACTAAAATGTTCGGACATCGAATATAAGTGCTCTTCTTAATTTCAACATCTGCAGTCAACATCTACATGGGTGATTGTATAAAGGATTCAGTTTTTCCCATTTTTTTTTTCCTTCCTTCATTGATCTCTCCTCCAGAGAAAAGGCGTACTAAGACTGCATTAATAATCAACAAAGCTGCTTGTTCAGTTTCTACAACTTAAACAATACTACTGTAGTAAATCATAAAATCTACATGACGATTAAACTTTGCAAAAATAAAATCCACTCCAGACTCGTTATCAACAAATGATATATCGGTTCTTTATTCAAACGTGACACAAAGCGTTGCCCAAGCAACCTCGTATTTTTTTTTCTCTCTTCACAGCAGTAATGCTCCTTCAAATATATGGGTCTACACATCAAAAGTACAACTCATATTGAATTTACAAACTAAATCTGGAAAAATCTTGCTCTCTTTTCTCATTGAAGACACTACACAGTGGGCTTTACCTTTTCAAGGCAACTTTGATACCAATCATAAATACATTTCTGGAACGTAATAGATACCATACATGTCAGATCCTAAAGTTGTGCGTCAACTATCATATAGTGCAGCCTTACAAACTGTACCAGAGATTGCAAACTCATAGCACATAATGGCTGAATCCGCTGCTGCATCTACAACGAATATGGATACTATCTTGAAAGAACTTCTAGCCATAAGATCGTCCATTTCCTCTTTAGAACACACAGTATCCACTAATACCACGGAAGTCCAAGGACTGAGGAATGAAGTTGTAAAATTCCAGATTAATATGCAATCAACGGATGCTCGTCTCTCGGCTGTTGAAAACCTCATCGACAAGATACCTGACAATAGTCAAGATATTGGATACCTGCAACAAAAAGTGATAGTTAGAAGACCGAAGCAGAAAGAATAATCTACGTATCATTGGCCTTCCGGAACAAATAGAAAAGGACAATATTTTGGACTTTTTGACCACTTTTCTTCCGACCTTAACGAAAATTACCTTTTCACAGCCACTTGATTTTCAAAGAGCCCACCGTGTACGTTCACATGGAATCACATCATCTACGAGACCTAGACATGTTTTGGCATGCTGTTTACATCATCAACAGGCCCGTCAAATCATAATGGCTGCCAAAAAACATGGTCCTTATGAATAGGACTCATCCCAGCTAATAATTACAGCAGATTTTTCTGCACCTACAAATTTCGAAAGGAAACCATTTCTAAATTTACGTACTAGGTTAAAGAAAAGAGAGATCAAATATGGCCTTTTGGAACCTGCCACCGTGATTGTGACTTTTCAAGGGAAAACTAAAGAATATTTTGACCCTCACGATCTAGAATCCTTTTTGAATGACCTTGATGATAAAGACACTGAAATGGAACACAAATCTACCTCAAATACAGACATTATAGAACCCACACCTTCTATCTCTGCAGAGGATACAGATCAAGGTGAATGGATACCTGTGCAGCGACAATGGACACATGGTGGTAAATTTAAGGCATGGAAAAAAAATCACCCAAGAGACAAATCCAGATCTCCCATCAAACCATGAGTAAAGTTCAGTATATTAATCCTAGAGGGGTGGTTTGCTATATCTATGACGTAGGAAAATATATTCTGTGTCCTAACAATAGTGTTCCCTCTCCTTTTTTCCTCTTCTCTGTCTTCCTTTCACAGCTTCCAGGCTTCTATCCCCTGATTAAAGTTCAATCACTCAGTGTACATACTGTCTTATCTATTAAGTTGGACAGTCCAGTAATAAACAACTCTTCTGATAAGTGATACTTTCCTGTTACTACATTTTCAACGAATCCGTATTGGGTTAAAGATTCAAATCTCATATAATTACATAGCTATAATCCTAATATTCTAAATTATTTTTTTCTTCTCTCCTCATATTCTTTTCTCTCAACTTTTCTACTTCTTTTATCCACTTTCATAGATTGGCATTATATATTTTTATTTTTTGTTTTTTTAAAATTTATTTTAAATATTTTTTGATATCGCTATGATATGTCTTCTAACAAGTTAAAACCTCTGAATGTTGTATCTTTAAATGTTAACGGTTTGACGCACTTTATTAAGAGAAAAAAAATAATTAGATATCTTGGCCAACAAAAACCACCAGATATTGCTTTATTACAAGAAACACATCTTACTGAATCAGAAAGTGAGAAACTGCGGAGAGAATGGATAGGTCAAGTAATAGACGCCAATAAAACTCCTAAAAATCCTATGGATACTGCCACACCTTTCCGGATATGTGGAGTGGCTATCCTTTTCAATAAAAACCTACCATATAAAATCTTACAAACCTGGACAGATGATGAAGGCAGATATGCATTCGTTAAAATACGTGTCAGAAACTGCCATATGATTATAGGGTCAATATATGCACCTACTGATTCCAAAACAATATTTATTTAAAAAATTACTAGATTACTTTAATCTTTTGGACCCACCAAAATACTGATTGGTGGAGATTGGAATGTTACAATAGACCAATTTATTGACAAATCTGGTAAACCAGATACCCATCATTCCACCGACAGATATATCCTGAAAGATCTTATGGATGACTTTGCTCTACAAGAACCTTGGCGTTTACTGCATCCACATGATAGAGACTATACTTTTACATCCAGTGCACACTCCATTCGTTCTAGAATAGATTATTTTTTAACATCACCAACATTGATACAGTCAATTTCACATGCAGGAATTACTCCTTGTAGTATATCTGATCATGATTTAATAGATTTGAACATCAATATTGGACTTACTCAATCTCCTAGAACTCATTGGAGATTTAATACTTCAATATGTAAAACACCACAAGCTAAACTAGATCCATGTCAACATGTGGATCAGTTTCTAGATGAGAACAAAGATTCCGTCACAGATGCAAGCGTATTATGGGGTGCAGGCAAGACTGTCATTAGAGGAATGATTATGAGGGATTCTTATCTACTTAAAAAAAAAATTGAACGCAGAGAGGATCTCATTGGAACAAGAAGCTCAATCGCTTACGAAAGATTATAATAAATCAGAATCACCTATCCTTCTAAAAAAATTATCAGTTAAGTTTAGACTTAATAATTTATATACCTCTCAAGCTGAAAAATGCTTATTCCTAATACGACAACGTCATTATGAAAGGGGGAAGAAAGCAGGACGTCTCTTAGCCTATCAATTACGCCAACAAGAATCGTCTAGAATGAGTTCTGCTATTAGGAACTCTTCAAATGACTTACTTACCCTACCTACGGATATAATAACCCAATTTCAACAATACTATGAAACACTCTATACCTCCTTGAACTGTGAAGATACATTAGTGGAAGATGAATTCTTTAAAAAATTAAAAATCTCAAGAACAGAAACAAAGATTAGAAGGACATATATCAATAGAAGAGATAGCTAAAGCTATTGAATGTCTAGCTACAAATAAAGCCCCGGGAGAAGATGGCTTCCCCATAGAATTCTATAAAATCACAAAAACTCAAATTATTCCAATTCTACACTCCTTTTTTTAATGAATCTCTAATCAAAGGCCACTTCCCACCTGAATTTCTAAGAGCGCGCATTACTGTACTTCTTAAACCCGATAAAGACCCTTTGGAATGCTCCAGCTATAGACCCATATCTTTAATAAATTCTGATATTAAAATCTTGGCCAAAATATTAGCGACAAGATTATAATCAGTCATCACGTCTCTCATACATCCCTCACAAGTAGGATTTGTTCCATCGCGTTCCTCCTCTAACCATCTACGAATCATTCTGCACCTGTTATGGCAACAATGTTATACACTAGACAAAAATATCCTTTTATCCTTAGACGCTGAAAAGGCATTTGATAGAGTAGAATGGGAATATTTATTCCGTACCATGGATAGAATGGGTATAGATCCAGATTTTATTACGCTTGCTAAAGGAATGCATAACTCCCCTACAGCTGCTATTACTTGCAATGGCTTCACTTCCCCCTACTTTAAAATCTCGCGTGGAACCCGGCAAGGATGTCCTCTCTCTCCCTTGTTATTCCTCATAGCATTAGAACCCTTAGCTATTGCAATCAGGCAAAATATCAATATACACGGTATCGCTACTTTATCCGGTGAGATAAAAGCTTTTTATTATGCTGATGATATTCTACTCACATTATCCAACCCAAATACCTTAATTAACACTCTGATTGATTTATTAACTCACTTCTCGGCATTCTCTGGATATAAGATCAACTGGTCTAAATGTGAAGCTTTGCCAATGAACACCTGTAACACTTCAACAACCTTAGGGGATCTACCTTTCAATTGGAAAACATCTCAATTCAAATATCTTGGGATCCTTTTCAATACGGGACTAAAAAATATTGCGATGGATAATTTGAACCCCATTATAGACAAACTTAAAAGAGATTTTGTTAGATGGTCTCAACTGAATCTGTCATTATGGGGAAGAGTGCAGATTAGTAAAATGAACACAATTCCGAAATTTAATTATGTTTTTAACATGCTATCACTCCCCCTTTCTTTTTTTTATTTTTTTTTTAGAATACAACCTCTCTAATAAGCCGTTTCATTTGGGGAGGGAAAAACCCCTGTATAAGTGGTGCGAAATTACACTCATCCTCCCTAAAAGGTGGCCTTAGACTCCCACACCTGGAAACGTACTGGATAGCACAACAATTATCTCACTCGACCTCCATGATATCTGATAAAGACAAGATACCTATATGGGTCAAATTGGAACAACATTTATTGAAAACTACCACTTCTTTGGCGATTTATTATACTAAATGTCCTAAATTCTCCCCATCCTCCAATCCAATCATTTATTCATCCCAATTAGCATGGCAAAAAGCACATAAAATTATAAACTGTAACGTCAATATACATTTAAATGCTCCGTTATGGAATAACTCTGCGATTATACATAAAGGAAAAGAGCTAAATTGGTTTATCTGGAAAAAATGTAAAGTCAACAACATATCAGACTTATATAATCGAAACAATTCTTTGAAATCATTTACACAACTACAAGAAACACATCGACTCCCGACCTTACAACTTCATAACTATATACTACTAACATCGATTCTAAACACTATAACATCCTTGAATTCAGACCTTTTGATTCACTCATCCATTGCACGCCATATTTATATATGGAGAAATTTTAAAGGCAAGGTATCTGGCCTGTATTCTTTACTAATTGATAAATCTTTTTCAGATAATACATCCAAAGATCTACAATCTTGGTGTTCTACACAACTTAACATTACCTATACAGATAAAGATTGGGCTAAACTTTTAGAGAATTATAATAAAGGGATTTGTGATGCAAGGTTGAAACTTAATTACTTCAAAATTTTACATAGATGGCATTGGTCACCTTCGAAACTCTACTCTGTTAAACTTAGTAATGATTCCAATTGCTGGAGATGCGACCAGACCAATTGTGATATCGTTCACATCCTATGGGACTGTACTGCACTCCAACCATTCTGGATACAAATATCACAATATTTAAGGAAAGTGTTGGCCAATATCGCCCCACAATCACCTCGCCTATTTTTACTACATGATACCCAAGGTCTAGGCACACTTTCATCACATCTGTATAGATGGCTTTCTACTGCAATTAGTGTAGCCAAAGTTAATATATTGCGTTTTTGGAAATCTAATGTTTTACCATCTACTCAAATGTGTTTAAAGGATATGTTTGATATTGCCCAGTTTGAAAGAATGCTATATAAATTAAACGATAACTTACAACAATTTGACCAAATATGGAATGTATTCTTGACTAGCTAATAATTTCACTTCTCTTGTGTATTTCTTTAAATGTTCAATAATTCATAAATAATACCTCATGCCTTTATTATATTTTCAATATTATTGACAATTTTTTTTTCTCTAGTTAGGTTGTAGATAAGTGTAACTTTGTAATAATATATTTGATCATTTTGACATAATATATATTTGCTTATTAGTTCTCTGCCAGGAATATCAGATATAATATAATGACCAATGTTTTATTTATGGAAAATATCTAAACATCTCAATGTACACTGGAATCTCTTTAATGTGAATCTAAGTTCTTTTTTTCTCTTTTTGTACAATCTATAATTATTTGTTCACTTATAAAAGTTTAATAAAGAATTGAAAAAAGAAAAAAAACCTCCTTTGTTACTGTTGGTAAATGCTTTACGTTTGTCCCACCTTGGGGCAGTTTTGTTACCTCCTTGGCCATTGACCCTGTTACATGGATAATTGCACGATTGCCGATACGTTTGACTGGGAGCAAACTTATTTTTCCTTTTGTGTCTTTCCTTTGCGCTTATGCTCATTGCGGCCGTGGCGCTTTGAATCGGCTCGCTTATGTCAACAGTTTTACTTTTTAATTTCAATTTATGTAGCAGCAAAAGTCCAGTAAGGAATTTACAGCGCAAATAGCTCTTCCTCGTTTTTTTTGTTTGCATTGAACCAGAGAAGGTGTCGGCTTGTTCAGAGATTGGAAGTTCTTGTGAATTCCTGTCCTGGGTATGAACTTTCCATGCAGAAGTTCAGAAAATGTGATAGCATAGAATCTTTGAAGTCTTAGAAAACAAATCGCATTCTTCAATTGTTCAGATGACATTCTGCAATGCATGAATGCTTAATGTATGTATGTTATATACATTTCCTAATGTGCATCATAGATTTTTAGAAGTGGGTGTTCTTCGCCCTGCCCCTGGAGAAACACGGAGATCCTGCTTTACTACTGCCTATATGGGTGCACTACTGCTTCTTTCATTCAGTACAGAGACGCCCCCCTCTCACTAATGGAGGACAGATGATTTACTGCGTGTCGCACAACCCGCAGCACCCTAGCAGTCCTTAATTCAGGAATTTCATCCTAGAATGCAAGCCTGAGTTTACCCACTGCTGTACGCGTCTACATTTTCACTGCGGAATTCACATGTTTTAGCATTTGTGTTTCACGTGAACAGCAGAATCTGCAGTCCGCTAATGACAAAGACTGGCATCTCTGTGGTGAGCACTTAGATGTGGTATTTTCCCTACTTGAGGATAATCATTGATTTTCATGTGATATGCCCACGACAGCGAGCTCCACGTCCGAGTATGGGAGGGTATCATCGGTAGGGTGGTGCCTATTGTTCAGCCCCTGCTATCTTTAAGTATATTAAAGACTGATGCCCTTCTCCTGTAGGTCCTCAGATCTACATAGCTGCCAACTTTGTTCCTGAGCCTAAAGAAGGGTGTCTGTGTTTACCTTCTATCCACCCCTCTTTCCACAGACCTTCCTTTTGCAGATGGTGCCCCCTTCTCTCCTTCTTCCCTCCCAAACATCTACGTTTCACTGGACAAAGCGTGGCTATAGATGGAAATCTATTTGTACCTAGTTTAAAATCTTTTATCTTCACAAATATTGATAATGTGTCCATTTGTAGCGATGCAGGATTGTTTTTTGCTGCTGTCAGACTGTTTTGTTGGTGTGGGTTGTTAATGTCTTGACTTTCTTTACATTCCAGGTCATGTAATGTGTGTGGTGCTGCTCATGCTTCCTGTTCGATACCTGGTGAAGCTGTACGTGTATCTCCTTACTTTAATGCTGCTGTACGTTGGGCACCAAACAGCAAGGTAAGTCTTTCAAGCCGTCTCCACTCTTGGATCGTTGAGCCTGTGAAGCGCATGCCTGGTGAGCTTGATGTCTTGTTTCTTGTATTTTGTCTTCTGTTTACCCGATAAATACATAGCCACACCGAGAAGTGGTCCTTTCAAGATGTGAGATACAAAGGAACAGTTTATCTGCCCCAGTCTTGTTCATTCCTGAATTATCATCACACTATATCAATTGCCTTTGTTTTGTTTTTCATACTCTTTTCTTTTGTATCTTTTGCTAAGGTGATGCTTCAAACCCATTTACTTCTCCGAATTATGTTGCTTAAGGTTGGCCTTAAGCTCCTTTCTCTGGGTGCTTTCCCTCATTTCATATCTTACATCACCCACAACCAGTTAGCCTTCTGTTACCTGTCCACATCATTGAAACCTATCCTCCACCTCGTACCTGTGTGCTGGGCCAATTACAGTGGAATAAAGTTGATTTACTTCTCTTTCGGGAAATCATTGTGCAAAAGAGTGATGGTTTAATGCTCTGCACGTGACACCTTTGCCTTCCTGATATGCCACAAATTGCTGGGCACGGAGCTCAGCATGGACCAGGAGGGGCTCCCTGCTGCGCTATGCTGGAAAGCTCTGATGAGGATTTGAGCCACAGCTCTTTCGGTCCAGGATTGGGTCTTCTCAGAGGCAGGATGCTTGTGAATGCAGCCCAAATTGGGTGGTAAACGCCATCTAAGGCTAAGTATGGGTGAGAATAATAGCCAATAAGTACTGTAAAGGAAGGTTGAAAGTAACTTTAGGGAGAGACTTCAAGAAGGCGTGAAACCACCAAGGTTAATAGGTGAGATCCATACAGACCGACAGGGAGGATTCAACACAGAGGAAAAGTCGGTTCCCGGGAGGGCAGATCATCTTTGTGGGACCACCATCTGGATGTCCCTGCGGGGCACCTTTCCTTTGCGGCAGTGCACTGCACCTGGCTCCGGGTTGGCGTAAACGCCTTGGGATGGCAGATCTGCTCTGGCGGAGAGTATTAGAGCCCCCTGAGAGCACCTTTGCCATGTCTGCGTTGCCAAAGGAGTTTGACCACCTCTGCATCCTCCTTTGGCAGCCACTTCATCCCTTCTTTGGGGCCACCAGAGCTCTAAACTGCAGAAAAGTCACAGCGATCTGGAGCTTCATTTGGCCTGGGATAGTCCGCCTCTGGGTTGGTTCATAGAATGCAGACGTAAGTGCACCCACTGCATGTTTGTAGGTGCTAAGTCTTTGTAGATGACGTGATTCTGGGTCATGGTTTTGTACGTAGCAGAACTCCTATCTCTCTGCAGGCCATTGAAAGCTGTGCTTAATTGGAGGTGGTGGCTGCCTATGGAGCCCAACAGCACTAACTTTTGGGGTCCGCACATATTTTCTCTCGTAGCACCAAAAGATGATGGACGGGGTTGATACTCTGAAACTGATCCCAGGATGTTTATTTCTGGTCCAGGGAGGACCTGGCTGGCACTTCGGGCTGGACTGTACCATGGGGAGCAGTATCAAGACATTTGCATATGGTTAGTTCCAAACTGGGGTTCCATGGTGATGAAAGAAAATGATGGATTCAACCTAGATCTGTGATTTGGGGTGAATGCTTGACAATGTTCAGCATTCCATCCACCATCTTGTTTTGCTGTAGTTGCCCTAAGTGGGAAGGGTATGACCAGAAGTGGGTTCTGTGCTCACTGTGCTACTGGATTCCGGCTAGCCTGGCTGATGAAGGTTGATACCCTGAAACCGGTCCCAGGATGCCTGTTTCCGGTCCAGCGAGGACCTTGCCTGGCAGTTAGGGCTTCAGGAGGGTCAGGACTGATTTGCTTGGTCCAAACAGGTGTGGCATGGTGAGCAAAAAAGACGATGGATTTAACTCAATTTTTTTTTGTTTTTGTTTTTTTTTTAAATATATTTTCCCTCACCTGACTTTTACAGAGAGCCTGAGAGAGAAAACAAACTTGGGAAAGGAAGAGAAAATGGAAAAAACATCACTAAGGGAAAACACAGGAGTGTCTGGTAGTGGTTTAAAGAGGCATGAGGTGGATTCGTGAAAAAGCAGCCTGGACATTCAATGCACATATGTTTAATAACACCGAATGCTGGATTATGAGCAGAGCCTCGAGAAACTGGGTTTATTCTTTTACATATTAAGCACTGGTTGAAAGTCCTCAGCGGATCCAAGTTTTTGCTTCCATCTGGGGGTGTCTGCACCTGTTATCCCTCTGCAAGTGGGAGCGATGGAGCCCAGGTCGATAGGAGACCTTTTCTATCATGTGCCACATGTCGCAGAGACCTTCTCCCACCGTGCAGAACCAGGTTTGAGGGCATGCTCCCTTACTGGTCAGTAGAATCACCAGATGGCACAATCGTAGGAGCTAGTTAGGAAGGCATGTCAGTGGGTAGTTTTAGGCAGGGCCTCAGAAGCTTTGGCCACCGCTTGCATGGCCACTCTGGTCTTCGGCTGGCATCGGCTTTGGCCAACGTTTTACTAGGTTTTCCTGGACCATCTGGTCACTCTGGGCTATCAGATGGGTGACCTGCCAACTAGATTGCCTGGGGGCCAGCCTATGCGGCTAACTGTGACTTGTGCCTCCCCATCCCACCCTCCCATGTTTGAGGAAAAAACATCTTCCTGGAGAGCCTGCAGGGGAGGGGGGGCTAAGGGTTCAAGGTGGAGTTGGTAGAGCTAGGCATGGGCAAGAGTTGAAGGTAGGGAGATGTATCTCCTTCACTGCCAGGCCTTTTCCCCCTCCTGTGCCGAGCCTTTTTTGGCTATTTGGGGCAGTTCGCGCTTAGGCCCTCATAACTTTTTGTTCACATAAGCTACCCACGCCAAATTTGCATCTTTTTTTCCAACATCCTAGGGATTCTAGAGGTACCCAGACTTTGTGGGTTCCCCTGAAGGATGCCAAGAAATTGGCCAAAATACAGTGAAAAGTTCGTTTAAAAAAAAAAAAAAAAAAAAGAAAATGGGAAAAAGGGGCTGCAGAAGAAGGCTTGTAGTTTTTTCCCTGAAAATGGCATTAACAAAGGGTTTGCGGTGCTAAAATCACCAGCTTCCCAGCTTTCAGGAACAGGCAGACTTGAATCAGAAAACCACATTTTTCAACACAATTTTGGCATTTTACTGGGACATACCCCATTTTTAAGATTTTTTTGTGCTTTCAGCCTCCTTCCAGTCAGTGACAGAAATGGGCGTGAAACCAATGCTGGATCCCAGAAACCGAAACATTTCTGAAAAGTAGACAACATTCTGAATTCAGCAAGGGGTAATTTGTGTAGATCCTACAAGGGTTTTCTACAGAAAATAACAACTGAAAACAAAATATATTGAAATTGAGGTGAAAAAAACTGCAATTTTTCTCTACGTTTTACTCTAACTTTTTCCTGCTATGTCAGATTTTTGAAAGCAATACAACGTTAAGTCTGCTGGACTCTTCTGGTTGCGGGGATATACAGGACTTGTAGGTTCATCAAGAACTCTAGGTACCCAGAGCCAATAAATGAGCTGCACCCTGCAGTGGGTTTTCATTCTATACCGGGTATACAGCAATTCATTTGCTGAAATATAAAGAGTAAAAAATAGCTATCAAGAAAACCTTTGTATTTCCAAAATGGGCACAAGATAAGGTGTTGAGGAGCACTGCTTATTTGCACATCTCTGAATTCCGGGGTGCCCATACTAGCATGTGAATTACAGGACATTTCTCAAATAGACGTCTTTTTTACACACTCTCATATATTTGGAAGGAATAAATGTAGAGAAAGACAAGGGGCAATAACTTGTTTTGCTATTCTATGTTCCCCCAAGTCTCCCGATAAAAATGGTACCTCACTTGTGTGGGTAGGCCTAGCGCCCGCGACAGGAAATGCCCCAAAACACAACGTGGACACATCCCATTTTTTGACAGAAAACAGGTGTTTTTTGCAAAGTGCCTACCTGTAGATTTTGGCCTCTAGCTCAGCCGGCACCTAGGGAAACCTACCAAACCGTGCATTTTTTAAAACTAGACACCTAGGGGAATCCAAGGTGGGGTGGGTGACCTGTGGGGCTCTGACCAGGTTCTGTTACCCAGAATCCTTTGCAAACCTCAAAATTTGGCTAAAAAAAATAAATGTCCTCACATTTCGGTGACAGAAAGTTCTGTAATCTGAGAGGAGCCACAAATTTTCTTCCACCCAGCGTTCCCCGAAGTCTCCCTATAAAAATTATACCTCACTTGTGTGGGTGGGCCAGGTGCCTGCAAAAGAATAAGGCCAAAAACTTTAGGCTGACTCTGCTTTGGGGACCCACACAAGTGAGGTGTCATTTTACTTGGGAGACTGAGGGGAACGGTGGGTAGTAGGAATTTTGTGCTGGAGCGGTGATCGTACAAACGAAAGTCAGGAAAATATGCTTTGTTAAGCAAATTTTGAGGTTTGCAGAGGAGTCTGGGTTAGAAAATGTTGGTGGATACACGCAAGCCACACCTCCCTGGACTCCTTGGGGTGTCTAGTTTTAAAAAATGTCTGGGTTTGGTAGGTTTCCCTAGATGGAGGCCGCACCCAGGACCAAAAACATAGGTGCCCGCTCCCCCCCAAACACAGGTAGTTTTGTAATATATCATTTTGATGTGTCCACATACGTCTGTGATGTGCCAAACACTAAAATTGTGAAAAGAAACGCACTTAGGTTATGTGAAAAGGACCCCTCACCCACCAACCAAGTTGGTGGCATGCTTCATCATCGGGGTCCCACCTGAGGCACCTAGTGTGTCACAGGTGTGTTGCGACGCCTGATTACAGCGGAGCAGGTTTTGTCATTTTTACCACACATACTGGTTGGATTTGGCACGAGGGTGAGTGATGGTTCAGTGGATCAAATTTTATTAACCAGAGATTTCACAAAAATGAAATGCACTGAAAGGCCAAAAAGCTGAACCAATGACTCACAGCTTGTGAGCTGTAAAGCCACGGCAAGGTACCAACTGCTTTACAGTCCATTCACACACCTTTCATACATGACTTGCACAAGACCATTCACGCCGCCAGCCACGGGCCCAGCACATTACAACACTTGCATCAACAGACGGCGCCACTCAAGGGCCCATCACTTACATACGCCCACATACGCCCACATGCCTGATACAACAATCACACCAGATGATGGGAGTGT
Source organism: Pleurodeles waltl (assembly GCF_031143425.1). Classification (NCBI taxonomy): domain Eukaryota; kingdom Metazoa; phylum Chordata; class Amphibia; order Caudata; family Salamandridae; genus Pleurodeles; species Pleurodeles waltl. The sequence continues at coordinate 27,378,360 of NC_090436.1, forward strand.
GTGGACTGTTGTTTGGCTGGCAGTGTGTTGCAGTAGCCAACAGCAAGTCAATATATACACCCGCAGCCAAGCCCCACTCCACACACAATGGCATCACTTTTTTTTTTTTAAACTAAGAAACCCCTAACTAATAAGAAATAATTACAAAACTACAAACACAAAAGCTCTGACATGACAGAAATGCTAACCATGAAACTGAACACATGAAAATACAAAACAGACATGAGTTTACACTCATGGTTGTTCCCAGTAATTCTTCTGGGTTTGGTAATTCTTAAAACAACCACCCACACACAGCCCAGGCTTTGAAGGACAATCTGGACAGTACATTCGAGTCTCCCTCCGGATACCTCTTCGAAAACACACTACATTTCTTAGCTGGAAAGTCTTTTTTGGGTGTGGGAGGAATGTGCTCAGCAAAGTGGCGATCTTTCAATCTAGCCACATCCTCCACCACTGCTTCTCTAGGAACTCTGGCCTGTTCCACCACAATAAGGCTCTCTATCACTGACTCCTGAAATTTCACAAATGTCATCTTTGACTCTGGAGACCTATCCTTAAACACAATAAAAGCATTAAAAGTTGCTAAGTGGAAGAGGTGAATTGATAACTTCTTATACCAAATGTAAGACTTACGAATAGCAGTATAAGGTTCCAACCTCTGATCAACTCTATCTACACCTCCCATGTGCTTATTATAATCTAAAATGCACACAGGTTTGAGCACTTCAGCAACCTGGCCCCAAACAGTCACGGGGGAAGTACTCTCATCATGGATGGTACTTAGCATGTAGACATCCCTCCTGTCTGAAAACTTCAAAGCTAGCAGCTCATCATTCCGCAAGGCACTGGACTTTCCCCTCTAGTTTTTTACAGACAAGCTCCCTTGGATAGCCTTTCCGGTTACAACGAAGTGTGCCACAAGCAACACTGTCCACTCTAAACAATTCCTTGAACAACTGCACTCCAGTATAAAAGTTATCTACGTACAAATGGTGACCTTTGTTGAACAGTCGTCTACCAAGTTCCCACACAATTTTCTCAGTAACTTTACTTTACTTTACTTTACTTTACTTTACTTTCTCAGTAACCCCCCACATAAATAAACATATTTAAAAAAATCCCTGGTGTCTAGTGGATTCTGCCCCCCCCTTGGGGGCAAATCGGCCCAAAAATAATAGGCCGATCTGCCCCCAAGGGGGGCAGAAATGGCCACAATAAACATGCCCCCAAAAGGGAGCGACCCTTGCCCAAGGGGCCGCTCCCCAACGCTAAAAATTGAAAACATAAACAATTAAAATAAATCCCTGGCGTCTAGTGGCTTCTGCCCCCCTTGGGGGCAGATCGGCCTAAAAATATTAGGCCGATCTGCCCCCAAGGGGGGGCAGAAATGGCCATTCAAACATGCCCCCAAATGGGAGCGACCCTTGCCCAAGGGGCTGCTCCCCAACACGTTAAAATTTTACAACATAAAAAAAAAGAAAATCCCTGGTGTCTAGTGGGTATTCCTGCTGCCCGATCGCAATGCGATCGGGCAGCAGGAATGCTCAGAGACACCGGGGGAAAGGAAAAGCCTTTCCTTTCCCCCGGTGCCTCTTTGTCCCAAACCCCCTGTAAGAGGCTGGCCTGGCTTGTAGTGGGTACCAGAGGTACTTCCTTGTGCCAGGTCCAGTTATCCCTTATTAGTGTAGAAGACGTGTTTCTAGCAGCTTAGGCTGTTAGAAGGTAGCTATGGCAAAGCAGCTTAGGCTGAACTAGGAGACATGTAAAGCTCCTACTATACAACTGGTGTTTAATGCACAATATCATAAGAAAACACAATACACCGAAGTACTAAAAATAAAGGTACTTTATTTTGATGACAATATGCCAAAAGTATCTCAGTGAGTACCCTCAGTATGAGGATAAGATATATACACAAACCAAAATTATGCATATAGTAGCAAAAGGAAGTAATGCAAGCAATATAAAGTTACAGTAGATTGCAATAGGAGCACATAGGTATAGGGACAACACAAACCATATACTCCAAAAGTGGAATGCGAACCACAAATGGACCCCAAACCTATGTGAGCTTGTATAGGGTCGCTGGGACTGTAAGAAAACAGTGAGGGTTAGAAAAATAGCCCACCCCAAGACCCTGAAAGGTAGGTGTATAGTGCACCTACTACCCCCAGAGAGCACAGAAGTCGTGATAGGGGGATTCTGCAGGAAGAACAAACTCCAGCAATACAACAACAGTGGATTTCCGGACCTGTGTACCTGTAAGACAAAGGGACCAAGTCCAAGAGTCGCGACATTGTCGAGAGTGGGCAGGAGCCCAGGAAATGCCAGCTGAGGGTACAAGAAAGCTGCCGCCTGTTGGAAGAAGCTTAGTGTTCTGCAAGAAAGAAGAGGACTAGGAATTTCCCCTTTGGAGGATGGATGTCCCACGTCGTGAAGAATCTTGCAGAGGTGTTCCCACGCAGAACGACCGCAAACAAGCCTTGCTAGCTGCACCGGTCGCGGTTAGGGTTTTTGGATGCTGCTGTGGCCCAGGAGGGACCAGGATGTCGCCACTTGGAGGAGGAGACAGAGGGGGCGCCCAGCAAGTCAGGAAGCCCTCACAGAAGCAGGCAGCATCCGCAGAAGTACCTGAACAGGCACTTGGAAGAAGAGTGAACCGGAGTCCACGCAAAGTCACAAAAGGGAGTCCCACGACGCCGGAGGACAACTCAGAAGGTTGTGCACTGCAGGTTAGAGTTTCAGGGACCCAGGCTTGGCTGTGCGCGAAGGAAATCCTGGAAGAGTGCACAGGAGCCGGAGCAGCTGCAAATCACGCGGTACCCAGCAATGCAGTCTAGCGTGGGGAGGCAAGGACTTACCTCCACCAAACGTGGACTGAAGAGTCACTGGACTGTGGGAGTCACTTGGACAGAGTTGCTGAGTTCCAGGGACCACGCTCGTCGTGCTGAGAGGGGACCCAGAGGACCGGTGATGCAGTCTTTTGTTGCCTGCGGTTGCAGGGGGAAGATTCCGTCGACCCACTGGAGATTTCTTCAGAGCTCCTGGTGCAGAAAGGAGGCAGGCTACCCCCAGAGCATGCACCACCTGGAAACAGTCGAGAAAGCCGGCAGGATGAAGCAATACAAGGTTGCTAGTAGTCGTCTTGCTACTTTGTTGCGGTTTTGCAGGCGTCCTGAGCAGTCAGCGGTCGATCCTTTGGCAGAAGGTGAAGAGGGAGATGCAGAGGAACTCTGGTGAACTCTTGAATTCCCCAAAGCAGAGATCCTAAATAGCTAGAAAAGGAGGTTTGGCTACCAAGGAAGGAGGATTGGCTACCAAGAGAGGTAAGAGCCTATCAGGAGGAGCCTCTGACATCACCTGCTGGCACTGGCCACTCAGAGCAGTCCATTGTGCCACAGACACTTCTGTTTCCAAGATGCAGAGGTCTGGGACACACTGGAGGAGCTCTGGGCACCTCCCCTGGGAGGTGCAGGTCAGGGGAGTGGTCACTCCCCTTTACTTTGTCCAGTTTCGCGCCAAAGCAGGGCTGGGGGATCCCTAAACCGGTGTAGACTGGCTTATGCAGAGATGGGCACTATCTGTGCCCATCAAAGCATTTCCAGAGGCTGGGGGAGGCTACTCCTCCCCAGCTTTCACACCTATTTCCAAACGGAGAGGGTGTTACACCCTCTCTCAGAGGAAATCCTTTGTTCTGCCTGCCAGGGCTGCCTGGACCCCAGGAGGGCAGAAACCTGTCTGAGGGGTTGGCAGCAGCTGCAGTGGAGACCCCGGAAAGGCAGTTTGGCAGTACCCGGGTTCTGTGCTAGAGACCCGGGGGATCATGGAATTGTCACCCCATTGCCAGAATGGCATTGGGGTGACAATTCCATGATCTTAGACATGTTACATGGCCATGTTCGGAGTTATCATTGTGACGCTGTACATAGGTAGTGACCTATGTACAGTGCACGCGTGTAATGGTGTCCCCGCACTCACAAAGTCTGGGGAATTTGCCCTGAACGATGTGGGGGCACCTTGGCTAGTGCCAGGGTGCCCACACACTAAGTAACTTTGCCCCCAACCTTCACTAGGTGAAGGTTAGACATATAGGTGACTTATAAGTTGCTTAAGTGCAGTGGTAAATGGCTGTGAAATAACGTGGACGTTATTTCACTCAGGCTGCACTGGCAGGCCTGTGTAAGAATTACCAGAGCTCCCTATGGGTGGCAAAAGAAATGCTGGAGCCCATAGGGATCTCCTGGAACCCCAATACCCTGGGTACCTCAGTACCATATACTAGGGAATTATATGGGTGTACCAGTATGTCAATGTGAATTGGTAAATTTAGTCACTAGCCTGTTAGTGACAAATTTGGAAAGCAGAGAGAGCATAACCACTGAGGTTCTGGTTAGCAGAGCCTCAGTGAGACAGTTAGGCATCACACAGGGAACACATATAGGGTACATACTTATGAGCACTGGGGCCCTGCCTGGCAGGGTCCCAGTGACACACAGACTAAAACAACATATATACAGTGAAATATGGGGGTAACATGCCAGGCAATATGGTACTTTCCTACACCCCCCATCCGCCAGAGGAGAAACATACCTGTTTCTCCGTACTCGCACTGGAAGCAAATGGCTTCCAGTGCGACCGGCAGTGGGTAATGATGTCAGCGTGTGATCGCGCGCTGAAGTCATTACGGGGGGGGTGGGAGTGGAAGGGGAAGGTCTTCCCCTTCCATCCTCGCCTTGGGGTGGAACCCTACGGAGGGAGCGCTAGCGCTCCCTCCGGGCTCCGTGCCGAGGACGTAATGGTTACGTCCTCGACACAGGAGCACTGTGCTGCGGGACGGAACCATTACGTCCGCGGCACAGAAGGGGTTAAAGGCAGAGAGCGCTACGGGCTGGAAGAGTGGAAGGAAAAGGTGCTATTTGGGGAGAGGTGCAGTTTGGAAGAGGAGTGGACTTTGAAAGGTATGAACAGGTTGGGAGATGTGTGGACAAAAGTCACAGCGAATATAAAAATATATGTATAGCAATTTTCTTGTGGTCAGAAAATCCTGCAAGGAAATTAAATGTAAGTGGTAATTTGCTTATGTGGTCAGAATATCCCCACAAGGGAAGTAAACATGAGTGCCCCTTGATGGATAAACTGAATCCTCTCTGGCGTGGCCTTAGTAGGGTAGACTATAACAAAGCTATTACTACATAGCTACACATTTTTCTGACCTGCTATTGAAGAGGCAGTCGCTAGTGGCACTGTGAATTTAGGCTGCCATTGCCACGACTAGAGCTCCTGATTCTGCCTGACAGTGCTTCCTTTGCACTGTGCTAAATTTGTTCTGACTGGAATGGGGACTCACATGAGAAACCTGGACTTGCTGGGGCAGTTCTCACATAGTTGCCCCAATACTGGCCCTGTTTCCTTGCATTGATTCCTTTTGCTGTCAGCAGGTGAAGTTTGCACCAGAAACCCAGATAAGACTATAAAACCTTAATAAGGTTAGCACTCTGTTCTGTTGCCGCAGACCAACAGATTTGTGCTATATCCTTAAGCCGCGTTCTCAGAAGGCATCGGGCAGTGTGGCCCCTCATGACTGGCAGGAATGACGAGTCTGGCTGTGCCCATCCTGTGGCTTGGGTAGATGTAATGATAAATCCTTAAGCAGCAGATCTGTCCTCGTTTTCATTTATTAACCCATGCATTACCTCCCACTTCTTGAAGGATGAATCTACCTTTCCTTTGTGAGCTCGGTGCTTGAATTCAGTCTTTCCTTCTTTGTAATCTGCTGAACTTAAACTTTATCTGTCAGCATCTGTTCTCTCATTTCGTATGAGTCTTACTCATTTAGCTCAAAAATTGAACGGCTTTTTTTTTTTTTTTTTTTTGTGAACGGGATTAGCTTGAATCTTTAGTTAGTACTTCATATTAAATGCATAATTGTCCTTCCGTAATTGCAGGACCATGGAAACTGACTTGTTTTATCTCTTTCATACGGATATATATGTGCACTTTAACATGGCTCTTTGTTGGACATTATGCATTCTTATTGCTGCAGTTAAAACCTGAGCTCTATTTTCTTTTTTTAATGTACTGAAAACATCAAATATACATTCAGGGATATTTTTCAACACTGGCAAGTATGGCTTTTATTTTGAGGTTACAATGCCGACTAATCTCCATCAACTGACACAATAGGTGACAAAGGGCCTACTCACTTGGTTTGTGCATGTTGGTGTTGTGCCTAGAAGGTCCAAAGACCCCGATTTTAGTTCCTGTGTTGCGCTTCGAGGTACTGTCAGCTTGAGAGAAATAAGCCAGTTAATTTTTCATGAACTGTACATCATGAACATCAAACTACCCTTCGATCACTTGGAAATATCAGAGCCACTGAATTATTAGGCTTAGCTGTTTCTGTCGAGAGAGCTGTTGTGAACAGTAACAATAGTTAGTGGATGTTGGTCAACCCGTTAGTTTTTATTGTTTGGTTTACTTGTCAGTCTCATTTGCTTGCTTCCTATTTAATGACTTGCCCTTCCTCTCTTTGCATTATTTCCCTGTTCAGAAACAGTGGCTTAGGCCTTTTGGCAGGAAGTGACGTATGTGACATCATCTCTCAAGAAAGGCAGTTGCTGAGGGTTAAGCAACTTCATTAACTTGAAGGGGACCAGGGTAAAGCCAGCCGATTCACAGCTAAGTGTAAAGTGAGGCTTTAGGAAGGGAGGCTTTTGGCCCTGGGCCCTCTGTAGCCATCCTGGCACCATCCTGGCACCATCCTGTGAGAGGGGGTGCTCATCACAGATCCCATTTGTGGTTTAGGAGGAGGGACCGGCTTATTGTCCTAGACACAATGACTGGGGCAGCAGCCTCCTCTAGGACAGAACAGTTCTGCTATGTTGGGTTTACTGAAGAATAGTGCATTGGTCGGTAGTTTGCTGGGGGGGGGGGGGGAGTCTGTCCCTGGGAACTTTGTGCCCATTTACTCAGCAAGTGTTCAGAAATGACCTCTATCCAGTGGCCAGTGAATCCTTCAGTAGTTCAACTCATCCACAGCTCTCGACCTGTAAAATAACAGAAGAGAGGACTGGATCGTCTAACTGTGACTTGTTTGTGGGCCAGAGGGGCTGTACCTGCTCCCAATTGTACCCAGGTCTGGGAGGGTCTCAAAGGGTCAGGTGGCTGACCTCCTGTACAGAGACACGACGATCTGCAAAATGCCCTTTTTTTCTTAAGTGACTAGCTGACATGTAGCACCTGGACCAGGACTCTGCCGTGCTAGTGGTCTTGCTGGGGTGGTCCTGAACACCAAGTGCCGTACGTGAGGTCCTTGGAGCTTTGGAAGATACCAAAACGAACTGCTCAGAAAGTCTGAGAAGTTGAGACTTGCAAATTATTTGGACTTCCAAAACACCTGGAGTTTTATCAGTACCTCATGGCAAAGATGTTCAATTTCTAGACAACTTAGTTGGGTATAGGACCAGGTTTGCCCTGAAAGATAATTTTGAGATTCTGAAAAGAGGCTAAAGGTGGAACTCTTGACTGGATAAAGAAGCAAATAGTATCTGACAGACCTTGACGGGTGAGAAATTTGAATTTTTCCCACTCCGCTTTTCCTGCCAAAGCCTTCATCTAGACCTCGTTCAGCAGACCCCCAACTTTGAGTGGAATTTGCTGTATACAGCCTTCAGTTTTTCTCCTCTGAAGGATTAGGTTTCCTTTTCAGAGAGTAAGTCAGAACATAAAAACCTCGACCAGGATGACCCGCATCCACTCCATCTCAGCCAGCCTGAAATCACACCTGCTACCCAGTCAGCTGCAAACCCTTACTTTGAAGTGGTTAATTTACTTTTTTTTTATTTTATTTATTTTTTAGCAGTTTTTGCCCTAAAGCATTACAAATTCATGCCTCTACTTCCTCTTAATGGACGTTATTCATTTTGGGTCCTTTTTCTAATTACAGTGTTTTATTTTTTTTAAAAAAATGGTTGTTTGAGTTTCATTGTGTTGCCATTTTACACTGTTAGGTCTACCTTCTGTGTGCCGTAGCTTTCAGGGGACAAGCCCACGCTTATTTAAGAAGAATGCGTGCTGTACCTGGCAAGGCTTAGCTTGGCGCTTCCTCTCCAACTAATAACCACTTTTCTTGCATATTCTACATTTATAATTTGTCTTCTTTTCTTGTGCATAGCGCCTCTGTGTGCTGCAAGAGATGCTGCAAATCTATTCCTGCACAATGTTGTTTCTCTCACTGTACACTGTAGTTATGAGCTCTGACCTGCCTCGTCGTCTTTGCCTTTTCTTTTAACTCAGCTTGGGCGGTTGTCAGCTACATGTTATATGGGGATTAGCGTAGCCTTTGCTGCATGCCGAGGTGTCGCTGTAGAGGCTCATTTCAGCTGCACAGTTCATTGCACTTCCTGCTGTGGTTACTCTGTGAAGGTCTCTGTTCCCAGTGACTAATACATTATTTCCTGAAGGAACCCCAAACAAGAGTGTGTGTTTCTCAAAGTGTTAAATATATTTAAGACGTGCTAGTTTTCTTTATTCCATTATTTTTGTGGAAGCTCTGGATCGTAACTCACTTGATCTGTCCTGTTGGTTTTTCTGTTTTGCTGAGCGGCTTTACCAAAGCCAAAAGGCAAGATTTATTGGATTTTTTCCAGTGCTTGTTAGTCCTTTGAGCCAAACTAAGGCTATTGAAGAAATACGGGAGAGTTGTAGTATTTTTATTCCATTGAAGAACAAAGGCAGGGATGGAATGCTTGAATTAATTTCTGCCCCTGGGAATTTCTCTTGTTGTATAAAAAGTCCATTTATTTCTGCTTTCTGTGCCACAACATGCAAGAAGCAAACGTGTGCAAATCAGTCTTGGTAGTTCCCAAAATGGTGCAGTCAAGTTCTAGCTCACCTCCCTGGTGAGAGGGAACACAACTAACCTCAATTTCAGCTGGGGCCTTATCGGCGAGTTTAAATAAGCGCATACGTTTTGTTTTTTTGTTTTTTGTTTTTTTTGTTGTTGTCACATCGTGTAATTTTGATTCAGTTAAAGGAGCGAATCGTTTGGGGGTGCTTGACAGGTCACTTTCAGGAGCTGCTACACGCAGTCTTCAGTAGTGTTCATATACAGCATTTGTGAAGTGTTTTTCACAGGATATTGACACAGCAAGTGCTGTGAATCCCTAGTCTTTGTTTTTTTGGTGGGTGTACTCCCTTTATTTTCTTCATCCACAATGTGGTTGGGATTTTGAGAACTAAAGAATCCTGTGGAGTTATAGCTTGGCTTCTCAGATGTCTAAAGGTAAACCCTCAAACAGTTTTTCTTGAACTGTGCAGGCTTGTTATCTTGCATACTATTTTGACTCGATGGACCCGATTCACGTAGGAAAATTGCTGTCTACCTAGATTTCCACCTACGCATAGCCAAAGATCTGCATCCATATGGTGAGAATTTTACTGAGGAGATTCACCTTTGCGGTTGATGACCAGGACGGTGTGCCTTCACGCAGTCTCAGTGGCGCGGTTTACCAGGACGGTGTGCCTGCACGCAGTCTCAGTGGCGCGGTTTACCAGGACGGTGTGGCGCGGTTTACCAGGACGGTGTGCCTGCGCGCAGTCTCAGTGGTGCGGATTACCAGGACGGTGTGCCTGCACGCAGTCTCAGTGGAGCGGATTACCAGGACGGTGTGCCTGCGCGCAGTCTCAGTGGTGCGGATTACCAGGACGGTGTGCCTGCACGCAGTCTCACGCAGTCTCAGTGGAGCGGATTACCAGGACGGTGTGCCTGCAAGCAGTCTCAGTGGAGCGGATTACCAGGACGGTGTGCCTGCGCGCAGTCTCAGTGGTGCGGATTACCAGGACGGTGTGCCTGCGCGCAGTCTCACGCAGTCTCAGTGGAGCGGATTACCAGGACGGTGTGCCTGCGCGCAGTCTCAGTGGCGCAGATTACCAGGACGGTGTGCCTGCACGCAGTCTCAGTGGCGCGGATTACCGGGACGGTGTGCCTGCACGCAGTCTGTGGCGCGGATTACCAGGACAGTGTGCCTGCACGCAGTCTCAGTGGCGCGGATTACCAGGACGGTGTGCCTGCACGCAGTCTCAGTGGTGCAGATTACCAGGACGGTGTGCCTGCGCGCAGTCTCACGCAGTCTCACGCAGTCTCAGTGGAGCGGATTACCAGGACGGTGTGCCTGCACGCAGTCTCAGTGGCGCGGATTACCAGGACGGTGTGCCTGCACGCAGTCTCAGTGGCGCGGATTACCGGGACGGTGTGCGTGCATGCAGTCTCAGTGGCGCGGATTACCGGGACGGTGTGCCTGCGCGCAGTCTCGGTGCGGATTACCAGGACGGTGTGCCTGCATGCAGTCTGTGGCGCGGTTTACCAGGACGGTGTGCGTGCACGCAGTCTCAGTGGAGCGGATTACCAGGACGGTGTGCCTGCACGCAGTCTCAGTGGCACGGATTACCGGGACGGTGTGCCTGCACGCAGTCTCAGTGGCGCGGATTACCGGGACGGTGTGCCTGCGCGCAGTCTCAGTGGTGCGGATTACCAGGACGGTGTGCCTGCACGCAGTCCCAGTGGAGCGGATTACCAGGACGGTGTGCCTGCACGCAGTCTCAGTGGAGCGGATTACCAGGACGGTGTGCCTGCACGCAGTCCCAGTGGAGCGGATTACCAGGACGGTGTGCCTGCACGCAGTCTCAGTGGCGCGGATTACCAGGACGGTGTGCCTGCGCGCAGTCTCAGTGGTCCGGATTACCAGGACGGTGTGCCTGCGCGCAGTCTCACGCAGTCTCAGTGGAGCGGATTACCAGGACGGTGTGCCTGCGCGCAGTCCCAGTGGAGGGGATTACCAGGACAGTGTGCCTGCACGCAGTCTCAGTGGAGCAGATTACCAGGACGGTGTGCCTGCACGCAGTCTCAGTGGAGCGGATTACCAGGACGGTGTGCCTGCACGCAGTCTCAGTGGAGCGGATTACCAGGACGGTGTGCCTGCACGCAGTCCCAGTGGAGCGGATTACCAGGACGGTGTGCCTGCACGCAGTCTCAGTGGAGCGGATTACCAGGACGGTGTGCCTGCACACAGTCTCAGTGGAGCGGATTACCAGGACGGTGTGCCTGCACGCAGTCTCTGTGGCGCGGAAGAGGCAGCTGAGTGGTAGGAGGTAAACTGTCCGTGTATAGGTGGTGGAGGCACGGTGGGGGACCTTCAAGAAAAAGTGGCAGGGCGAGAGGTGGTGGGTGAAGGAGACGTTCTCCAGGATCCTGGACACGTACCTAGATCTGGTCTCCAACTCATCCCCCTAGAGGTGCATGTCCTCACCACCATGCATCCTGACCAGCTATATGGCCTGTCAGTTGCAGGGAACTCACACATGGGGCCAGGTAAGTTCTTAATACCTCTCTCGTGCAAATAGTTCTTCTACCAACACTTATGACATCACACATGACCCTTATACACAGCTTTTGACACTTCTTCCCCCTTTCCATAGTTTGAATTGTTGTAACCGTTCTTAACACACTTCCTTTCTGACCTACAGTTCCCATATCTGGTGCTTTATTTTATCTTTATTTTTTTAGCAAAAGCTGGATCAGGATTGTTTAGGACTGTGGCAGGTTGTGCTCAGCTAATGATGTTTCTCAGTACCCATCACAGCCATCCTGATTAGCTTGAGTTGTCCACATTGTCTCCACTCAAAGGCCCAGAGGTCAGGTAGCATAGTGAAGCCATTAACCTGACACTTACAGGTCTGGCCTGGGGTAGACTGAAGGTGAATTGTTCTGGCTCCAGTCTGCAACACAGCAAGGATCGCATGAAGAGACAGGCGATATCTGAGGATGACTGCTTCCCTGTTCAGGCCAAAGGTGTTGATCCACTGTCTGTAAATCCACTCTTCTCCTTAGGTAATTGTTCGGCAAAATGAGATGGAACACAATAAAGCGATTCACTAAGATGGGGAAGTAAATGTTTTTCTGCCTTGCTTTCTTATCTGGGCAAGCTGTGTGCGATGGTTACTGTTGTCTTTCTCCTGTTGATGGATGTGGCAGAGTCCTGCCTCCTCATTGTCACTCCTGCCCTGCAGTAGAAGTGTTACTGCTTGTGTTTGAACCCTTGTCGGGGAAAAGTGTTTTATAGAACTTGAAGCTAAATTTACTGTTAGTTTTCCATTGTAAAGATGTATTTAATAAAATCTAAAAAAAAGTAATGAGCATTGATTTTTAGACATTCAAAAATATTTTCCCTTGATCTCTTTTCATGTGTGGTCTCAGTGCTATTACTTGCTCCACTGACTTCTCAGTGCATGGCTGGCTCATTGAATGTCCGTGTGTTGTACGTGAAGGATTCTGTGGCTTGGCGGGATAGATTTGAGACTGTTATCGGTGTGCTGCTGTAGGAGATGTCGGTGCAATAGCTGTGAATGGCAATTGTCTTCATTTTTGTGAGTGTCTTTTAGTATATGCACTGCCTCCCTAAACCCCTTCTTGAATTTCCTCTAATTCCAGCTATTTACTGTACATAGTCACCTTTTTCCAACAACTTGCCCTTGTGCCCGGTCACGTTTACTACAAAAAATGGTTATCTCCATGTTTGAATTTCCCTACACGCGTGACAGAGAACCATGCCCTCGAGAGATAGAACAGGCATAGATCTGTGGGCAGAGATTGTGTAATAGGAGGCGTAGGCCTAGATCTCCTGGTGGAAATATGTAAGTAGCATTTTTGTGTATGTAAATTAGGTACTACTAGAGTGATACTTCCCTTACTCAAAAATTATTTTGTGAATTGGCCTGTACCTTTTGCTTTGTGTTGTTGCTACATTAAGAAGCAATATATTTTAAAGCTATATTAGACCTTTCCTCTGCATTTCTCCATGATAACCCTTTGTTCTTCCATCCAACTACACAGGGATTACATCAGGCAAGAAGTGGAGTCGGAGTATCATGGGGCTGTATACAGAGATGCCATCGCAATAAACCGCATCATCACAGCGTTGACAGGTGAGATCGCGAGCAAGGGAGTTTTGTGTAATATCACAGGAATTCTCAGATAGGCAAAGAGTTCTGTTCTTCATGCCAAGTTGTCATTAAAAAAGAATGATAGCTTAACTGAATGTTCAAATGTAAAGTAGCTTTCACTATATCGAGATCGAAAACAACACATAATACAAAACTCACCTGACAAGCACACCAGTCTATTTGTTTTAGGTGTCTAGAATTTGAAATAAGATAATGGGAAAGTGAAGTTGTAGTCCTATGCAGATACATTACAGCAAAAATAATGGTGTGCAGTTCCAAAAAAGTGAACAGGGTGTAATTCACTGGACCCTGTGAGGAATGGGAGCACAAGGAGTTCTTGCGCATGGTGGGAAAGTGACCTAGGAGAACTGTCAGGTTCTGCATACGTGAAATGCCAGAAAGTCTGTGCCATTCTTGGGACATTAATTGTAAGGAGTCTCGGGCAAGGGACGTGAAAGGGTCCTATGTCTATTTTTATGTTAGGCAGATTGCTTATAGTGCGTTAATCACCTGTAAAGGTATCCAGGCAATTTGCAGGTGGTAGGCGGTGGTCTCCCTGGACATTATTGGAAAAGCCAGGTCTTCAGCTTCTTGTGAACTTAACGAGGAGGCTCTGATGTGCTCTGGGAGGTCGTTCCATGCTCTGGGAGAGATGTATGAGAAGGTGTGACCTGCTACTCAGCTTTTGTGTATGTGGAGTATGTGTGCCAGTCAGACTCCGGCTGACGGTAATGGTGGTGTCTGGAGGGTTGGTGAAAGTTTATACTGCTTGGGGTAGGTGGGGCCTAATTCGTGTAGTAGTTTTACTTGTGTGGGAGTTTGAATTTAAGTGCATTTGTGTGTGCGCAGCTATTGGAGTTTCCTGTAGTGTGGTGTAATGTGGGTGTGGTGTGGTAGGATGAGAATAAGTCTGGCTGCTGCATTCTGGATGATTTGGAGTCTGTTCAGGAGCTGTTTAGTAATTTGGTGCATTGCTGTAGTAAAGTATGCTGGTGAGGCCCTGTGTGACTCTTTGTGGTGTTATCTGGTAGCTGCTTGAAGATTTTTTTGCAGCATCCCCCGAATATGGATGCAGGTTGTGGCGACAGTATTGACGTGGGTCGTTATGTCAAACTTGTTGTCAAAGATGATTCCTAGGTTTTTGCTTGGATGGTGGGATTGGGTGTAGGTGCTATGTCTGTTGGCCACCAGGTGGAATCCCATGGCGAGATCTTCTTTCTGAAAATTATACTTCGGTCTTGTCTGAGTTGGGTTTGAGACAGTTGGACTTCATACAGGTGGCCACTGCGGTCAGGCAGGCAGAAAAGTTGATTCTTATTCTGGGTGTCTTGTCCTGGAGGGACAGTATTAGTTGTCTGTCATCTGGGTAGGTGAGTATGTTGATGACCTGCATTCTGATGATGATGGCAAATGGTGTAATGTAGATATTGAAAAGGCTCGGCTTAGTGAAGAGTGTAAAATGACCTGTACTTTTTGAGTTTGTCCGGTTAGTAAGGAGCAGATCCAGGTGAGGCTGGGTCCTTGGATGCTGGTCTTCTGTTCTGGGTGGCGTGGGACACTTTCAAAAGTTGCAGAATGGTCAAGCAGTATGAGGGCAGCTGTTTTTCCTCAGTTGAGGATCATCCTGATGTCATTTGTGGCTGTGATCAGGGCTATCTCAGTGCTGTGGTTGGGTCTGAAGCCTGATTGTGTGGGGTCTAGAAGTTGGTGTTCATCAAGGTAGTCTGCAAGTCGCTTGTTGTTTGCTTTTTCCATGACCCTAGTTGGCTATGGTAAGAGGGAGATCAGGGGTGGTTTGCTAATTGGGTGGGTCTGAAGGGGCTTTCTTTAAGAGCGCGTTGACTGCTGCATGTTTCCAGGTTTCTGGCAGTGGTGATGGAGATGTTTAGTATGCAAGTGAGTTTTTCACTGATCAGGGGCCCACATGTTGTAGATGAGGTGGGGGCAGCGGTCTGCAGTGGCCCCTGAGTGTATGGTGCTCATGATGGTAGCTATCTGTTCTGTGGTGATTGGTTTTCATGGCATTTCTTGTGCCTTCCATTTGTACACTGCTGCCGTTCATTTAAGGGTTGAATTTTATGTCGATAATTGCGATTTTTGTTGCTGAAGAAGTCTGATTGGTTGTTACCTAGGATTTGGGGGTGATGTTGGCCATGGCTGTTGGCGACGTGAAGTCTTCGTTAATAGCAAAGATCTCCTTGCTGCTGTTGGAGATGAGTTCTATGCACTCATCTAGGGCCTTTTTCTTGGTTTCTCTGATTTGTTGGTGGTACCATCTTAGTGCGGATTTGTAGGTGACCTGGTCAGGTTCTTCTTGTTAACTCTCCATTTCTGTTCTACTTGTTTGCAGCATCTCTTGGTTGATCTGAGTTCCTTTGTGTACCCGTTAGACTGCTTTCGAGTTCTAGCCCGGTAGTAATGTTTGCTGAGCGCCAGGTCGGCGCAGTCTGAGATTCATTTGTCGAAGGGGTTGTCTCTGGCTAGGTCTACAGTGTGTTTGGGCTGGATTTCGCATAGGGTGTATGACCAGTCTGTTTCTGTGATGATGTTCCAGCTTCAGTGGCCCCGACCTGTGGTGGCGGTTCTTTTTGTGCGTGGGGTGTTGGTCTGGAAGAGGACAGTAGCGTGGTCTATCTAAGTCCGGGACGTGGCTGTGCCAATCTTGAGGCCATTGAATGAGGTGAAAATGATGTGCGTGGATCCATTGATGTGTTATCAGTCCAAAGTTCTCTAGGCTTTCAAGGAGTGCGGCTGAGTTGGAGTCGGTCTGAGAAGGTTTTGAGAAGGACAACGGCAGGTTTCCTGTGCAGGATAGGGAGATGGGAAAATGGGAGTCAGTCTTTCACATATATTTGCAAAGGAAAGCTGGTTTAGTCCTCTGCAGTTCTTGGAGTTAAAGTGGGAGGAGTCTTGTACATCTCTCCAAAGAAAGAACTATGCAGGTGTTGACAGAAAGTTAGAGGACTCTTACACAAGTGTTAGTGAAGAAAGACATAGGAGCCCTAAACAGGTCTTGTGGGATGGATCTTCTGCAAGTCATTGGGAGGGCTGGGGAGAGGTGGGGGGAAATTCTAAGCAAATCCTAGGAAAAGCAAGCTAGCAAGGTCTTATGCGACTCACCAGGAGGCGAAGTGTTCGGTATCTTATGCAGGTCCCAGGGAGTGCACGTTTCATGCAAATGTTTCACAACACCACTTTTATTTTATTGAATAATAGATTGAAGGTGTTGACTTTGTTAACTAACTATGTATGGTATTGGGTGGTGTAGCTGCTGGGATATTCAATGAATGACAACTTTAAAAAGAGCCCCTCATTTTTTGGTGGCTGCTGGAATGGCTGCCTTGTAGTTAGCGGCTTTAATTGTGATAAACTTCATACACGTCAATTGGAGTTCTTGTGTATATCAACATATTGAGATCTTCTTTTTTGTGAATGAGATTTAGCAGAACATTATTCTCGACATTGATTTTCAAGGTGACGATTATTTCCAGGGGGTACTGATGTGCATTAGGTCCCAGCAGGGATTAATTAAAAGTTTATTGTGATTGAGAATGCTTCCAAAACCTTCTTGGTGGAGGAGTCACAATGCTTCAGATTCTTTGCTTTCAAAGTTATCGTGTAACAATATTCTCCTAGTAACAGTATATTTGTGTCAAATATATTCCTGTAACGTAGTTGAAAACTGGGGTGTTGTAAATAAATGATTTTTGTCTTTCATGTTAAAACAACATTTTCTCAGTGTCCTTTCTCATGCCTCTGAAGCAACGCTATAAAAGAATGACATTAACAAATTACATTTCTCACATTTGGATTTTTTTTGGCAGGGGCAGAAATGAGGTCTGAATGTAGAAACAGCAGGCTAGAGATGCACTAGGCCATCATGTGCCTGTATGTATGAATGTATGGTGTTTGACTAGAGCGACTTCGCCAAAGACTAGATGGAAAGGATGCACCGTTAATTGTTTGTACTTTTCATTGTCCTATAGATTTGATAAAAGATGACGCTCAACAAGTTGTCTTAGTTTTTGTAGGCAAGAGGTGATGCAAGAAGGTTGGCATCTGAGTAGGTGGGTATTACTGGGCAGTGGTAGGCAGGGAGGGAGGCTCACCAGAAAGTTAGAAGGTAAAAAGCTAGCTGAATAAAATGTTGCTTTAATCCTTTGGGCATGGGAACAAAATGCAGCAGGTTCTGCTGTATGTGCCAACAGACTGACTAGAGGGGGCATCTCAGAATTGCCAGGCACCTGCAGAAGAAGCCCCCTGCATTTCACAGTGACTTTCTAAAAAGCAAGTCTTGACAAATATATCAATTTATTGGGACGATCCCCTGGATGTTATAGGAGGTACTTTTATGTGCACAGGCCTTTCGTGAGCTGTGCTTATTGGTGGGTTAGGTGGGTAAGGCCACCTGGTCATTTCACACACCAAAAAAGAAAGAAAAAACTTTGGGAAAGTGCCTACATTGTCCGTCCCACCTCAATTCCCCTCACAATACTTCTTCTTCCCATAGCATAGCTTGTTAGATCTAGATACAGACGGCTTTACATTTTTGAAAGATCTTATGTCTTTGATTAATCAAAGTACAGTAATAAGAGTTGCAGCGAGAGAGGGAGAGAGAGAAAGCGAGCTTTGACTCTCGCCTTTTTAGCTTTAACTCTTGTTCGCGGGTTGCCATTGCTCGGATGGGCTGACCTTCCAAGCCTTGGCATTTCATTTATGCTGGCATTGAACTAATTGAGTTTCATTTGATTGTGGTTATGGGGCATCAAGTAGTCCTTTTATTAGATTACAGATGCAGCTTGACTTGCAGCTTAAATGGAAAGTCTCTGTGTGTTCTTTGGTTTATTTACTTTGCCGGCATGATGACATTTTAATGGCTGATTTATGACGGTTGGGTTAGGAAGTAGGTGCTGTTTGGATGCCTTAGCCTGGCCTAGGTATTCATCTTATTCACTAACTACGCATATTAGTCATTTTCTTTTCTTTGCTGTCTTGATAACATGTTATTGTAGTTGATATTTGTTGACTGTACTAATTGGGTACATACAGCACGGTGATGCAGAAGAGGTTACAGCATCCCCGCTACTCTCAAGCCACTGGGCACCTTTCTTGGACAAACGTGCCGAAAGTGGACTGTTGGATACTGGAGGAAATCTTCTGTCTTGTTTGTAGTAAAAGCTACTTCTAATGAACTGGATTCCGTGATCATGACCTGTTACTGGGCCATCTTTCATCAGGATGCAGATTTCTGCTTCAGCGGTGTTTTATTTCACTGTCATTTCCTTTGGTATATTAGCTGTTTTATTGTTCCTTGGTCCATGTTTTAAAATCTAATAGCGTTTCTGTAAATATGATTTCTTCGAATGCTTGTGAATGCTACCTTGTCAAGGATCTAAAATGTCAAGTTTCATTTAGTTTGGGGTTGTGCGCGCATATTTCTGCAACTACGGGAAGGAATTATAAGGGTCCTTTAAGTGGCCTGTTCTCTTGCGGTGATCTTCTAGGTAGCATTTTGCTCTATTCACCGCTTCTTTAAAAAAAATAAAAAAAAATCACATTAGATGCTTTCTCTGGAAAAGATGCTTATTTGGCCAGGCACGATGAAACAACCTTTTTGATAGAGTGAACCCTTGAAGATTTGTTCTACCTGCTGCCTGCTCTCTGTTATGCTACTTAGGAATCATCCCACAGTAGAAAAAGGGAGCTTGAGCCCAGGAGGAGGTAAGTGGTGCTCAATGTATGGGACTTTTTTCCAGTGGAATAGCCTTATGGTCTCCTGATTTGGGTGCACATTCCAGTTCATCTGAGATGATGACAAGGCCTAGTACAGGAAGTTCATAGGTGGAAGGTACAGGGAAGGCGCAGCACTGCCCTCATGCTTGTGTGGATGTACGCCGTACCAGGGCCTTTTCCATTGTAAAGGGAAAGGGGGCTGTTGAGTAACTGGTGGGTTTTGACCCAACATCTAAACTGTTAGCTAGAAATGCCGTACTGCAATGACCTACTGTAGGACGTTGCCCTCACTTCAGGATCACCATCAAACGTTTGCCCCCCCCCCCCTCGTATTTTCTGAATCTGTTTTCTTGGCTTGTAGGACTCTGTGCACTTTACCACTGCTTACTAGTGCTAAGGTGCTTGTGCTCTCCACCGAGCCCACAGTACTGTTGGCTTACACCTGATTGGTACATTTGATTTACTTGTAAGACCCCCTTATATGACACCTCGGCTACCCAGTGCCTGTGAACTAAATGCTATCAGCGGGCGGCAGCACTCATAAGTAAAAGTGTTTTTAAAACATGTCTCAGGCCTGCCATTGCAGCCTGTAGTGCTGTTTTAAACTGCCAATTCGACCTGGTAAAATACATCTTTGCCAGGCCTAAACCTTCCTTTGTAATGCACATAAGCTACCCCTTAGGCATTCCTCAAACAACCCATAGGGCAGGCTTTATGATATTTGAGAAGTAGGACATTTGTTTTTTAGCGTTATGTGTCCTGATAGTGAAAAAAAACGAAATTAATTTTTCATTACTGTAATGCCTTCAGCACACTCACAAATAATTTGCACCAGTCTTTTGTCACCCTACACCTCTCGGGCCACAACAGGGGAAGGAAGGAACTTTCCAGTCCCAGTTGTGGGGGTAGAGGATGTTTCCCTGACTTTAACAGGTAGCACCAGGTATAAATATTGAACCCTCTGAGCCACTCATTAGAACTCTTCTGGACCTATGGACATTACAGAAGGATCTGCAAGGGGACCTGCTTGCCTCTGTGGGAGTGTGTTCCTGATCCCCAATAGGTACCTCCCCGAGTCCTGGACCCTTGGCTGATATCAATTGACCAACTCCAATGAAATCCTAATTTTTTAAAACTCTGTGTACCGGATTTTGTGAAGGTAACTTTTTTAGCAGGACTAACCTGCACCCTATGTCTGGCCCACAGTCCATCACGGTCAGCCTGAACTTGTAACTTTGTCCCGGTCTAGTGTGAGCAGATACCTGCAACTGGTGATTTCTACTTCTTGGTGCTACTTTTACATAAAACCTTAAAACTGCCTATCTCCAGTTCTACTGGTTGGATGTCATTTCTTTTGGTGTCATTTTATTTAGTAAATTGTACTCTATTGTTTCCTAATTGGTGTGGGATATCTTTTGTTGTGTTTTCCCCTTATTACTGTTTGTGTGCTGCATGCATAATTAACACAGTGCTTCTACGTTAAGCCTGACTGCTTTTGTGTCAAGGTAGCAGAAGGTTAAGCACAGATTAATTAGGGACTTTAGTGGTTCACCATGACAAGTAGTGTGGTTGTTGCTTGAGAAGGGGTTCACCCCCCAATCAAAACCCAGTGTCTTACAGTTTCAAAACTACAAGTGCCTAGGTGAGTATGGGAGGGAACATACCATAAAGTTTATTGCTGTTCTTATGTTCATGAGTAAAACCTGATGTGCAGATAACCTCTGAAAAGAGTATCCTGTGCCTTGAGCAGCCTTCTTTACCACACGGAATGCCATATAGGAACGAAAACTGCTCGAGACAGACACTCTCCTTGCCTTGTTTAGTTCCTAATAATGTTCTGATGCTATATCTAATCTTTTTGCATCTTGTCAAACAACTAAGAGGGCACTGGTTAATAAAACCGTTCTGTTCAGTTCCCTTAGCCATGCAGCAGTTTACCTTGTTGCTTGTGAGTGCAGTACGTTTTGTCCAGCAGCAGTTGTGCTTGGATTCCTCCTCTTGTATGCATGTCTGAGGGATAAATCATAGGAGGCTTGTTTGAGTTCTGAATTCTTTACCAGTGAGAGTGTATATACTTTGATAAAACGATTTATTTTTCCCTGTTTGCAGGTCAGGTGATCGTGAGCACACTATGTTCCCTTTTGATGAAGACGAGGCAGGCATGGCTCTTCTCAGCTCCCATGCTCCCCCTGATTGCTCGTCTGTGTGGCATCCCACTTCAAACCCTCTCAGTGGTGAATACCTTTGCCACCATCCTCACCAGTCTGGAGGTCCTGTATGTGGTGGCGTCCAACTTGCTTGTGCCGCTGAAGCTCGCCAAGACTGCATGCAGAGAGGTGGTGCAGGTAAGCTTTTACTCAGGAGCTTGTTCATGCTCAATGCTTTACTGATGGCTCTGCCTGTCTGGACCTACATTGCCCCTTGCTCTTCCACTATTGAACGAAAAAAGTTGCTAAGTTACCTGGTCCAGAGTGAGCTATAGTACACTGTTCTCAGTATCAGTGTCTAGCACTGGTGCCTGGCCTTTTGACAGCAGCACTTTATCAACTGCATAAAATATGGATAGTTAATAATGTGGTCATGAACACCCACCCATAGAAGACTTGATTTATTTATCTTTTACGACACGTTAGATTTGCAGATTGAAGACTTTTGTCTAATAGGGCTTGTTGTTTTGCTTGTGTAGGTGAAACTGGGCTGCAGGTACGAATGTGTCGCTTGCAGAGTTGGGGGAAAACAAGCGCATAATCAAATGAAAATCTCATTTTGTGGAACTGGGTTTTGAGAGCTTTATCCCCAGCTTCGCTGTCTTCTGCTTCACTCTGCATTGCTTTCACCCCACTCATTGGCTGCGCCACTCTGTGCCCGCGTGTCTGCTTCCTGGTCGCTGTGTGTAATGATGCTGTTCCAGGTCTCCATTCTGTGCCGCGCTAACAGTTCTGGTGGTCACTTCATGCCCTCTCTGCTGCATCATACACAGTGCTCATCGAATGTCTTTGTATATGGCTGGAGTGCTGGTCTGTAGTCTGGCGTCTAACTAGGTGTCCTCTTTGCAGGTGCTGGAAGTGTACCGACTGGTGGCCCTGGGCATGATGCTCTGGACCCACCTGGCTGTGCCCCTTCTTTTCCTAGTGTTCTGGCTGGTGCTGTACAGCTTTCAGGTCTACTTCTTCCTGACATCGGCCAACAGCAAGCTCACCCAGCAGGGGCTGCTCTTCATCTTCCTGAACAGGTACCAGACTGCGGCAGCACAGACAGGGCGAAGAGCACCATCCGTGCATTAGTATGCAGTGACCTTGCGCCCACGGTGAAGCTCTTTAGGTTTGGCCACTGCCTTTGATGAAGTTTAGTGGAGCTTGTGGAAGATGCTTCTAGGAAAGAAAGCAGGATCTTGTGAAGTGAGCTTCTCTGAGTGTTCAGTACACTGATATGATCTCATGTTGTCCTCATATTGTAGGCTACAAGGGCTGAAATATGAAATACTTCTTATTTTGGTTCATAAGGCTAATCTTTGTATGTTTTCATTCTGTTCACTGGAGTTTGCTGTGCCCAAATGTGGGGTCTAGCAGTAAAATTTGCCGCTTATTATTTTACAGACAAGGATGTACCCTCTGTTGGAAATGTCCAGAGATTCCACTGATAGTTGAAGGTATTCAGTGCTTATGTAATTAATAAAGATAGCCCTCCTGGAGACTAGGGTTACAAGTAAGTAACTTCTTTTTAAGCACGAAAGCTTTGTAGCCTCATGCTCTCTACAAGGACTTTTTATGATTTCATATTTGATAGTAAGTGTCCTTAGACAGGTTTACTCAGGGAAAACACTACTGGTATCTGTTAGACCTGGCAGCGTTTTGGCGTGTCTCCCCTGTCATTTTACCTTCTGACCTCCTGTTTTGGACTCTGTTTTTGCTGGTTTATTGTCTCTGCGCACTTTACCAGTGCTAAAGTGAAAGTGCTCCCCATATAAATTGTACTGTGGATTGGTTTATCCATAATTGGCATATTTGATTTACTGATAAGTCCCTAGTAACATGCCCTAGAGGTGCCCAGGGCCTGTGAATCAAATGCTACTAATGGGCCTGCAGCACTGGTTGTGCCACCCGCATTAGTAGCCCTGTAAACATGACTCAGACCTGCCATTGCAGTGTCTGTGTGTGCAGTTTTAAACTGCCAATTTGAATTGGCAAGTGTACCCACTTGCCAGGCCTCAACCTTCCCTTTTACTACATGTAAGGCCCCCCTAAGTTAGGCCCTAGGTAGCCCCATGGGCAGGGTGCAGTGTATGTTTAAGGTAGGACATATATTAGTGTGTTTTATGTGTCCTAACAGGGAAATACTTGCAAATTCGGTTTTCACTGTGCAAGGCCTATCTCTCTCATAGGTTAACATGGGGGCTGCCTTTAAATATCCTTAAAGCGCAGATTCTCTTTGAGAGCAGATAAGAATGTGGAGTTTAGGGTCTCTGAGCTCACAATTTAAATACATCTTTTAGTGAACTTGGTTTTTAGATTGTTAGTTTGAAAATGCCACTTTTAGAAAGTAGGCATTTTCATGCTTAATCCATTCTGTGACTCTGCCTGTTTGTGGATTCTCCGTCTGGGTCAGTTTGACAGTTAAGCTGTTCACACCTCTCCTCTAGGCAGTGACACAGAGGGCACTCTGATTAGCCATCTGTGCTGGAGGGGAGTGGAGGAGTGGTCACTCTCACCTGAAAGGACTGCGCCTGCCCTCACAATGCCGTCTCCGACCCCCTGGTGAGTGTCTGGGGCCTGGCCTGGGCAAGGAAGGATCTTGCAAACACTTGAGACTTTGCTTTGAAGTTTGCCAACTTCAAAGGCAGAACTGGGTATAAGAAGAAGACCCAAAACCCCAGACTTTTAGAATCTTTCTGGAATCGAGAGGAACCTCTTCCCAGGAGAAGAGATGAAGGATGAGTACTGTCCCTTTGCTGTGCTGCTTTGCTGGACTGGCCTGCAGTTCCTGTGTCTGCCTGAAAAGATTGCCAAGGGTGAACTTTGCTGTGTGTTCTGCTTGATAAAATTCTCCAAGGGCTTGAAGTAGAGCTTGCCTCCTGTAGGGAGTCTCAGGGACACCAAAGACTTCAGTTTCCTCAACCTGCAGCACTGGGAACTGTGTTTTGTGCTGTTCAAGAGGAGAACCCGCTGCCAACAAACGCCACTGGCCTGCACACGGAGTCGCATTGCCCTGCTTCGCACCGCGACCCTGGTCTCACCGACGCCATCATTGGATGACTTCACTGAGCCGCTGCTCGCACCGCAACCTGTGGTCCCCGCATTCCGGCATCGCCTGCTCACACTGCAGCCTGGGCATCCCCGACTACGCCTCTCCTGCTGACACCGGTGCCACTGCCTGCACCGTGGCCTGTGGACACCGCTCGTGAGGTACATGAAGCACCATCCCGTCCTGCACCGCAGCCCCGGTCCACCGACGCCAGCACCATTGACTCCTGTGTCGTCACCAGACATCCTGCCTGCACCGTGGCCTGTGGACAACGCTCGTGAGGATCACAAAGCACCGTCCCGTCCCGCTGGCTTGTGCCTACCGACGGCAGCGCTTCAGCAACGACGCTGCTGCCTGCACCGTGACCTGTGGATACCGCACTTCGCACTGCCCCGCTTAACACCGTAGCCCTGGTGTCACCGACGCCGCTGGAGGCAGTCACCGAGCCACTGCCTGCACCATGACCTGTGGACACCGCACGTCGCATCGTCCCGCTTCTCTCCGCAGCCCCGACGCCATCCACTCTGGCGCACCTGACTTCATCAGCCTGGAGTTCGATCTGCAACGCAAGTGACCTCAAGGGCCCGACGCCTCCTGCACCCACTCTGGAACCGACACCGCGACGTCGGTGACGCCGCTCTCCGGAGCTCACCGTGAGGATCACGTCGCCCTGCAAATCCAAGGCATTGTTTGCGGGTCTTCCCGACACCGTAGCTGACCCGCAACGCCGCGGCCGGCCTGAGCTGTTGGTTTTGTTGATCACGACGCTGTCATAGCCCCAGGTGGAGCTATCGACTTCAAGGAACTGTAGTTTTGAGTAAATCTTGCAGAATTCATATTTTTCTTACTGAATGTTGGATTTTTATCGTATTTGTTCTTGTTTTATATAGATAAATATTGGCTATTTTTCTAAAACTGGTGTGGTGTCCTTTTGTAGTGTTTTCACTTATTACTGTGTGTTATGTGCAAATGCTTAACACATTGCTTCTGAGATAAGCCTGACTGCTCGTGCCAAGCTACCAAGGGGGTGAGCAGGGTTATCTGAGCGGGTATTTCCTTTATCCTGACTAGAGTGAGGGTCCGTAGTTGGACAGGTTGCAAACCGACTGCCAAATAGAGACCCCATTCCCAACAGTATTCTTGTTTGGTGTGCGGTGTTTTCAAGTAAAGACTGTTCTCTTTTTTTTTTTTTTTTTTTATTAACATTCTTGTCCACTAGCCTGTTTTCCCTAAACGTTCACCATTTCACTGCAGCAGTACGATTGTCACACCCCTTGCTGAATATGCTGGTCCTTGGCCCAAACTAGCCAGCTTGGTTAGGCTACTTTTTGTAACTTATTTGTAATCATGACGTGGTCTCTGGCATTCCTAAGTGTAGGAGCACTACGAGCAAAAACCATGCACTCCAGTGAAACACCAGTACTTCATCAGTCTCCATCGGGCTTTCAGTCCACAAGAGCAGTGGGTGCATTCCTGCTTTAGGGTTAGGTAGGCCTCAGTCTATTTACAGGATGTCTACTTCTAGGACATTTTGTGGCGTTTTGGTACACAATTATAAGTAGTTGCCTTTTATGCCCTCTGTGTAGCTTAAACCCTGACACACAAACATTAAAAATATGTAACTTCCTTTGTATGAGGATATATGTTCCTGACTTTCTCCATTACTTGGTTTTTCACCCTTCACAAATATTAATGCATCTGAAGGTGTACAGTTCTTTAGTATGTGACCTATATCAGAGTCACAACCTTAATGCTGCCCCCTCAACATAGTGAATGGTCCTCAAATAAGTGAAACATTTAAGTTATTGCCCTGCTAATTGTCTGCTGGGATATGGTTTGGTCTCTAGGACCCTCCCCGTGCCATAAAGGGGTGATTTGAGAAACTAAGATATGTTTTTCTATCCAAAGTCCTGTGTTTGATTAAGGAAGTTGTTAAAAGAGAGAGCAGTCCTGGTTCTATGAAAGTTCAGCGGTAAACTGATGGACCTCTCTTTGGATAAGGACAAGGAGGGGAAGTGATGCAAAGTAAACATGGTGGAAAATCCATGAAGCAGGGATAGCAATTCTCCTTTAAAGCATGTCGAAGAAATGAAAACATTCTGGTGCTGAACACCGGCAGAAAAATATAAACCAGAATATTATTAAACTAATACTGCTGTTCTTTCAGCAGAAACCAAACCACAATGATAAGAGGACAGAAAAGAGTTGCAGGAGAGCCACTGGAAGGGCTAGCAGATGCTGTCTTCAGGTCTTGTGGAGGATGCGAAGTGTAAATGTGCATGACACGGAGGGACTGCCTGTGGCAGTGCCTTGTGGGTATTCAAGGATCTTTAAATCTGGGAAGTATGTGCACTAAAAATGGGGAACCTGGGATAGGGTTGAGGTAAGTCGATCAGTATGGCTTCAGTGGGAAAGTCATGGAATCACTAGGAAATAAATAGCAGCGGGTGAAGCAGGCGAGTGTGCAGGACGAGGTATTCCCGATAAACGTTCCTGTGTTATGTTTTTGGGGGTTTACTAAGGTGTTTGTAATGGGCTGCTGGGGATGACAGAGGAAAGCTCCATCAGCTATTCAATGATATTTACCAGAGAGGGGCACTCAGTCACTGTCCCTGTTCCCAGCCTCAAGAATACAAGGTGCTGTCCAGGCAGGAAGCCAGCGATTGGCCCACGTAGGAGCTATATCAAGTTATTTTTACAACTACTTCTAGGGGTTATCCAGAATGCACACTGAATTAGTCTCTTGTCGAACTGGTTATTCAAAGATTTTTGTTTCACATAATAAGACCATCAAAATCTTGAAAATAGAAGTTGAAAGGACACTTACGACTGGTTTTGCTGCAGGGATACTGTACAAGTTTTGTTTTCTGAAATGGGGACTAACTGGCCGGATCTGGTAAAATTAGTTTTCTTTTCTCTGGTTCTTCCACCCAACCTTCCTTCCGATCCTTTGATAAATCTGCTGACATTATTGACCTGCTCAGAGCAGGCAGAAGAGGTTAGCCGGCAGGGTTGGGACGTAGGACGGGGTTAGTGAGGCTGAGTTTAAGTGCTGCTTCTCTCCCGGGCTGTCCTCCTGCCTCTGGCCCGATACTTGCTGCGGGTCAGCATCCGTTGAGACTGGGCCTGGTGTCTGAAGCATTAGCTCTGGGAATGCTGGCCATCCTCTCATGTCTCGGTCATTATCCCTCAGGAGTTAGTGCTCTAAGTAAGATCCAGCCATTGTAATGAGGGCCCTAGTGTAAGGGAGAATTATTGCTGAACTAAGATGCCTATTAACTCTTGATTTTCATAACAACTACTAGGGCTCAGGAATCACACTGCCTGATCTAGTCATTTGCGTTACCTGATGATGGAATAAAGCTGGACACTTTTTGCACTGATTGTTTAACAATGGCTATGTGATGTGTATTTCGTAACATGTTATGTTTGTGGTTCATTGAGATTTACTTCCATTATTGTCCTCTTATTTTTGCCAGTGTTGCGGAGTGCTGTGCTACACCATACTCCCTGATGGGTCTGACTTTTACTGTCTCTTACCTTGCCCTGGGCTTGCTCAATCTCTGCAAGTTCTACCTGGTGGGTTTTAGTGCCTTCCAGAATGGCAATGTGATGCACAGGTGAGTTGGTGATCCCATCATACCTAATTATCTTGTCATGGGGACCTCTAGGACCCAGGTTGGTTACCCCCTGATTTAGCTTTGTTATATAGTTCATATTTTATTCATTTTAGTAAGGCTGGTTTGATCCATGATTTTTACATATTATCAGCTCGCGTTTACTCTAGGAAAACAAGGAACACGCTGCTTGTTTAGTTAGCCTTTGCAGGACATATAATCAGTACTTTCTGTCCAAGGCTAAAGAACTCTGTACACGATGTGCTAATGGTGTGGCCCATTCAGAACAGTACTTCGAGCACCTAAACACAGCATTGTATCGGAACTGTACTTCCAATACAATATGGTGTTATTAAATAAATGGTGCATATATCCAGAGGGGGCAGAGGTAATTCCAGCCACAACTATCCTAGGACGCATGTGTGCGACATGCAGCTTGTCTGGCGCTGATGTACAGCCTTCGAGGGGATTGCCAACTACTTCACTGGCAGGGGTGTGGAATTTATTAAAATATCTGCTTGTCCAGGGGACAGGTTGCTTCTCAAATCTACTTGTCCTGTAAAAAGATCTACTTGTCCCTTTGGTGCCATGTAGTGTGTGGCGACAAATTATGGCAGCAATCTCATTATGTAAGAGCTCTGATAATAGCCTCTCTGATTATGCCAGGGCTACTACCATAGTAGGGCTTGAATACTTGCAGTTTCAATCCCTACTGTAGCAATTTGCTTATTTTGCCACCTTTCTGCAGATCTGCATACTGGGGCTGGAGGAAGCAGTAAGCAATAGTTCCAGGGCTGGAATGCCTTTGAGTCTGCAAACCTACTAACCTGCATGTTTTAAAGATTTTTACCAGCTTCTCTCTAATATTTTCCCATAATAAGAAAGGTTGGACATTTACTCCTGACAATGGCAGAATTGGAACTTCTTCCAGGGTTAGGAAGAAAGTGGCTCGAGGGAAAATGAACTTGCAAATGCTCAATAGATTTTCACATGAGCAAATCTACACATCGTATTTACCCATGCCAAAATACAGTTCACAAATATTTTATAGGGGTACGACATATACCATGGGTGCACTTTTGTGACTTTCTTTAAGAATTTGGGGCCACATGTAGGTAGGTTCAGATTTGCGACCTGCAAATTGCGAGTCGCAAATCCGAATGTAGGATGGTGTCCCTGACACCATCTGTGATTCGCAAGGGCTTCGCAAATGCCCACCTCATGAATAATCATGAGGTGGGTCGCAATCTGCGACCCCCTTGCAAATGGCGGCCCCCACAGGGATGTTGGCCTGCTGGAGACAGCAGACCACCATGTCTGTGACTGCTTTTTAATAAAGCATTTTTTTTTTTTTGTACTGCAGCCCGTTTTCCTTAAAGGAAAACGAGATGCATTACAAAAACGAAAAATGAAATGTTTTCGTTTCATTTTTTCAGAGCAGGCAGGAGTACTGCCTGCTCTGAATTTTTTTTTACAGTGACATTCACAATGGGGAAGGGGTCCCATGGGGACCCCTTCCCTTTTGCGAAAGTGTTAGCACCCATTTGAAATGGGTGCAAACTGCGATTGGTTTGCGCCCGCGTTCGCGGTCACAAAACAATCCTACATTGCACTGCGAGTCGCAATTAGCAAGGGAACACCCTTACTAATTGCGAGTCGCAAAACTGGGTTTGTGCATCTCAATGTGCTTTTTGCACGTCGCAAACAGCGAAAGTCGCTGTTGGCGACATGCAAAAAGCTACCTACATGTTGGTCTTGGTCCCTAATTAGGTCTGGTGTTAACAAAGACATTTTGTTTTTATTAAACTTCTATTTCTCTCTCTTTCGGCTGGCTTTACTGTGAGTGATCACATTCTGCTCTTCCACAAGGTGCATATTGGCACACAAAGTAGTTTTGTTCAGTGTCAGGAACTACAGTGGCAATCAGTGACGTAACGAAACTGGAGGGTACCCCTTTGCAAAGAACATGGAGGAGCCCCCTCTCCAGGCTCACTCAGGGCAGGTGCTGTGCTGAAGGGGCCCCCTATAGTGCGGCTGCGGGGCCTTTGTTATGCTGCTGGTGGCAACGTGTGCTTTTAGAGTTCAAAAACTATTTGGGGGGGGTTTTGCCAGTGTTTGTTACAATGTTGAGGGCCTGGTAGCTCCCACAACAATAAAGTGTTGCAAAAGCCATGTCAAAACAAGACACGCATTGATGAAACTAAAAGACTTATAAAAATATGTCAGATCAGTTGGCTTTGTCAGTGATTGTTTATTTTCATGCTTCCCATAATCATGTTGAAAATGGTTACACTGATTTTCCATTAGAAATATTTTTGGGAAATACTAGCATGCATCAACACATTTTACTAAATGACACTTCATTTGCATCTAATCAGAGAGCATTCTGGGAGCATTATACTTTGCCTCATAGCCTAAACTTTTCAAACATGTGTATACACGTTTTTTTTTTTTTGTGTACTGGAACCATCGTCAGTAGTGAAGTGTGACCTTAAAACATTTATTTACAGCACTCACCCTAATAATGAAGGCTTTCAAATAATGAACCATAAATACAAGTTCGAACAGCATTATCTTTTGGAAACACATTACCTCAACTGCAGAGAGTTCCACTCTCTGTAAACAGGCAGCCAAAGGGCTTGTGCTGCAGCGGGTTGGGCCTACTTGTCCCAAGGACAAAGTAAACATAAAAACTTGTTGCCCTTGACCCCAAACAAGATGTCCCGGGTGTCGGGCGATAGGAATTCCACATCCCTGCACTGGCTAACTCCTGACCCTGTTTCCAGTTATGGGGTTGGGTCTAATCCCTTAGATCGGGCCAGGCAGAAGGGTACACCCGCTATGCTCTCACCGATTACGTAGGAACCTCTAGAACCTCATACAACATTGTTAAATAGTTTATCTTCTTTACCATGTTCATAATGCTGATTACTTTGCTTTGTTTCTTCTGCTTAAGTATCGCAGCTCACTCTCTATTTGTCAGATTGTGATTGGTTCAATAAATGCATTCTAAACTTATCTGGCATCTCTTGTGTCTCACATTGGCATGCATGCCTAATAATTCAAAAGGGGCAAGATTTGTTTCCTTTGTTTTCCTCGGAAGTCAGTCTCATGTTCAGGTTGCCATAACCACCTTCCACCCCAGTTGGTTTGGGGTTCGGGTGAAGCACTGTGAGCTAGCCAGGAATTAGGCCGACAGTTACTCATGGTGTGAATGTACTCAGTCTCCCACACTCTGTTTTGCGGCCCTAAACATGCTTTCCTATTACAACAGTAGGGACCGCATAACAAACTTCTCTGTTCACAGCAATCAAAGTAGTGAACGGTAAGGAATGTTCACCGTTCACTCTCATTGACTTCAGCTGTGCATTGAAATAATTTGAAACCCTTCTTTTAGAAGTGCTGCACATAGTGATTTTAGTAGTTACTTTTCTAGAATAGCTTTATAGCTGTGGTGCTTTTGGAGTCTATTTTGGCATTAAAGGATGGATCCCTTGTCTCTTGGTCTGTTCTGTGTTGCTGATTCAGGAGGGTGAATCTCAATTATACAGACTGAGTTGGCTTGTCTGCTGGCTGCTGTTGGCTGTGGACCCATGGTGTTTGCTTTTGGAACTCGTAGGACTGGAAAGAGACCCACAACGTGGCAACAGCTTATGAATAAGCAGAAACTGCCAGGGCCTCGGAGGGTTATTCCATGTGGATGTTCTGCTGAGCCATCTTTAACAGGCCTGGGTGGCTGCTGGTTCATGAGCATGGTCCTTTTAGTAGTAGTACGATACATACAAGCATGTGCGCATACATGTTGTGCTCATCGTCTCCAAAGTTCAAATTTCTGTAGCAACACAATTCTCTATTGGGCACTGAGTGTACTGTTTTTGTGAATAACTGATTGGTTACTTAGGCATCAATAGTCTGAACTGATTAGGTTCGTTAGAAGCGTTTGCAGATTGAGGTTTTCTCTGGATAAATAACTTGAGGGGTAATCTTTGGGGGGGCGGTAATGAAAGGAGACTGGTTGTCGTACTTTTTGAGCAGGTATTTAGAAGTATATTGCATAACCTTCTTTGTGAGAAGGGTTTTGTGGTACTCCCTTTTAGTATGTGAGTAGTTTAGTTTGTCTGATAAATGGATATGCTGTGTGGCTGGGAACTAAAAAGGTCTGTGGAGTAGGTGTATGGGAAGGAGGTGTGCCTCCTCAGTAACCTATGAAATGTTGTGGTGTTTAGGTAAAGCGAGTGTTTGATGATGCGTGGCTGTGTTTGGTCATTCTATATGAAGGTAGTTGGGTGTCTATGCACACTGTACATGTACTATCATGGCTGAACCTGTGAGTCCAGTTTTGGATGAGTGTTTCCTATAGATAAGCAAGGCTGCTCTTCTTTGGGTCAAAGAATGAGGACTCTGTCCTTACACGCGTGGCAGATAAATTAATATATTTGCAATTGGGGTTTATGGTGGAACTATGGGGAATGCTTTTACAGCCCATGGTGATGTAGGATGTTCTCTCCACAGGGGAGTTACAGAAGGGGTGACCCTGCTGCTTCTGGCCCTCCAGACTGGACTCCTAGATCTTCAGGTTCTCCAGCGGACCTTCCTCCTCAGCATCATCCTCTTCATTGTAGTGACGTCCACCCTGCAGTCCATGATAGAAATCACGGACCCCATTGTGCTGTCACTGGGAGCGTCTCGCAACAGGTAAAAGCAAATGAGGGCCTCGATGAGGCAGGAGTGCATCATCCACTTGCTCAATGGAGGAAGATATAGTATACCTTCAAGTGAGGGTACGCTCTCATGTGGAAGCAGATGCACATAGTTGTTAAACAGAGAGGAAGACCTGAATGGTTGATCTGGTAATGTCTTATTACCGGTACAACCCCCTCCAGAGTGGTGAGGGGACTTCTCTCTAAGAGACTGTCAGTCCATCCAGCGCTGAAAGCAGCCCCTACTCTAGATGACCGGTCCAGCCACGTTACAAGCGGACATTACGTTGAATACATCTAGTTGGGGGGAAGAATATAGCACACCTTTGTGCATGCTCTGGTTTAGGGGCTCTGAGGATGTGCAGTAGCTTTGAATTAAAACTTGAAGCATACATCTACATGGGGTGACTCCTCCTTACTTGGAAGGAAAGGATTAAAGGGTGTTCTGTTTACATTTTATGTGTTTTTCTTTTTATTGCTCCTGTCTACAAGGAGAACTGATCTAGTGTCCCACCTTTTGGTCTTTCCACAGGAGTCCTTGGAAGCATATCCGTGGCGTTAGCATGTGTCTCTTCCTGTTGATCTTCCCCTCGTTTATGGCATACAAAATATCCCGCTTCTTCCACATGGATTTCTGGTTGCTTATTCTGGTCTCCAGCTGCATGCTGACCTCGCTGCAGGTAAAGCTCTTGTCGGTCACTTCACTTTTGCACCTGGTTACCAATATCTGAATGCGTTCTTTCACTGATTGTATTTGGCTTCCTCATTGTTTCTTTTTAATTCTAACTTTTGCCTCCAACTTCGAATGTCATGCTTCTTATCTGTTTCTTGAAGATGTGCATTTTTCTTTTTTATGGGCTTGTGTCTTTGAAAGATGCCAGTGGGTAGCACGCTTTGAGCTTGATTGAGATTTCAGTGGACGGGTTACTCCGTCACGATTGTGACGGCTAGCCCGTCTGCGGGAATATAAATTGCATATGATATAATAGGCTTTCTATTTCGGCGGACGGTCCATCTGTCTACGTTGTGACTGAGCATCCCGTCTGCTCAAATTTAAATCGGGCCCTTTATTGTAACTGAACCTTCTGAATGTGGTCCTCTTGAGTTTGACCTTGGAGAATCTGCTATCTTTGGTGTCGGGCAGATCTCTGTATTTCAGAAAGTCAAGATCCCATTCATTGTTGCCAATTCTTCCTGCAGGTGATGGGTACCATCTTTATCTACACCCTGTTCATGATTGAGCTGTTCCAGGACAACCCCTTGGAGAAGATGGATGAGATCATTTATTACGTCAACGCGGTGAGCCGAGTGCTGGAGTTCCTGGTGGCAGTCTGCGTGGTTGGATATGGCACATGGGAGTCTCTCTTTGGTGAATGGAGCTGGATGGGTGCCTCTGTCATCATCATCCACTCCTACCTGAATGTCTGGCTGCGGGCCCAGTCCGGCTGGAAGAGTTTTCTGCTGCGGAGGGAAGCTGCCAAGAAGATCAACTCTCTTCCTAAGGCCACCAAAGAGCAGCTGTTTGCTCACAATGACGTGTGCGCCATCTGCTTCCAGGTAACAGTGGAGCATCTTCTAAAGCCGCTCTAAAACACTGAACCTTAACTATTGCCAAACTGATCAATGCTGACACGACATCGGATGAGTGTAAAACTTATAACCTGTGTTTGGTGTAATTGTTTGTAACTTATCATTTGTGTTGCAGGTAGTGGGACAGCTTTAGCTGAGGTCAGTACTTGGTATATTAGTTGCTCCTCATGCGTTCTCTGTGACCACCCCCGGTGACCTGCTCTGAATTTGAATAATTGTGGGTCTTTGGTACTCAAGCAAAACTTGTAGGAAGATCAGTGCCGACCCTGTCAGACCTCCTCATAGTAACCATTTGGCATATGTGCTGTGATGTTAATTTTCTTTTACTGATTCTGTCACAATATAGTAATATATAATTAGATGTAAACATTTTAATGTCTTGTCTCAACCCCACTCTCCTGTTTCCACCAGCGGTCGGTAAGTAGAACATTCCTGCAGTCCTTGCACTCTCTAATCCAGCCTGGTTTAAGCTCTGGCTGAGATCATTTTAGAGTTACTGTTTCTGCTCCAGCTGTCTCAAACTTGCAAGTTCTAACCTCACTTGTTGGTGCCATTAATCAGTATCCCAAACATGGTGAAGTAAATGGCTAGCAGATCCTTGACCATGTGAATTTAAAGAAATGATTATCCTGTTCTGTACCTTGGAGGCATGCATTCTTCATCATATGCTTTCTTGTCTTTATTGTTTATATCCTTATGCTAGGAAATCTGAAGTACTTATCAGCTGAGACTGAAGGTTCAGTTTCACTGCAAAGTGTGATTATCCACATTTCTCCTATGATATTATGAGACTAACAACTTTCTGCTATTCTAATAATCTGGAGAAATATTGTCTTTTCCTCCTTGACGTTAGGAATAATTTTGTTTATCTCAACAATCTGTGTCTCCTGCCAAAAAGAATATGGTTCTTTGTTGCTATGATGTTTGTATTTTTTGGCACTCAGGTCACACAGACATTTGGGCACTCTTTTTTTCATGCCTGACGTGTAAAATCATTCAATGGTTTCATGGTACAGCCTCATGTGAACCATGACATTGACATGATTACCAGGATATGGAATGTTTTGCAGAAATCAAATTGTACAGACAGAAGCACAGATTTTAAACTACAAAATATACGGTATTTGGTACTAGGATGGGAAATGTGGAAGGGAGGCTGGTGCATCTCAACATTGAGTCACGCGCAGTCAAAAAGAGGGCTCGCGAGGATGGACTATTTTTTAGAGTAACTTGAGCCAGCCCCACCCTACCTGTTCTAGCTGATGCTCCAACAGAATCAGCTGTAAATATATATTACAAAGCACCCCTTGCTCTACGTTCCGAGGACTCCTGCTAAGACCAGAGCATTTTCAGCAGCAACATAAGAAACATGGGGCTCTTAAGTAAGTATGCTTACACTGCTTCTCGCGGCCTCCCCTCTCTTGCCATTCATTCAAATTATCCTAGCTTTTTCCTTTCGGGAAATTGCATTGTTTAACAATTTAGAATTGTTTTTTTGCTTTCATTGTTAGGCTTCTGAATGCCGGTTATATAATGACTTTTTTGGCTGAGATTGTGTTGATTTTGTGGAAGGTGTAGAGGGATGCAGAGTTCTCGCAGGAAATTGGATATTCTGCTATAGCGTTTTAAACTTGTGTATCACTCTTTTGTTGGAGTTTGTCTTAAATGTAAAAAGATGGTGAGAGCTGTTTTTTTTTTAAAACATTGAGGATCAATACTGCCAATCAATGGCTTGCTAGGTATTGAGAATGGGAGGATGGTGTGTGGAGAGAGGGAATTTTTAGAATGTGCTTGCTGTGAATATGGATGTTTTAGTTGGACTTTTATAAGGTGACTCAAGATGCGCATGTTGTGCGCGTGTTGCTAATGGAAATCAACATACACTGTATAAACCAGATGGTCAGACCAGTGTGGGGAGATTGTTGTGCTACAGAGCAAGGAAGGGCAAATCTGGCCAGGTCAGGACTGTCACCTAATGAATGGATGCAGTGATATGTGAAGATACATTCATTGATGTGACACCAGTCAGTGAATGTCCTTTGTGGTTCGGTCACTGAGATAGGTGTTGCTCGAGTGAGAGATGGTGAATTTGGAGAAGATATTTGAGAACGTTGGAATTAATTACTTGGTGTGGGCAGCTCATGAATGGTGAGTGACATGGAATGTGAAAGAGAACTAGTGGGAGGTTAATCAGTCAGAGGATGAGACTGATGGAGGTAGTAAAACCTCCAGTGATGGAAAGGGAGGGTCTGCACTGATGGAAAAGCCACCTCAAAGGATGAGGCTGATGGAGGTAGAACTGCCAGACTCCTGCCAGACTTAGTGCTGATGCCAAAGGATTGCTGTTAGGAACAAGTACATCAAAGAAATCATTGTAGATGTTGGGAGGATTGCAGCTCTGTAATGAAGAGCATCTCCATTGTTTGTGATGGTGTGAGATGCGTTGTGCGATGAATATGTTTGACTGAGAGACCCTTCTGATGCAACTGGGTTCCGCTCGGCTCAGAAGTGCTTCTCGGGTACAGAGCATTTCAGTAGACTAGCTCATACCAAGTCAAGTGACCACCCTGCAATGAGGTACTGTGCTTTTAATGCCGGCCTAGTTATGATGGCTAATGCTGGGTGGGAGATGTATGTTCGGCAAGTGTTGGTCGGTTGTGTAGCCCCTTTGATTGGATGGATCCCCTGTAGCCCAGAAAGGTATTCTGACTCTAACACAGTTCTTTTAGAGAGCTATATTAATGATTCTGATCTCGTCAGCAGCTCTGACTGCTGTGGTTTGGGGGCAAACCTGTGAAAAGAGCCTCTTTTCACACAGATATTGGTGCTAGCCCAGAAATGAAGACAATTATGTATTTCCAAAAGTATATGTGCTGAGAAGGGGAGATGTTTCTACATCCTTATTTGGCTGTAATCAGCAAAAACAAATAACCACAATCAACCTGATCTAGATGTGTTTTGATGATGGCGAGTGAATCCTCCTCACACATGTGGCACTACTAGTCCCCTCAGAATCTGATTGATAGGCCAGTTGCTTTTCTGTTCGGATGACAGTGATATGCTATGCGAGGTCTTATTGTTGTGTTGAAAAACTGAACTCTTGGGGTCAGATGTACAAAATTCCTATTTTGCATTTCCTAAACAGCGAATTCTAAGAAACTGCTATTTAGGAAATGCAGCGTGAAATGTACAAAAATTGAGATTTCCTAATAGTGATTTCCACAGATTAGGAATCACTATTAAGAAATCACTATTGAGGAAATGCTGTATTGGTTCCTTTGGGCCTAAAGACCCATAGGTACGAATGGTTTTGCATTTTAAAATTTGTGATATCCTAATCGGAAATCACAAATTAGGGAATGCAAGCGCAAGGCTGCCTAGGGGCATACGGGCCACCCTTGATGCAGCCCAAAAAAAGTGGTGCACCTATAAAGCGCACATTGGAGTTGATGATAATTGCATTTCCTAAATGCCCATCTCACATTTAGGAAATGCTTTGCACATGTGCTTAGGAAATCGCAAATAGGAAATCCATATTTGTGATTTCCCCGTTGGCCTTTGTACATCTGAAAAGGCAGTTTTTAGTATTTCTTAACTGACCAAAATTGTTGTCAGTCTGTTACGAAATGCTAAACCTTTTTGTATATCTGCCCTTGCTGTACACAGATTGGAACATTTTGTCTTAAATCTTAATGAAGTTCAAGATTAAACTAGGCATGCAGGGATTACTGCTGCATACCACAACCTTTCAATTAGTACATAGGGGAAGGGGGTATCTTTATTCTTGAACGGTAACATTCGTGTCTCTCTAACACAAGATAACAACTGTATCTTCAGAGAATGATCATGTTTCCTAAAGGAAAAGCCTTCATGTTTCGGCCCTCACCTTATTCACACCAATTCTTCAAGGCCATTGTCCTGTTCAGACGTAACTTTATCTGCTCCACAGAAAGATACCTGTAACCTTGTTTGGGTTTTGAATTTTGGACACTAGCTAACTCATCGGCATGCTATATTGATCTAATGCCACGATTCTTAACCTTCTGACTCTTGCGGACTCCCACTTAATCATTTCTGGAACTAGAGGACCCCCTCTCAGTCATTGCTGGAAGCAGGGGACAAATAAAAAAGGAAAACAGACACATTTGTAATTTTAATAGGAAGGTTGGTGCTTTTCTAAAATGAATTAAGTCCATTAATCGTCCGTGCTATATTTGGTTTGATGCACTTGCACTGCTCCACGAATGCATCTGAGGATGCTAATTTCATTTTTAGCCTCAAATTTTAAATACCTTCACATTTGCTGAATGTTTTTAAAAAATTTCAATTGTATATTTTGCTTCTCTATTTATATACACTTTATTAATCTGTTAATATTATTTAATTTTCTAAGCAGTTTCAGACTCCCTGAATAGGCTGTATATCTTTGGCCTTTAAATGTATTTAGAAATCTCAGTTGAAGATGTATTTGTATCAGATTTGGCGACAATGCTCTTGATCCCCTGGAAATGTGAACCAACTCTGTGCGGGTAGTCACATACTGCTTATTCTGAGGCCCTATTATAGGGTGGGGAAAAGTCTAGTTTGTTCTTTCTGAAATCCTAACTAGTGCTCTCTGTAGGTTTGGGTGGTATAATTGTCAGGAGAGATTTTCTGCCTTTGTCTTTTATTTCTATTATTTTGACATACGTTCTTTGTAATATTGGCTTCCTTTTCTGAAGGTGACTTCCCCTCATCTTTTGTTTTGCGGTTTAAGTACCTGTTTTCATACAGTAGTTGTAGAATTATTTTTTTAATAGCATCTGTTCTGTTCGCTCAGAGAGAAGTGTTTCAAGTTCCTGTTTCAGGTCCTAATATTCTCTGTTGGTTTCTTGTGTTTTAGCTTCATACTTGGTCATTTTACTCACAATTTGGTTTGAGCTGATTATTTCCCTAGTTGGCCTCCGATTTTGTAATGTTGCCTAACTTCTGGACATGCGTGCCACATTTTCTCCCAGGATGGTCTTTTTGCATTATTCTTTTTAAAATAAAGTGTATTGTGGTTTTAACGTTTGATGACAAGAGGGTCCTTCATGAGGAGGCTGTTCATCTCCTTTGATCTCTTGCGTACAATCTCTGCCCGTTGTCCTTTATTGTAAGGATCTCTTGCGTATGATCTCTGTCCATCGTCATTTATTGTATGGATGTGCGAGTGGTTAAATGATGCCTTAACAGTGTGCCCCACTGCAGATTGCTGGCTGTTATTTTTAGTTGAGATGCTTTTGATCCCTTCACTAATTTTCAAGCTTGAAGACCATAAACCTTGTCTTTTGATTGACGCTGACATACATCCTGCCTCTGATCACCAGCTATCTGTAAACTGGTAATTCTAGTTCATTGTACAATATACAGCGTTGTTCATCATTTGACTTTTTAACTTTCTAATGCCCATTGTCGCCAGTAATACTGCAAGCACTGACAGTCCAAATGTCTGGTTTTACCTTAAAGAGCACACTGATCTGCTTTTTGTCTTGTATGTTGTCTAATGAGTTTTGCTAAACATGCTTTAAGGCAGGGCTTTGTATCCCTTCTGCACAACAAGTATTTAAATCTACTGTTTTATTGTCTCTTTGTGTACTGTGAAATCAAGGTGTGCCCATGTTCATTGACTTCCATCAAGAGTTGACGATATTTTGTGCTTGATTCTTGCAGGAAATGAGTGTTGCCGTGATCACTATCTGCGGACACTTTTTCCATGCCGGGTGTCTCCGCAAGTGGCTGTATGTTCAAGATACCTGCCCCATGTGTCATCAGCAGGTCAACCCGCCGTCCCCAGAGAGGGATCATGGAGAGTCCAGTGGAGAAGATGAAAGAGAGGAGCCAGTAGCAGAGCTGGAAGCCAGTGGGTCTGAACCAGCCAGTGGGATGGTGGGCGCTTCAACTGAAGACTGGGAAGGGCCTCCTCCTACAGCTGAAAATGTGGAGTTTTCCGCAGAAAGCAGCAAGGAGCCTGGCGTCCTGGAGTGGAACGAAGATGCTGCCACTTTACAGGAAACGGAGCCGCATCATAATCTTGTAAATACAGATCTGTGTAACAATGGTTGCGTACAGTGTACCCATAGCGCTCCACAGCGAACATCTGTTGGGTTTACTGGCTTGATTAAAATCTCTCATGAGTTTTTAAATGAAGAAACTGTGCATCTTGAGGGGGACATACCTGCTGCTGGAGAGGGCAGTATTTACAGGCATGATACGGGTATGCACCAAAAATGCAAGAATAAATTGCCTTCCAAAGATACCTTTAGTAGAACTCAACCAGGAAACATGGAAACGGGTACTTGGGTTCAGAGTGCCTTAAGACAGACTGGGAATGATTGTTCTGAAGATGCACTGGGCCTGGAAAGGTCCCACAAGGAACATTGTGGCAATAGGGCATCAGTTCCAGATGCAAGAGGAGCTTGGGTGCAAATGAGGGACCTTGAAGGAGTGACAAATAACTGTATTCTGCAGAACACCAGACAGCACAAAGATGATGATCCTTCGTAGCACTTACACCTTTCTTTCATGTCAACCTCTTGTCTTTCTCTTACGATGGACACAAGTGAATTAAATATGATGACCTGGACGTAGGATGAGTTGTGTTCCCTCTAAACAGAATACCTCTTGCACACAGACAGGAGACAGAAGGGATGGCCCAGAGTTCTGAAGGAGCCTTCTGTAAGTGTGGGCAGGAGAAAAGAGGGATCTATACCAAGTATTTCTCATGAAAGTTACAGCCAGGTTTGCTCTGTCCTTCTGTGTTTGGTAATAGGAAGAAATTCTAATGATGGGAAAAGGTAAATCGTGTTGTAGAGGTGAAACTCCAGTGTCTTTCAAATTCTTTCCTGTACGGATTGCTGTCCTCTTTTTATTTTTACGGAGGCTAGTGCTGAAGAGTATGAAGAATGCTTTCAATCCCATCAACCTCCTGCCGTTGACCCCCAAAAACAGAACCCAAAAGTTATTTTTATATATCTAAATTAGACAAAAAGAACATAGTTGTTGCAAATTTTTGCACTAGCAATGTCTACCAACACAGATATAGTTCTAGATGTGGAGCCAGTAGACTGAGTGTCTCTTAATATAAAATTTCCTCTGTATTTTTGTTTAAATTATAGTTTTCAACAGGTGGAGCCTCTTAAATGCAGAATAAAGTATTGTAGCTATACGTATCGGACCTAGGTCTGACCAGTATAGTGGGCATGTGCTAGAAGATCGATCAAAGCTTGATGGCACGAGATATCTCCCACAGTTGTTCAGTCAGTGTGGTACATCACTCTGCTTGTGCAGTGTCTTATCAGCCAGATACTTGTTTATTTAATTTATATTTCAGATACTAGTGTTAGTAATCTACTGTTGTCGAACAGGAGTGTTCACTGCCTTCATGGACTAAAATTGGCCTGCTGTGGTAGAATCATCCTTTCGATGCTAAAGTGATTTACTGTCTTGGATGGATTTTTACCAACAAAAGGTCCAGAATCGTGTTTGGCTCTGCTTATTCCTTGTTTGAGTCTCCGTCAAGTTATCATTTCAAAACTACTCTACCGCTCAGTAGGAGATGAAACAAACATCTGCATCATTTGTTATGACCATTTTTGCGTCATTGATTGCAGTGTTCTCTTCTGTGTCTAGTTTTTGGCTGTTGTTTGTATGTAGTTTTTATGGCTGCATTAGACTGGTGCTTGCATAGTTTGAAAGTGACCCACAACTGTTTGTTGTACGCCTAGAAACTTGGAAGCATTAAACTGTTGCTCTGACTGAGTGATAATTGTGCCAAAAAAGATAAAACATTTTAGGGAAGAGTTATGGGCTGGTCTTATTGCTCACAAATTGCACCAGCTCATAGTGTTTGTTTGCTATTGTCACTTTCCTTGGCTACAGAACGAAAATGTAAATTTGCTGTACTTGACTTCCCCTACTACCACATGGCACCCGGTCATCTTGGTAGAGGGTAGGAGTAATAATAAGAAAGCACTTTTAAGCTTGAGTACTGGTCAGGCTTTATATAATCTTGTGACAATTGAATGGTTTTGTTAGTTAACAATGGGTGAAAAGGGAGCAAAAAAAGTAGTTATTTAATGATGGTTATTTTGAATTCAGGAAGAGTTAGCAGTTGTATACATTGAAGACTAATGAAGGTTAACGGGGGACTGAGATTAGACTGAGGCCACTGAGTGTGGAGAAAGCAGAGATTTGGGTTGCTTGAGAGTAGTGGTCCTTTACATCTGGTGAAGGTCTGGGGAATTCAGAGGGTGGCTGAATTTTAAAAATGAGATCTCACTCAATCATATATTGTGTGAACACCATTGGATAATGTTTAAGACATGGATTTCAGAGTCCGCTTTTCCAGTTTTCTGAAATGAAGGGTTTTAAAATGTTGAATTTAAATCAGACTGCCTTCCTCATCTTAGAGACAAAAGGGTGGTGGTTAGGTTTTTGTTGACTAAAGCTAGTATAATGTTTTCTTTTTCTCGGATGGTAACTAATATAAAGTATGGGCCACTGTGTTTGTAGTGCTGTTAATTTATCAACAAGGTCCCTTGGCAGTCTGGTACATTTTACATGCCCTGCGATGTATTCTCCACAATTCACTGTTTTGTAGAGCTGCGTACTAAATTTGAGGCAAATTGTTAGATGGAGAAAAGTCGTCAGGATGGCGCATCTTGATGAAACTGAGAAAAGTGATGCAAGTAGGCGGAAGCGACCAGTGTAGCGCAGCGCCCGAGCAGTGGACCATGAGGGAAAAGACTTGAGCGTGAATTAAGTTTAGGTCAGCATCTCCTTCAGTTACGAAGATGTTTTCGTGTTTGTTCAAAAGAAGCCCTAAAAATCATGAAAACCTAATCCAATAATAATAGAACTAAAAAGACTACACACCCCAGTGCATAAATCCATGCTCTGCGCTGCAATGCAAGAAGGAAATGCTTTGGTTGCTTATTTGTCTGTGGTCTCTTGTCTATCTCCAAAAGTCCTGTATATATTGACAGTCTTAATTTAAGATGCTTGAACTGGAGCACCTGTCATTTCATCTGTCCAACGGTGCACAAGTTGTGCTTTTGACACCTGCGTGGGCTGCTATTAACTTAACATGGTTGACCAGTTTGTAAGATCTCAAGGGAATAACTTTGCCCGAGATTGGCACTTGCTTGCAAAATCACGTTCTCTTATTTTGTCCCCTGTACACAATAACAAATGAGAGATATCCACAGATACATATTTTTTTATTTCAGGAAGTGTGGTCTGCTCTTTAAAATAAATAAATACTAAATATTATAATGGAGGGAGCGACTACATCAAGTTAGGAAAGGGTAAGCTTACGAAGGCTATTAAACACCAAGAGCAGTGGTTTCCGAATCTTTTTTGCAGTAGACATGGCCGTCTAGCATAGTCTTCACAAGTAAAGCCGAAGAACACATTTTTAATCTTCAATCCTCTCCTGAACATCTGTGTGATTTTTTTTATATATTGTTAAATTTCCCTGTGTTTTGGGTTATCTTATAAGCAATATGCTGAGAAACAACGGGTAATTTTTGCAACTGTGTTAATGCATCTTGATAAAGGTTTGGCTTCATGTAACATCCTTTGTCTGAACGGTTATACGGAGACTGAGGAGAGCAAGAAGTATATACCCTAGTATAGGAAGATTTGCTCATTAAATACTTTTTGACTCCTGAAAGTTTTTTCATCAAAAGTGACATGCCTGCTTCTTAAAGTGGTCTCCAGCAATATAACTGCGATTACAGATACTGTGTTCCAAGTCTCTAATTGTGTCTGAATAAAGGTGCAGATCTCTCCATTCAAGAGCAATTTAGTGAGCAGTGCTGTTGCAAGAGTAATTTGAGATATTGCAAATCGACGTATTTTATCTGGGAAATTATTTTTAAATGTTTCGGCTGCCGTCAACCACAAACACCTTCAACTGCACTTTTATTTCTTAACAATGAATATATTTTATTATTCATTAGTTTAAATAAACTTTGATCACTTTCAATTTAACCATACATATTTAACAGTACCAGTCCTAAAATACCTAATACAATCCATATGTTTTCAACACCTCAGTTATTAGAATTATTAATCAGAACTTTCACATTTATCAAAAACACTTATCCTACAATTATGTTAAACGGTCCTTGATTCTAATTGTATTTTCTCCTCTTAGTTTTGCTTAATATACATTTTGGTTCACTGCTTGGTGTACTGAGAATTCAAAATATTAAATAGGAGGAGTGATGAATACACATTTTGAGCAATCCCAGTCTGCTTCAGTCGCTTTGTCAAATACCTTTCTTCAGAGATGCAGCAAGTTTTCAGGGTAGGTTAAACACAGGAGACACTGATATTCACCAAAAGTAGGCATTGAAATTAAATCAAACTACAAGTCTTATAAAATAAATATTTGAAAGTATCTTCTGAATTCAATTTGCAATGAATTTGAACAAAGGCACATAAAAAGCCAGACCCCCTACTCTCGACGCTGTGAAACGGCTGGCAGTGGTCGCAATAAGTGCTTGACTAGAGACTCCATGAGCAGGTAACCCTTGCGGCTGATGGATCCATACCTGGACAATAGCTTCGGGTCACGGAGTGCTACTTGTGTGCTGAAACATTCTAATGGTTGCACTTTCAATTCAATTGTATTAGCTAACATAAGTAGACTGCTTCAAAACTATTTTATTGTGTCACTGTTTGTGGCTACTATTTGTATACATAGGTGTTGCGAGTTGAGAGGAAAGGTAAAAAAAACGTGCAGTCGGGGCACTCTCCCTTTTAAAGGAGTCAGTCAGTTCACACAGGATTCAAGATGAAGCAGGATGCCTGTTAAGTTGAGGGTATACTGCCCGAGCATGGCACACTGAAAGGTATTCTTAAATTTGAATATTAGTAAAATAGTTTGTTTTTGCAACTAGGTCCATAAATTAGAAAGTGGCAGGTATGTGAACAGAAATAAATCAA
Source organism: Pleurodeles waltl (assembly GCF_031143425.1). Taxonomy (NCBI): domain Eukaryota; kingdom Metazoa; phylum Chordata; class Amphibia; order Caudata; family Salamandridae; genus Pleurodeles; species Pleurodeles waltl. The sequence continues at coordinate 27,423,217 of NC_090436.1, forward strand.
AAGTACGTACATGAAGGTTTAAACCAATCTCTGAACCCTAAACCCGCACAGTAATCATTTTAAGATGTATTGCCTTCTGTTTTGAGTGTTAGGGTAGATGTTTCTTTCCACCGTCAGTGCTTTACTATGCAAGGCACTGGCTTTCGAAGATGCGCAATGAGCTGAGATGCGCGATCTTATTGCATTCAAGAGTAATGTATTATGGCTCAGTATTCTCGAAGACCCCCTGCAACCCTTGAGGTAGGCATCCTTTGAATGCTTTAGCCACAGTATATTTCTGAACCTGAGAAGTGAATGGTAGCTAGGGTTGGGCTTCAGGCTTCCACCTTCACTGCTGTGATAGAAATAAGTCTGTTAACAAAGAACATCAGAGTAGAGCTTGAAAGAGGATCGCCTCTGTCTTAAAGTCTGTCAGAAATGTTAAAAACTGGTAAAGCTGATTCTTAACATGAAAGATCAGGTTCACATTAGGCTGGAGTTCCTGCTTCACAGTTACTGCTTCTGCTTTTTTCTATCTTCTCATTAGAACACCTCTGTGTGCAAAATAATAGCCTAGTGAATTTTTTTTTGTTTTTCCAAAATACAAGATAAAACTCAAAAATGTTTTATATTGTTATCAGCATGTCTGTAAGCATGCCTACCTCCATATTTCTGCAGTGTACTTAATGTGGTGTTTGTGTACACCTTATGTCCAAAACAGTCTGATTTGTTGTACACAGTTATGCCTACTGCCCATCTGAAATTGTCCTGCAGTTCATGTGTCTCAGGAGGTGGGAAAGCAAAGGTTGTAGGACCAGCACAAGAACGCGTCACCATTTATGCAAGTAGGATGGACGCCTCCTGCCTTATCCAGTCTGTCTCAGTGGCATCATTGTTCAAGTGGTGCCCTAAGTCTACCCGCTATGCAAGTATTATTCAGTCGGATTATTGTGTAAGAACTATTTCACTCAAAAAGCTGAAGTGCCTTATTCTCAAAAACTAAGTATTGTGAAAATCCATCAATATACACTGAAAATTCCCTGTTGACTGACTTGGATCCAGTCTTTATGATGCCAAAATGAGAACCCTGATGTAATAACGCTCTCAACTCTTTGACTCACTAACTTTGACAATCTCCCGCACAATGAAGTGTAACAAGAACAATTCTTGCACATTTTTTGTTAAATAAATGATTTTGTCTGCTCAGGTCTTGAATATTTGTGAATCCTAGTTATGCTGCCTTTGGTGCTTGGTTCTTGTTTGTGGCTCTATTCAGAACTAAAAACGCTTGTTACATGGTTTGCGTTCCCATGGTTCGAAAAGCCTCCCTTTAACATTACAACAAGCTCAACTACATGTTTTTTGCACAGATCCAGACTTTTCATTTACAATCTTGCATGTACTACCTTGCGACTGTGTTGTCAACTGTGCACATGTTGTAGTGGCATAAGCATTTTTAGGTTGGTCTTATGAATGCCAAATCCGATCATTTAAAAAATAGATATTCATAGGGGGGACTCTTTGGATTTGGAACAGTGTTATTTCTTTTGTATACCATTTGACCAAAACATGCTTGCATGCTATTTGCATTTTGTTTTAAAAAGTGAATTCTTAAGGCATCCATGTTTAGGTTAGTGAGCATCATTTATGTTGAGGTTTCTGCTTGTGAGCCTGTTTCTTTATTGGCGTCTGTAGGTATAGGTAACATTAGATGTTTTATTTGGACCTGTCTGCAAAAGGCTGTGAGTGAGGAAGGTTATCCTCATGCCACACCTGTGGCCATCTGTGCAAACATCTGCATTTTCATGAAAGTGTTCAATGTATGTCAACTGGCAGCATTGTTTGGAATTACATGTTCCTGCCGGAACTCGGTCAGGGTAGAGCTGGTGGTGACATGTTGTAATTTGTAGCAGCACGTGCATGTGTGTCAGTATTTCTCTTGTGAGCCTCATCTTTGCTTTTGGCTTCAGCAAGCCCTCTCAGACCCCTGTCACACTCCGAGGAAGGGAGGACACTGTGTACAGAATGTTTCGGAGAAGTTTCAAGACCCTAAACCATAACAAACACTCCCATCATGCAGTGATGTGGGTTGTTGAAGGAGACTGCTGGAAAAGGAAGGTGCTACCAGAAATGATGACTTTTTTATTTTTTTTTATAATAATTAATCCTTCTGATTAATAGCCTTTGGTATTTTGGCAGTGAATGCCGGAGAGGCTTTTTCTTCGATGAGAAGCTGCCAAAAAATACCATGTGATACAGCTGATCCTGCAGGTCTCATCATGCCAAGTGCTGTGGGCAAAACACTCAGGAAGATGTTGAATCACAAGTATAAATCTACTTGTCAGGGCCAAGGGTAGGACTCAGAAGGAGTAAAAGGAAGCTGCTGTGCATGGGTGTGGTGAGGGACATGCCCCCGACCACAATGGACAAAGAGGAAAAGCCTTGAAGATCATCTTCAAGAAGTTAGCCACCTAGACCTTGCCGTCCAGGTGTGACAACGAAACTGGAGGACCCTTTTAACCAAAGTGCCAAGGACCTACATTAGTAAATGATAGTACTGAAGAAAACTTTTTTTGGCAAAACAAGACGGTTGATCCTTAGAAATGAGGGCTACAGGGGTGCTTTGTGATTTCAAATCTTTGGAAGGCTCTGATGATCACACTAGAAGAGGGCTTTGTTATGGAACATCAACTAACTTTCCTGTTACTTCATTTCCCAAAAGATTGACTTTAAATCCTACAAGGGTTTAACAAACTTCACTGCCATAATGTGCTTGAACATGTTCAATTTGCAATTGACTGTACTCCTGGCTCATTGTTTGGGGCAGATGAAAGCCATCACCCCAGAGCGGATGTCAAGATGGGTGAGGGACAGATTTCAAGAACACGCAGAATGCCTGTTCTTGACGCTTATCAGGCCGGAAGTGGGCGTCAGTTCACGTGTTTACAAAGCAATACTGCTGTGACAACCAGGACTAACAGGAATGGCATTTCACTAGTTCAGCGCTGTAGGAATTTTTGTACTCCACGTCCAAGGATGCGTAAAGAGTCAAGCAACAGACTGACGTGAAGGTGCAGGGATTGCTCTTATGTGCGGCTCTGCTCTGTTACTTCTGGGGTTGAACTAAGCCACTGTTGGGCCTCATGGCACCACCTAGTGGTGCGCAGGAGCACAGCTAAGAAATATCTGGATCCAGTCTGGTACCTGGGAATATTCTAATGGTGTTGGATTATCCACCAACAACAGTGCTTAAGATGGTAGGTAACTTATCCTAGTATGTATTAAAGCCATTTTGCAAACAATAAAGCATTTCCGACTCCCAGCATAGGTGCGTGACAAAAGGTTATAACGGATTTGCAAGGGCAAGCCTCAGGGTAGTAGACAGTTGTACTTTGGACTGCTGCCTGCTCATCCCATTGTTTTCCTGAATGGGTTTGTTTTTAAAAAGAAGGAACAGTTTCATGTTTTGGAAGGCAGTCCACCATTGTCGTGTTTGTAGCTATCCAGGTCTCCAACAACGCCCTTCTTAATTAAAATTCATTAGCCAGATTGTCCAGGGAACTCCCCACCCTCGAAGCTGAAGATTTTGTGATAGTGACATATTAGTCCATAGGTGCGTCTTTGTGACCAGTCTTCTAGTAGTTCTGGCCCAGTGCCCTTAACAAATAGAAACGTATCTTATTTACAACAAAGGTGGCAGGCACTATAGCACCAAATATCAATCCACGCATGCTAATAACATAAAACAAAAAATTAAGCTATGGGCGTTTGGAGCAGGATGCAATATTGCTTTGTAAGTGACCTACAGAACAATTGTGCCTTGCAGTTATATAAGTTGCCTGTGTTAAAGATATGAACAATGTTTTTTACATAAACACGTCAATCACAAAAAAATGCTAATATGTAGCATGCATGTACTGATTACGTAATTTGCAGGCCCGACACCCAGGAAACTGCTTCCTGGCCTCCAGGGGAGTGCCCCACGGGAGGCCGAAAGCCCACTAGACATCAAGGATTTTACATTTGGGCAAAGCAAATGGGTAAAGGTATCCTACCATGGCACTGGGTCATAACCCCAACCCAACAGGGAAAGGAAGGGGTTTTCCCTCAATTTGCCCCCGGTGAGGACAGAAACCCCACTAGACACATGGATCTCAAAATGGTGGCAAAAAAAAGCAAAAGGATGGGGGAGGACCAACCTGGCATTGGGCCATGCCTTCGTGTGGGGTAGATAGGATGTTTGTTGCAACTGGGGAGTATGTCCCTAATCTGCCCCAATGGGGGAAGGTGGTAGAAAGTCCGCTAGACACCATAGATTTTAAATTTGGGCAAAACAAAGGAGTACAGGTGTCCTACCCTTGCAGTGAGCTATAGCCACACCCCCAGAAGTGGCAACCCCGTCTTTGTGCCCTTCCCCCATACAGACATCTCAAAGTGGCGGCAAAACAAACAAAAGGGTAGGACAGACTGCCCTGGCATCGGGCCATGCCCTCCTGTGGGGTAGATAGGATGTTTGTTCCAATTGGGGAGGATGGCCATATTCTGCCCCAAGGGGAGAGGGTGGTAGAAAGTCCACCAGAGATTTTAAATTTGGGCAAAACAATGGAGTTCAGGTGTCGCACCCTGGCAGTGGGCCATAGCCCCAACCCCAGAAGGGGCAAACCAGTGTTTGTGCCCTTCATTTTGCCCCCCTCCCCCAAGGTGTTTGGGGGGTGGTGGTCAACTCCTAGTGGTCAGGAGGTACATTTATGTCAAGTATAAAAATGGCCAGGCTAAAATAGACTTTTGCAATATGCTGGCATGTCACCTTTGAATTGCAGAGTGATAACTGGATACCGAACCGAACACTATGCATGTTGTTAGTATGTTTCTTTCGGGGTTCACACCTGCAGCTCTTGATAGAATTAGCTTTTTTGTAAACAATAGTCTTTCGCAGGGAGTGTTAAAGCAATTAGAATAGTGGTTAGTATGTGTTTGGTAGTGGATCGGATGGCCACACCCGACTTTCTCTGCAATTACAGAATGGATGTGGATATTCAGTTTAACCTTCGTCATATATCAAGTAGTATCTAGTATGGCACCAATACTAAGGGCCTGATTACGAGTATGGGTGCTGCTTATTGCACCTGATAAATAACAATGCCACAGGGTATGTTATTTATCAGGTGCGATAAATAACACTTATTACTAGTTTCTGGGATATAACCTACCGATTTTGGTATATAACGCACCAAAATCTGCATGATACGGTTAAGACCATCCACATATCCCCTGTTAAATTCCTGCAGGTTTGACCGTCCGAAATTTTATGACGGTTGCAATATTTAACGCATCCGATAATTATCGGATACATTCAATACCTCCCGACTAGTGATCATGACCCGCGCGGAAACGGGTTTACACATGGTTTGAAATACACTGATCCACTCGTAATCGGACAAAGTGTATAATCAACCCCTCGGATAGTGGGAAATGTCCTCTGGAGTATTAGTCATTCGTTAGCACTTCGGGCTGGCTGGTCAGTGTATATTTGTGAGGATTCATTCAGTCTTTGAAGGCGTGATTTCTAGCTTTCAGTAGTTCATCTCCTGTGAGTTGGGTTAAGTTAGGTTGGATTCAGTTAGCTGAAGGCATCTCTAAAAGGGTTTTGTTTAAAGCCATTTCCTGAACTGGAGGAGGTTACGTTTTGCTATCTGTGTAAGTTTGAAGCTATTCCAAAGTTTTGGTTCTCGGACTCTTGTAGGCCCGTTCGCCAACTCCATTTTCTAGTCTGTGAAGTAGTGCTACAGTAGTAACACTCACAAAATGCTATGCACTACTCTACTTCTGAAGGTCTCTGTTTTAGTAGAAATGTGGGGGGAACATGCAGGAGTTGCTAGAAAACGCGGAATTATTGTTAATAAATTAAAAGGGGTTTAGGGAGAATCAAGAAGGGCCTTGGGTAGGGGCATGCGAGTCCAAACACCCGTAAACTCATTGCTGTTCACACTGGACTTCTAAAGTGACTACGGCCAGGGAGGTTCCAAACCAGTGGTAAATGTACTCTAGCCCAGCCTTGTAGTAAGCCCCGCATTGCGCACATGGCCAATCACAAGCACTAAAGCACACAAGCATTTTTTGATATATCGTAAATCCTAAAATAATCTGACATCCAAAAACCAGTTCAGAACCCTGGGAAACCAGTGTTCTCTAATGTGAACTATAGAAGGGCCATGAGGCGGCTCTAAAGTGTTCCTCATGGGTACTCCTTCCAGTTTAACCCAGAAGACCTGCTTCTCCTCCAGTAGAGTGAGCTTTATTGTAATAAGGATCCCATCACAGCCCTTATCGGCTTAAAGAAAAATGACTGTTGTTATCCATCTACTCCTTTGGCTGGTTGTAAGATAATAAAAAGGTTATCTGAAACCTGTAACTTGCCAGTCTCTTAAGTAACTGCTCTGACCATATCCAGAAGATTAATCAAAAAAACTGTAATGTTGCCTGGTTGTAGAGTAGAGAGAACAGTCTCCTGACTACTATGGGAAGCGTCACTGATGCTTGGAGCCCAAGAGAGGGCAATATGTTCCTAAAACACAATTGAGTAGGGATGCCGACACATAATCGAAACCAACTCTTCTAATAGTCTAGCCATGATGGTTACAAGAAAGAACACGTCTGATCCTTGAATATAGTCTCTAATGCTTCCGAGTTCTTGCAGAAAGGAAAAACCTACAGGTAAACTCCGTAGAAGAGGTTGTAAACCTTAGGTCTCAAGAGATCACAGCTTCTGAAAAGCTTCAATAATAAGGCTCTAAAGACGAATGTTATTTCAAGGCAATGTAAGCACCTTAACTGCAGACCACTGTAATGGCAGTGCAGCCACAGATAGCCCCTATCAAATGCCTCTTGTAAGACCAGGTGAATGTTAAACCTATACCACTGCAACACCTAAGGTCGGTCTATCTTCCAAATGTTGACCAAGCCACCTTCTTGTCTTCTCTAGCCTGACGTTGTTGAATTCGGACTAACCAGGCTAGTGGTAGGAGGGGACTGGGACTTGGACCTTGTCCAGTACATAGAGGCTCACCCATCCCGGGGAGAGGGAATACACTTATGTAGCTGGGGTACACAGCAGTTGTTTCAGGATTGATTACTTTCTCATGAACCACCCACTCTAGCGGCATTGAGGGACTGTTGCATACTGGTGTGGAGGATTAGCAGATCATTCCCTGATGGTGTTAGAACTGGAAATGGGGCCCGTAGCTTCAGCTGTGAAACCCTGGCGTTTCAACATTTCCCATTACAAGCAGCCCTTGGATAAGCAGAGGCTGGCCGGCCATCTGCTCCAATACTTGTTCGAGAATGAGGAATCTATGTGTTCCGCCTGCACCCTTTTGGACGCTGGAAAGGCCGTCATACGGGGCAACCAGATAGGAGATTCCTTCATCTATAAACAGGAACCGTGTGAAAAGCACAAGAAACAGATGGTGCAAACCTTGTCGAAACAGTAGGCAGACCAACCATCTTCCCAGGCCCTGCGATTGCTTGAAAGAGCAAAACTAGATCTGAATTTGCTCTTCACTTACAAGGCGTAGGATGCCTTGCAACGTCTAAAAATAAGACACTGGGAACAGGGTGAAAAGGCAGGTAGACTTCTGGCGGCTCAGCTCCGTTAGGGTGAGGCATACCTTGCAATAGCGGTGTTCACAATATGTCGGGCGCCATCGTCACGCACCCGGTCAGATACTGGAATCTTTTGCACACTTTTTGGGTGATCTATTCAGAGTGGAGGTGCTGAATGATGCAAGGGGTGAACTGTAATTCCTGAACAACATACTCCCTTTGACTATGTCTTTGGCCTCCAACCAACTCCTTGAAGGTGATATAACAGAGGAAGAGATAGCTACTGGTATCTTGGACATGCCTTATAATAAGGCTGCTGGAGATATGGATTCCCCACAGAGTTCTGCTTCTAATTAGAGTTCCGCTTCTATTCATGTTTTTTTAAAGAAGTGGAGGAAAGAGGAGGATGTTCGGCTGAGTATGAGGCCATCACGCGCCTCATTTTGAAAGCGGACAAGGACCCCACTGTCCGCACCATCTACCGCCTAATCTCGCTGATAAACACTGACATGAACATTTTGGCTAAAGTGCTTGTGACCCGGCTTAAAGTCCCTCCTTGTCTGATATATCACTCACAGGCTTTGTAACAGGCCACTCTTCCACAAATCACGTGTATCTTAGTGCACATGTGTAGGAAAATGCCTCTCTTGGCATAGTTACCCACTAACCTTTTTCCTTTTGTTGATGCTAGTTTGGATTGAAAGTGTGCTGGGTTTTGCAAACTAGGCCCCAGGACCAGTGTTCTTTCCCTAAACTGTACCTTTGTTTCCCTGGCACACAGGTAAGTCTCTTGTAACTGGTACCCCTGGCACCAAGGGCCCTGATGCCAGGGAAGGTTTCTAAGGGCTGCAGCATGTATTATGCCACCCTGGGGACCCCTCACTCAGCACATGCACACTGCCTCACAGCTTGTGTGTGCTGGTGGGGAGAAAATGACTAAGTCGACATGGCACTCCCCTCAGAGAGCCATGCCCATAACCAACTGCCTGTGGCATTGGTAAGTCACCCCTCTAGCAGGCCTTACAGCCCTAAGGCAGGGGTGCACTATACCACAGGTGAGGACCTATTTGCATGAGCACTATGCCCCTACAGTGTCTAAGCCAAATGTTAGGCATTGTAGGTGGAGGGTAGCCATAAAGAGAATATGGTCTGGGAGTTTGTCAAACACAAACTCCACCGTTCCATAATGGCTACACTGAATTCTGTGAAGTTTGGTATCAAACTTCTCAGCACAATATATCCACACTGATGCCAGTGTGGGATTTATTGAAAAATGCACACAGAGGGCATCTTAGAGATGCCCCCTGTATACCAGTCTAATTCCTAGTGTTAGGCTGACCAGTTCCTGCCAGCCTGCCACATCCAGACGGGTTTCTGGCCACATGGGGTGAGTGCCTTTGTCACTCTGTGGCCAGGAACAAAGCCTGCACTGGGTGGAGGTGCTTCTCACCTCCCCCTGCAGGAACTGTAACATCTGGCGGTGAGCCTCAAAGGCTCAAGCCTGGTGTTACAGCGCCCCAGGGCACTCCAGCTAGTCGAGATGCCCATCCCTCTGGACACAACCCCCACTTTTGGCGGCAAGTCGGAGGAGATAATGAGAAAAACAAGTAGTCCCCCACCAGTCAGGACAGCCCCTAAGGTGTCCTGAGCTGAGGTGACCCCTGCCTTAAGAAACCCTCCATATTGTTTTGGAGGATTCCCCCCAATAGGATTAGGAATGTGCCCCCCCCTGCCCACAGGGAGGAGGCACAAAGAGGGTGTAGCCACCCTCCAGGGTAGTAGCCATTGGCTACTGCCCCCCAGACCTAAATACACCCCTAAATCGAGTATTTAGGGGCGACCCCGAACCCAGGAAATCAGATTCCTGCAACCTGAAGAAAGAAGGACTGCTGAGCTGAAAGCTCCACAGAGACGACGGAGACAACAACTGACTTGGCCCAAGCCTACAGGCCTGTCTCCAGACTCAGAGAACCTGCACAGCAACGCATCCAGCGGGACCAGCGATCTCTGAGAACTCAGAGGACTGACTTGCACCTGAAGGACCAAGAAACTCCAGAGGACAGCGGCTCTGTCCAAATCTACAACAAAGAAACCACCTTTAAAGAAGACTCCAGCCTCACTCCAGAATCGTGAGTCTTCACACTCTGCACCCGACGCCCCCGGCTCGTGTCCAGAAGAACCAACACCGCAGAGAGGACCCCCAGGCGACTTCAGCGATGTGGACACCCTGAGGAGACCTCCCTGCACCTCCACAGCGATGCCTGCAGAGAGGATCTGGAGGCTCCCTCTGACCGCGACTGCTTGGTAACAAAGGAACCTGACGCCTGGAGAAGCACTGCACCTGCAGCCCCCAGGACCAAGAGGAACCAACCACCGGTGCAGGAGTGACCAGCAGGCGGCCCTCTTACCCAAGGCTGGCCGGCTGGCTGGCCCAAGAAGCCCCCCTGTGCCCTGCCTGCATCGCCAGAGTGACCCCCCGGGTCTCCCCATTGTTTCCTACCTACAACCTGCCACCCCTGTGCCGCTGAGGGTGTATTTTGTGTGCCTGTTTGGGACCCCCTCAGTGCTCTACAAAAACCCCCTGGTCTGCTCCCTGAGGACGCAGGTACTTACCTGCTAGCAGACTGGAACCGGAGCACCCCTGTTCTCCATAGGCGCCTATGCTATTTGGGCCCTACTTTTGACCTCTGCACTGGACTGGCTCTGTGTTGCTGGTGCTGGGTGTTTGGGGTTGACTTGAACCCCCAAAGGTGGCCTGCCTATGCACAGGAGACTGAACTTGTAAGTGCTTTACTTACCTGAAAAACTAACTATTACTTACCTCCCCCAGGAACTGTTGATTTTTGCAGTGTCCTCTTTTAAAATAGCTTATTGCTATTTTTGCTAAAACTGTGTACATTACTGTTTTAATTCAAAGTTCCATACTTACCTGTGTGAAGTACCTTACAATTTATGTACTTACCTAAATTCTGAATCTTGTGGTTCTAAAATAAATTAATAAAATAGTATTTTTCTGTATAAAAACCTATTGGCTTGAAGTTAAGTCTTTGTGTGTGTGTTCTCATTTATTGCCTGTGTGTTGTACAACAAATGCTTAACACTACCCTCTGATAAGCCTACTGCTCGACCACTCTACCACAAAATAGAGCATTAGTATTATCTAATTTTGCCACTATCAGCCTCTAAGGGCAACCCTTGGACTCTGTGCACACTATCTCTCACTTTGAGATAGTATATACAGCACCAACTTCCTACAACGTGCTTGACTGGGATGACAAGATCCTGCTTTGTTAGGACATAGGGAAGCTATTTGAATGTGTCGAGTGAGGCTGTCTATTGTGCAAGTTGGAGAGGGTGTCACTGTGTTGGGCTTTCCCAGCCAAACTTTACTGGAACCGAAACCCCACCGCACAAATTGACTGCGGGAGATTTATGTCCTGCACCTTTCGAGTGCACAGGAGAACCCGTCATTGTTACCTGTTGTCTCCCTTTTATTCCTTTTAACTTTGGAGTCTTTGACCATTACAGTGTGCTGGGGTCAGGGGCATTGTTACGCTGGCTGGGAAAACTAAGGTCTGTTGCATGCAGACGATATCCTCCTTGCGCCCCCTGACTTGAGTATGTCGGTCCCAGCTCTTATGTCCATTATCAATACATTCTCTGTTTTTTCCTGGTATAAAATCAACTATGGGATGAACAAGGGCCTCCCAATCATCCTGGTGAGCAAAGGGCTCGATAATATGGTTATGGACAACTTGCAGCCCCAGCTATCCAAGACATACTGACTTTCTCAGACGGCCGACCCTGCATCTTTCCCTTTGGGCATGGGTGCAGGTGGTGAAATGGTCACAGTCCTCGCTTCACGTACATGTTTATGTTGCCACTCCCTATATCTGAAAGCAACCTCTGTAAATGTAACAAGCGCTTAAAAACCTTTATCTGCCCAGGGGTGCTAGAAATAACCCTGCAATAGCATGCATGATCCCCTCTCTTGAGGGAGATACTGTCCTGTAAGGGTTTCTCTCCTTATGTTTAAAAAAAAATAATAGCATCTCAATTTAGTTGAAATGAGAAAAGACCTGTTGAACCCATCTTCCTCTGTTTGAATTCCTGCAGACTTGAAAAAGCTAAACGCGAGCTCCCACTTGGCCAGAGGGACCCTCAACACAGTCGGAGTATTAATATTCCACTACTTTTTGTGAAGACGGAGATCCAGATTTAGCTTCCTCAGTCTGATAGAAATGAATCTCTCTTTCCCTTTCAGTTCTCACCCCCATTCACCTGAACTCCGCTTATGGCAGAAAGGCTGAGAATGTATCTTGACTCTTGAAAGACTCCCAGTTCTGAAATGTATGTGTCTCATAGAAGCCACAGATCCTGCTGAAGCATGATAGTGACTCTTACATCATCAAAAATAGTGTCAGACAAGAACTGGGTTTGGCTGTCCATCTGAATTTATAACTGAGGGCAATCCTTACTTGAATTGAAGCAGGTAAGCATATAATCCTATACTAATGAGTACAAGAAAGATACTGCAAAGACCTCTGATCCTAATGTTAACTAGGTCCATAGTCTACTTTCCATAGAGCATTGTCAACACCAGCCAAATTAAAGTAGACGGGAAAACTTTCTCTCTCTTATCTTACTAAGGGATCCATCACACTTCCTTTCCCTTCTAGGTAGGATACAATCTCTCCCTAAATCTGAGAACCAAAGATCAGTCGGGGTCCATCCACTCTTGTTTAAGAGATTTTTTAAATAGCAGAAATCATCGGCACCTTAAGATAAGAAGCATCCACCACTTGTGCTAGGTCGCGTCTCTGTGTAGGATAGCTCAATCCTTCAAGATAGCTCACCAGGGGAGAGACAGATTGGCAGCCCAACCTGCATCTTCCTATTATAATCCAGAAAGGCCCACCAGGGCAGTATGATGTAGAGGAAGAGGAATTGTCAGAAGAAGGCAAACACTCAGAAGGAAAGACGCTTCCCTTGTGACTACATCTCTGATAAGGAATATGCCAAGTACTGCAATCCCTCAGCAAGCTGGGGGCGATCAGATAACTCCATCTCTTGCTGCCTGGAAAGGCCTTTCTAAGGAAGTAGAATAAGTTAGGTGAGACTTTTATTTAAATGCTTCCCTACGGCTAACCTTCAGAAGCCTTCAAGAATGCATATACCTATAGGCTAAAAAAACAGGAGAAACACCCCTCATATCGACCAGGGACCTGCATTTTGGCATGCAGATAAAGCAACAAAGTAGCCTTAAAGGGGAATATCAAATGTGAGCTGATTACTGCCTCCTGTTTTACTTAACATATGAACAATCCACACTAATAAACAAGCTCATGCAAAGCCAACAGGTTTCAATTATGCAAGAGCTGTTAGCTTTGCTAGTGTGTTTAAGCCATATTGTACACCAGAGAGGCTGCTGTTCAGCATGGCGAAAAGTTAGATGTGTAGCGGAGAGTCACGTGGAGTGTCTTAGAGTGGAATGGTGAAGAGTGGAGTAGAATGTTGTTGAGCAGAGTGGCAGAGTGTTATAGTATAGTTGAGAGGCATAGAGCTTAATGGCATAGAGTGCAGAGTAGAGTCGAGTGGTATAGAGTGCATTGGTGTAGAGTGTTGCAGAGTAGAGGATAGTGCCGTAGAGTGCAGTGGCATAGAGTGGAGTTGAGTAGAGTTCAGTGCTGGAGAGAGCAGAGTTGCAGAGTAGTGTCAGAGTGCAGTGGTGTGGAGTAGAGTGGCATAGAGTTCAGTGATGCAGAGTAGAGTGCAGTTGTGTAGAGTGCATTGGTTAAGAGTAGAGTGGCATTGAGTGCAGTGGCATGGAGTGGAGTAGAATGGTGTAGAGTGCAGTGGCATAGAGTAGATTGTTTCAGAGGAGAGCAAAGTGGAGTGGTGCAGGGTAGAATGCAATTGCGTGGAGTGGCATAGAGTGTAATGGTGTAAAGTGGTTTAGATTAGAAAGGAGTACAGTAGATTGGCTTAGAGTGCGGGGCATAGAGTTGAGTGTTACAGAGTAAAGTGCATTGGCGTAGAGCGTATTGGTTTAGAGTGCAATGGCGTAGAGTGGAGTTGTGCAAAGAAGATTGGTGTGGTCTAGACTGGAGTGGTGTACAGTGCAGTGGTGGAGTAGAGTGCTAAAAAGTGCATTGGCAAAGATTAGAGAGGCGTCACATGAAGTGGTGTAGTTCCTGGGGAGGTGTCAAATGGAGTGGTGCAGAGTAGAGTGGCGTAGAATGGAGTATGCTTGCTATGGTCGTGCATTGCCATTACAGACAACTCATTTTCAATTGAAATGACCATTACATTTACACAGACGTACAGTTTTACTAATAAAACTTATCTGATGGAGACTTCTAGTTACAGATTCCTTACTTAGAATTTCCTCCAGGCATCAGACAGAATCCGGAGATTTTCTTCGAGCAATACCCTTGCACGCCGTCGGGAGACGTTGATCGACTACGCATCCATTGCTGAGGTTGTGGTCGCTGTGATGATGTCCTATATAGGCACCACCTGGGGTACTTGCATCAGTACTTTTCTTTCCGTGCCAGCCTATGTTCCGATCCAGAGAAGACATCCTCAGTTGCTTTTTGAGTGACTTTTCAACCCTTTTGTTGAACTTTTTCACTTCTTAGTGTGTTGAGATGTCTTCCTGTAAGACTGGATTCAAACCGTGTGACTCCTGTCACAGCATGACATTGGTGACCGATCTGCACCTTGTGTGCTGGTGATGACTGGAGCGCGACCACAACCCAAAGTAGTTCTCTGACTGCCATGCCATGAACCCAAAGGCTTTGAGGGAGCAGTCCCTAAAGCTCATAGCGGCAGTTGCCTCTGCATAGTTCCGGTCTCGCATTGAGAGGAAGGTCACAAGGCCATTAGCAGACCCATCCCCACTCGTCCTCGCCCCACTCCAAGTCCCCAGGACATTTGGGTCACAAGAAGTTAAAGAACAACAAGGGTTCTTCTACTTCACCCTGTTGCTTGGTCGATGCGACGCAGGAGGAGCATTGTTTTACTAGGCCTATGTCCTTGGAGCCTGCTTCTGGGTTGGCGCCACCCCTCCCTGAGTTTCTGGGCGCTGGAGCCACCCCTGCCCAACTCAGGGAGTTTTATGAAGACACGCGCCTCATATTTGGGCAGACCGACCCTCCTGTGATACCCTCGGGCCCAGTTGTGTCGGCGGGGCCCTCTCAGGTTCCACATCGGCTCCGGAGGAAACCCTAGGCTACATTTCCAGATCTGACCTTACGCTGGTCGTGCCATTGCAACCTTGCCCAGCGTGGTGCAGAAGTCAATGCTTCAGATGTAGGTTGGGCCTATACTCGATGTCGATCCCATACTTATCCCCGACCCGGAGGTGGAACGACATTGATTCCCACTTTGACGGGGACATCACTCCCCAGGTTGGATCCTGACCCTTATACTTACGGGTATTGGTACGGTGAGAGTATGGAGGGTTCACTTGACCCTCCAGAATACCAGCTGGAGGACCCTTACATGGACTGAGCTCAGGAATTGGGTGAAGTCAGTGGGTTGGACTCCTCCCTGGACTCTGGCATGCTTTCTCCACCTACCGTGCCTACGGAGGAGGGAGACTCTTTTTGGCATGCTGTCAGTGTGTTTTTGACTGTGTTCACTGGAATACTGCTAACCAGGGCCCCAGTGACTGCTCTCTCCCTCTAAATGTTGTTGTCTCTGACTTTCTGCACCCCACAATTGGCATACTGGTGCCCCATGTAAGCTCCTAGTATATGGTACCTAGATACCCAGGGCATTGGGGCACCAGATGTTCCCCATAGGCAGCATGTATTATGCCACCCATGGGAGCCAATGCAAAATGTGTCTGCAGGCCTGCCATTGCAGCCTGCATGAAAAGGTGCATGCACCCTTTCACAAAAGGTCACTGCACCAGGTCAGTATGTCACCCCTATGGCAGGCCCTCCTAGCCCAAAGGGCAGGGTGCAAGTGCCTGTGTGAGAGCACCCCTGCATGAGCAGAGGTGCCCCCATGAACTCCAACTCCATTTTCCTGGACTTTGTGAGTGCAGGGACGCCATGTTACCTGTGTACTGGACATAGGTCACTACCTATGTCCAGCTACATAATGGTAACTCTGAACCTAGGCATGTTTGGTATCAAACATGTCGGAATCATACCCCAATACAATTGCCAGTATTGGTTGAATGATTTCATGCACTCATGGAGCTCCTTAGAGGACCCTCAGCTTTGCTCCTACCAGTTTGCAGGGTTTTTCCGGGCAGCCCAAGCTGCTGCCATCCTACACAGAGGTTTCTGCCCTCCGGCTGCTTGACCAGCTCAAGCCCAGGAAGGCAGAACAAAGGATGTCCTTTGGGAGAGGGAGGCAACACTTTCTCCCTTTGGAAATAGATGTTACATGGCTTGGGAGGGGTAGGAGGACTCCTCTGCGACGTTTACTTTGACTACTGGCCACTGGAGCCGCAACTGGATGACACAGGAACCTACAATCTGCAGCTCCAGTGATGACTTTGCTCTGCAGTATTGGTTCTTCGGCTCCTTCCAGCAACTGCAACATTTCCCCAGCTGTGCATCCTCTGAGGGTGGCAAGTCTTCAGTCTGCACCATGAAGCAAGAAAGAATCTCCCTTGGAGTGAAGGAGTCACTCCCCTGCATCCACAGGCACCAACTGCAACGACCGGCTGCATGGGTCCATTCTCCTGCAACTGTGCGTGGATCCTGCAACACAGGTGGTGGTCTTGAGTAGTCCCCTCTACCAGCTGCCCAACTTTGGAGGTGGTGAGCCTTTGCCTCCCCTTACAGGACAGCACCCCTGTGCACTGTGACTCTTGCAGCTACCAAGGCTTGTTGGCTCTCTTTCCAAGGGATCTTTAGGCTCTGTGTAGCCCCGGCCTCCAGCACGTGTAGTCTCTGCAACGCTTAGTCTTCTGCCTGTTACTTTAGCGACGTGCTTAGTGGGCCTCACTTCAACTCCTGTGCCTGCTGCCTGCGAGTTGCCTGTGGGGCTGCATCCTCGACTTCTGGCTCTCCTCACTGCTGAGGGCCGCCTGGGACTCCCCTCCTTGGGTTGAGTCCCCTCAGACCTTCCTGGTCCCCAGCAGCTTTGAAACTCTTCTTTTGCAACTTTTGCCTTTGCCAAGGCTTGTTGGTTGTTTTTCCACACCACTGACGGACTGCAAGTCTTCTTCCAATGTGAGACATAGACTGCATCACCTCTAGAACTCTTCCTCTGCTCCTGTGCTGCATAGCTAACTCCTGGTCTTCACCGTCGACCTGGTCCTGCACCTCCAGAAGGGTGGGTAGTGGCTTCTGCCCCAACCAGATACTCCAACTGGAACTGGGCTTGGGCCCCTGCATTTACAGGTTCTCTTCTGTCTGGATCCATCTTCTGTTTCTTCCAGTCTTGCTTGGGTCTTGCACAGTCCTTTTACAAAGTTTCTCTGTGAGCTTCGGAAAAAAACAGGTACTTACCTCCTCTCTCCTGGTCGCTGGGGGGGCACTCTGGTACTTACCTTTTGGGGTTTTTAGTTCCTCCAGCTCCACTCTACAGATTCCACTTACCTGGGTGGAGGTCTGACTTTCACATTCCATTTTTTTTTTAGTATATGGTTTGCTCCCCTCCAAGGGTCTCTATTGTTTACTGTTATTTCACTGTTTTCTTTTGCTTTCTATGTCCATTCCTGATTACTAAGGTGTACATAATAGTGTGCTTACTCACCTGCTAGTATAGTATTGCCTATACAGTATTTTAGTATTTGTGTCACTAAAATAAAGTACCTTTATTTTTGTAACACTGAGTATTTTCTTTCATGTGTGGAAGTACTGTATGACTACAATGGTATTGTATAAGCTTTGCATGACTTCTAGATAAGCCTTGGCTGCTCATCCACAGCTGCCTGTAGAGAGCCTGGCTTCCTAGACACGGACTACACCTCAGTAATAGGGGATACCTGGACCTGGTATAGGGTGAACACCATAGGTGCTCACCAGGCCAGCTTCCTACACTTCCTACTAGATGGTGGTGCGAAGGGTGGTCGAGGTCCTGGGCCTTGAGTTGGTTTCAGTGGTGGTCAGGACTAACTTCCTGACTGAGGTGCTTCAGCCCGCGGCTTCCACATCAGCACCCCGTATTGCCTTTCAGTGAGGCCTCCACTGATGTCTTGCTGGTGACGTGGTCTAAACCCAGCACAGGGGCTCCTGTCAACAGGACAATCGCCTGCTGCCATGGGCCTGTGATGGTCAGGGACGCCCTCTACCAGTCCGATGCTCCCAGGGGCCTCTGCATATCTTATTTTCAAGATGCCAGAATCAAGTGGCCACCTGGCAGAGCTCTGTGCACCTCCCTAGGGGAGGAGCTGGACAGGGGGGTGGTCACTCCCCTGTCCTTTGTGTGGTTTTGCACCAGAGCAGGAACTGGGGGTTCCTGAACTGGTGCAAACTGGATTATGCAAGGAGGGCACTAAATGTGCCCTTCAAAGCATTCTGGTGGCACACAGAGGCCACCCCACCTCATAGACATCTAATACAAAGGGGGAGGTGGTCACACTTCTCTCTTGTAGGAAATCCTTTGTTCTGCCTTCTTCTGCTGGTCTGGCTCACCAGCAGGAGGGCAGAACAGTGTCTGGAGTCGGCAGAAGTGGGGTGGCAGCTAGACCCTATAATGCTGCACATGAAGGACAGGGGGATCCTTTAAGAACCCCCAAGAGTACAGGTGATCATGCAGCTTGCACTGGAATTGGTGTGATTGCGTTATTCCAACATGTTTGATACCAATATGCCTAAGTTCGGAGAAGCCATTATGTATTTGGACCACTTGTGTTGACCAGTGTCCACTACATACCTTAACATGATTTCCCCACACTTAGAAAGCCCAGGAAATGAAGTCTGGGGTTTGCAATGGTACACTGCTCATGCAAGGGTACCCTCACTCTTAGGGACATGCACCCTGCTCTTGGGCTGAATGGCCTACCAGAGGGGTGACTTATAGTGTCTAAGTGCAGTGACCAGGATCTAAGGTAATCCTTATATCAGTGGTGAAAAGGTGCATGCACCATTTCACGCAGGCTGTAATGGCAGGCCTGCAGACAGTTTGCATGGGTTCCCATGGGTGGCTCAATACATGCAGAGACCCCTGGTGTACCAGTGCCCTGGGTACCTAAGTACTGTATACTAGGAACTTACATTGGTGCACCAGTATGCCAATTGTGGGATGTAAAGTTTACTAGCAACTAAATTTAGGAGAGAGAGCTCAGGCACTGGAGTCCTGGTTAGCAGGATCCTAGTGCACTACATTCTAAACACACTGACACCAGGCAAAAAGTGGGGGTAACTAGGTCAGAAAGATGCTACTTTCCTACAGTGGCCCTTCTGCGCCACGCTTGGTTGAGGATGCCTGTCTTTTCACGGTATATCCAGTAATCACTTATGGACATGCTCTTCGATGGCACCAGTCTCTTCAGAGACAAAGCGGACTCAACGCTCCAGCCCTTTAAGGATCCTAACCTACGGGTCAGTCCCTTGGCCTCGCAGCTGCTTCTCATCCACCTCAGTCCGCTTTTTGCTCCTTTTGTGGCTACTAAAGGTGCACCCAATCACATCTGTTTCCCTCCAGCCGCTGTGCTGCGCATGCTTGCCAGCCTCTGTGTAGTCGAGGACGTGGGATCCAACACCCCTGTGGATCAGGAAGCCGGCCGTCGGCCCAGTTCACCCCCACACTCCCCTTCCCACTGCAGTCTCCAAGCCTTCCTAGTCTGTCGCTCCATCACAGACCTGTAAATGGGAGGATTTGCCATCACCTGCCCCACTGGGAATCCATCATGACGGACAGGTGGGTTTTGCAAATAGTTTGAAGGGGCTACTCCCTCCCCTTTGAGAATACCCCTTCTGCCGTGCCACCGTTCTACGATCAGATGACGGAGGATCACTAGGCACTTCTCCGCGAGGAGGTTACGACTCTCCTGGCCAAGGGAGCCGTAGAGAGGGTCCCTGTGCCAGAAGCAGGCTGTGGTTGTTATTCCTGCTACTTTCTGGTGCCCAAAAAGCAGAAGGGCCTTTGTCCTATCCTAGACCTCTGAGCCCTCAATCGCTTCCTCAGGAAAGAGAAGTTCAGAATGCTCACACTGGCTCAGATCCTTTCTGCCCTGGAGACTGGGTGGTAGCATTGGATTTGAAGGACGCCTATTTCTATATTCCTGTCCTGCATGCCTACAGACGTTACTTGCGGTTCTTGGTAGGTCACCAGCACTTTCAGTTCCAGTGTGCTCCCCCTCGGCCTTACCAGAGCCCCTCGAGTGTTCATGAAAGTGATGGTGGTGGTCACAGCTCATCTTAGCCAGCTAGGGGTTTCGGTCTTCCTCACCTCGATGACTGGCTGCTGATGGCGGGCTCACCCTACGTTGTTGTCTTCCACCTGCAGACTATGTCGGACCTCCTGTATTCGCTTGGGTTCACTATAAACATGCCGAAGTCACACCTGACTCTCTCTCAGATGCTCCCTTTCAAATGAGCTTTTCTGGAGTCAGTGCAGCTTTGGGCTTATCGCGGCGAGTCCAGGATATTCAGGCCATGATACCGATGGTTCAGCCTCTATCCTGGGTTTCGGTGAAAATGACTCTGAGGCTTCTGGGCCTCTTTGCCTCCTGCTGGTCACACATGCCAGATGTAATATGCTGGCTCTGCAGTGAGACCTGAAGTTCCAGTGGGTACATCATCAGGGGAATCTCTCTGACAGGGTCCAAATCTTGGAGGGAACTGCAATAGATCTGCAGTGGCGGTTAACGAACCGAGATTGGGGCAGAGGCAGATCTATCTCCCTTCCCCAGATCAGACAATGGTGACAGATACGTCATTCCTGGGATGTTGCGGCTACATAGGAGAGGCTGAGAACAGAGGCTTCTGATCTTTGGCGGAGTCCGGGCTCCACATCAACCTTTTTGGAGCTGAGGGCGATCAGGCTGACATTGAAAGCATTCCTTCCCTCTCTCCCAGGGAAAGTGGTGCATGTGTTCACGGACAACACCACCGCCATGTAGTACTGAAACAAGCTGGGCAGGTGGGGTTGTCGACCATTTGTCAAGAGGCCCTACATCTCTGTATATGGCTAGAATATCTGGACATATCCCTGGTGGGTCAACATCTGGCGGGCTCTCAACACCAGAGCAGAGCAATTCAGTCGTCAATGCCTGCTCGATCACATATCGCGTCTTGATCCGGAAGTGGTGCAGGCTCTTTCAGCAGTGGGGATAGCATTGGTTAGATCTGTTTGCCTCTGCAGACAATGTGCAGTGTCCGCTGTTTTGCGCATTAGTTTCCAAAGCAGCACTCACTCGGCCACGCTTTTCATTTTGAGTGGAACCTAGACCTCCTGTATACCTTTATGCAAATACCACTTCTGCCCAGAGTTTTCAAGAAGATTAAGAATGACTGGGCCCAAGTAAGTCTTGTGGCTCTGGACTGGGCACGGAGAGTATGGTGTCCCAAATGTCTGGCCATCGATCCTCCACTCAGACTGCCTCTTCGGGTGGATCTTCTGTCGCAGTAGCAGGGGAGGGTTCTCCACCCGAACCGGTCTAGTCTCTATCTTTTGCGTGAAGATTGAGCAGTGGCAGTTGATAGCTTTCGACCTTCCGCCCGTCATCTGCGATGTTATCTTGGCAGCCAGGCATCCCACCACCAAAACGCTATGCACCTGTTGTTGGCATAAATTTGTAGCTTGGTGTACCAACAAAACTGTTGATTTACCCCCCCCCCCCCATTCTGTACCTGTGTCTGAGGTCCTGTTGCTTATTCTCTCTCTTGCCCAGCAGGGCTCTGCTTTGGGCACCCTTTAAAGTTATTTGTCTGCAATCTGCTTTTCTAAGACTGCTGATCAACCTGAATCTCCCATTGTGGCGCTATTCTTTAAAGGTTTTACACACATGTTCCCACCTACCATGTTCATAATGCCCCAGTCGGACTTGAACCTGGTACTTGCTTGCCTCATGTATGCTCCTCTTCATAATTATCCCCTACGGCATCTCACATTAAAAACAGCCGTCCTTTTGCCATCACCTCTGCACGAAGAGTGACTGAGCTACAAGCTCTTTCTTCCAAGCCGCCCTTAACCTCTGTCCATCCTGACAGTGGTGCTTCGTACTAGGGCCTCTTGCCTCCCTAAAGTGCGCACACCCTTTCATGTAGGCCAACCCATCACCTTGCCTACTTTTTTTATCAGCCCCCCACGTCCTTCTCATGAGGAGGAGGGACTCCACTGTCTGGATCCAAAAAGAGCATTGGCGTTTTACCTCAGTCATACCAAAGATTCTTGGGTGGACGGTCAACTCTTTGGGGTGGGGGGGGTCATGTGGGTGCGAAGAAAGGACAGCGTTGCAGAAGTGAATCATCTCCAGATAGGTTGTTCTTTGCATCAAAATGTGCTATGCTTTGACTAGGAGGCAACCTCCTGACTGCATGCTCACTCCATCAGAGCACCAGCTGCAACCACTGCGTTAGCACGTGGAGTTCCAGTCCTAGACATCTGCCAGGAAGCCACGTGGGCATCTCTGCACATGTTCACCAGATACTACTGCCTGGACAGTCAGGTCAGCAGGGACTGCTATTTTGGCTGTTCGGTCCTGCAGGACTCCCTAGTAGGATCTTGGTTTGCAGACCCACCTCCGGTGACAGTATTGCATGGGTATCTATTCAAAGGTAAGGAATTTGCAACTAGAAATCTGTATCAGATGAACAAGTTACTTACCTTCAGTAACGTATTATCTGGTAGAGAGATTCTAGTTGCAGATTTCTTTCGCACCCATCCATCCTCCCTGCTCTGCCAACTCATTTCTGGGGACACCCTTTCAGGGCCCTAGTTCTGGCGCACCAATGTCCGTGTTCTTCATGGCTCTGCGCTTCTGGCGTGGAAAGTTGGGAAACGAAATTGATGTCAGCGCACCGGGGTGTTGTCTGTATACAACTGTAATGTCATCACCGTGACCACGATGCCAACGACAGCTGATAGTGCGCAAGTGTATTGCTCGAAGAAAAATCTCCTGATCCAGTCTCACACCTGGGGGAAATTCTAAGGTAAGGAATCTGCAACTAGAATGTGTCTCTACCAGATAATTTGTTACCGAAGGTAAGTAACTTGTTCTACAGTGCACAAAGGAAAATGTGTGGAACTTGCATTATCTAGTGTACTAATTTGTTTTTGATCTATTAAAGTAGTTGTTTCCAACACTTCAGAAATACCAAAAACTGTGCTTCATTTGTGTTTGTAACTGATATGCTTACACAGTTCATTTAAATGTTGTTGTGTGCTAGAAGAACAACCTCTTTCCTAACCCTGATACCTAGCAAGATTGTGCCATAAATCCCCTCTCACTTTGAAGTCAAAGAAAGAAAAGTAAACAATTGTCCTTGGGAGACTTTGCCTGACGTTCGACCTTTGTCTTTGAATGCACCACAAATGTGACAAGATAAGAACAAGATTTACAGGCGTGTTTACTGAATGTTATTTTGTGGAAGAATACTGTAAACACGGTTCAGGCGACAGGAGGGAAAAACTGACCCTGGAGAGCATAAAGCAAATAAAGCCAGCAAATCGAAAGCCAGTAAATGCATTACACACCACAAAGCCAGTGGTAATCAGCGAGCAGAAAGCTTCCCTAAGTCAACTTTCTGAAAGTCCCTAACATGTCTTAAGCGTCTGGTGGGCTGCGAGCTTGTGGGGGAAAGAAGCATGGTGCTCACTCCAAAGTCGCACTGACATAATGCTCAATGTAATGCACTGGGACGGTGTGCCCTGTAACTGGTGAAAGTAAAATTACAAGAAAGAGCGGTACCACAAGCAGCCGCCCTGTAACTATAACGATCGCAATAACAGAACCACATGCGCGGCTCCTCCAACCAGCTACAGCGTAATAATCAAGGAAGTAGAGCTCTGCAACCGCATTTCACAAGTACCTACCTGGCCCCACAATCGGCTGGCGTCTAACTGACAAATATGGTGCACCCTAACAATGTGTTGGGTGCCACAAGCAGCCACTGTAATGAACGGCAGGTCCACTGCAACTGGGGTTTAATAACAATGTATGCGGCGCCCCAAGCAGCCACTGTAATGAACAGCAGGTACACTGCAACTGGGGTTTACTAACAAAGTATGCGGTGCCACAAGCAGCCACTGCAATAACGCATGCACTGCAATTTACTACTAATGTGCAATTTACTAACAAAGTGTGCGGCGCCACAGGCAGCCACTGTAAGAAAGAACTTGTGCCCTGCAATTTAGTACTAATGTGCGACTTACTAAGAAAGTATGCGGTGCCAAAAAAAGAACGTGGAGCACCACAACCGCAGTGTAAGTACAGATATGCGGCACCACGGGCATCCGCCGTCCCGAGAAGAAGAAAACGATATATGCACCCGCTCTAGCCCAGAGGAATATGCGGTGCACTGAAACTACAGTTAACAAAGTATGCTGCATCACAAGCGGCCACCACATAAGTTAACAATAAAGAGAAAATTATGCTGTTCTCTATAAAAAGAAAAACACTCACTTTAGAAGGCATGGAGCAAAGGGGCCTGGCACCCTAAGAAACTAGAAACCTTGCCACATCCAAACCTTTGAGTCCTTATGGAGAAACGTCAGGAAACAAGAGAACCGGAAGTGTTGAGGTGGGGAGGGATGCTTCATGGTAGATTCTCTACTTCAGTAATAGAAACAGTTTGGGAAACGTTGAGAGGTTGGAAGTGAATGGGCACATAGGGTAAGTCGTGGGGCGAGGATGGAGGCAGGAGGCAATGTGCCCATGGATATACCGATCCATCAACAGTTCTCTGGTTAGTACCACGAGATCGTTGGTTCACAGGAGACAGATGACCCTTTTTACTAGTGATAGAAGTTGATGGAAGTTGGTGTTGTTGATTAGTACGTTAATTTGAGATTTTGAAGAGCAAGTCTGTGCCCAAGATAACACCCACATTTTCTCCTGTGCCTTTCTTTAGTCGGTCTCAATGCTTGAGGTCATACAACTTGGGACGCTCCATCCAGTGTGCTGCCACCTTGCAAAGTGTCTGCTTTACCACTGTTTAGAGAAAGTGTTCCTTTCACCCAGAAGGACACCCAAGTGAGTCAACCAGTAATGTCTGTTTATTGATCCTCACGCCTGAGATTGTGGTTCTCAAGATGTAAGCTTTGTAAGCGTTGAGCCCTGCGAGGCTCCCCAGGTGAGCTTCTCATAGGCTTGCGTCTTGTGATTGAATTTCAGTTTGCCGGTCGTGGCAGTGGATGATCCACTGGATCCACTCGTGATGTTCCAGAACTCACCAAACATCCCTCCCGCCTTACAATTACTAGATGATGGTGAACTGACTCTTTAGCTGCTCCCTGTGAGTAGAACCATTGTGGCCCGAAGTGTTTCACTCTGCTTTGAGCAGGTGTGAGCTCTTCTCTTGGCCAAGCCAGTTTCTGTTCCTTTCATCATCTTGATTCATCTGCTCGGCAGACCACTTTCAGGTTTACGTGCACTTGAGCTGTTTGGAGAAATGGTGATAGCATTGTATTACTGGATTTTCTAATCTTCTCTTTGCCTTAATGCCCTTCTACCTCAGGTTATAACAGTCATTAAAGGCCCTGTCCCTCGTTATAGGCCCTCGCCTGCTGTTCGGGGCCTATAGGACTGATTTAGAGCCTTTAACAACCGCTATAGCCACAGCAGTGAGCTATAAAGCTATATTGATTCACTGGGAATACCAGACTGTTTTAACATGTTCCCACTGGCAACCTGATGTTGCCATTGACACTGTCATTTTCTGCTTGTTTTTTTAAGTTTTCTGAGTACTTTAGTCTCTGGTCTTACTTCGTCTATGTCGAGAAAGCTATCTTGTGACTTGTAGTTGAGAATTGCTGAAAAATGCATGTATGGTTTCTTCAGAGTTTGAGCAATTATAACGTTTCTCTGACTAAAATCTCAGATTTTTTAATTTCTTAGTAATCCGTGCAGTTTGGACTCTACTGGGTGGATTTACAAATATGTTTGCACAATGCAGAGCACCAACGAAAGTTGTTGCACTTCGTTGTGTTAGAAGGGGAGCAGGAAAGTGCCGAGGGGCATATTTACAAGGAGTTCACACAAGGCAACTCTGATCCTCCCAACTCGCCCTTGCTACCATCCCCAGAATCGGGAAGAGCACAGTTGGAGGCAGATACTTCTCTTATCTTGCAGCCTGGACATGGAACATGCTCCCACTCACCCTCAGACAGGCCACCTCGCCGAAGAAGTTCACTAAGGATCTCAGGATCTGGCTTTTCGAGTGAGCAGCATGCCCCCAACAGGCCTTGAAACCCCATGGGTGATAAGTTGTGCTTTACAAATGATTGATTGGCAGCGTAGCAAGAAAAGTTGCCTCAGGGAACCACAGGATTTTGGTGCAAATCCATGTGTACGATTCTTTGTAGCTTGAGATTTGTGATAAAATCCAAGGATTGTTCCATGGTAACGCACATGCACCACCCATAAAACCTTCTCTTGATGTAAAGTAACACAAGGCTGCACATTGTGCTGCATTGCATTACTTTAGGTTACAAACCAACGCAAATCGTGATTTGTGTTGGTTTGTAAATCTCAAGCAGCGCATCACTTAAACAAGTAATGCAAACCTGACACAAACTCTTTGTAAATCAGGGCCCATATCTATTAAGATATGTGGCTTTCTTGCTCACTCCCTAACGCTGGTGCACAATTACGCTGCCTAGGGCCACACATATACCGTTGCGCCATAGTGCAAAGATGTCTGCCTCATGTGTAGCATGTTTGTACTGGAAGCGTGCCCTTACAAACAAAACACTATCCATAGACGAAATGTAAAACTTCTCCCACTTTGGGTGGGGCTCTGCAATGCAGCACATATCCAATGTTGGAAAAGTTTGGAGGAATAAAATATTTTTCCCAGTTAATTGAAAATTCCAGAGGTGCTGCTATTAACACACAGGTTTTACGTAAAAAAATACGGGTGGTTCCAAAGGAAAGCAAGATCTGAAGCGTCACAAATGTCAGCTGTCATCCCGTCGGATTATGTCATTACGACTTCATTGTATGTTGATATCTATGTTAGCTTTTAACAGAAGAGAGGGCGTTTATTTCTTATAGTTTGGACAATCCTCCATGTTTTAAAGGTATTACTTGTATTGAGTTCCACGTTCTGATGTAAACCACCAACATTCGTCAAATAAATAAAAGCGATACCTGTGTTTTCTTAATTTACTAGAGCAGAATTAAAGATACATGAATTTCACATAAACGTCCACTGGGTGGCGCGGCTGCACCAAAGATAGGTAAACTGTGTAATGAACCGTCTATGAATGGTAGAGGGGACGCCTGGTTGTATTTCACGCATCTCTCACTCAGTCCTCAAACTTTTATTAACTCTTTAAAGTGCCGTCTTTGAGACACGGACTGCCCGGTAAGAAGGCTGTGATTCTATCACAGGACCGGAGGCGAGGATTATGCAGAACTTATTTTTTTTTTTTTTGCAGATCTTTCTTCACTTTTTATTAAATAGCAAGTTCAAAGTTAAACAAAACATGAACAAAAAAACTACAAGTTCCATGAGCCCGCCGCCATGGTAACGAGTATCCAATGAGGTGCACTCCTTAACGCCGGTATAAATATCCCCAAATGCGTCACACTTCCTCTTTCTTCACTGCTCCGAACAAGTCAGATAAGTGCCTTTTTTCTGCCTCCGGTTACAGTTGTTGTTTATTGCTTGGCGCGTTGCCGAATTCAATTGACTTGTGTAGCAACCACCGTTGCTACGAGCGTGTACTGCTCGGAACGGGCGTTCTGCTCGAGCGTTCGTTATTTGTTTTTCTTCGTGTTTAAATACACGTCGGGCCCGCCAGAGGGCGCGCGCGCTGTGTTCTGCGGAGTCTGTGCGCTCGTGGCTCTCAGCGCTCGGCGCTCGCTTTGGAATTTAGTTTTCCTCATTATTTTTTATGTGTATTCACTGTAATGTAAGAGCCTTTAGCTCAGTGGCAAAGTCTGGTGCCTCTGGTGCAGGAAAGGCATTCCCTACCCTGTGACACCCATTTTGGGTAAGAATTACCCCATTGGGAAGAACATTTTTTTCACTTTCAATTGCTTTTGCGTGACGGGGGTAGGGAATTACCCTATATATATATATATATTTTTGTTTGGGTGTACATTCTGTCCAGTCCTCAACATGCAATCCTCTCAAGAACATGAGCCTTTTACCAATATGTCCCCAGGTGAGGGTCCCTCTCACCGTACCCTTCCCCCCGGGGTGGACGCTTTGTTCTCGCAGACTATTTCTCACGCTTTGGCCCCTCTTAGAGATACCGTAGCTAAACTTACGGAACAGGTGTCCAAGGGTGCGGGCATGTTTGGTGTGACGGGAGCGCAGGGTGATACCTCTACCCTTTCAGCTCCCAAGAAAATGCGCAAGCGCGACGCGGGGCACCTGGAGGATAGTGATTTTTTATCCAATTCCAAGAGTGCGCGCGCGCATAAGCGCTTACCCTCCCGGGAGGGCCGCTTGCCCGGAGTAATGGGTGACATGCTTCACCACCTATGGAGCCCTGATTTGGGGTCCCCTAAAGGCATCATGGGAGGTTCAGACGAGGACTCCTCATCTTTGGATGATGACTCAGGTCGCCCTTGGCGTCCTGGTGCTACCCTGCCGGATCCTTCTGACCAGGGGGATTCTGACTCCGATATGTTTGAACCGGATGGCATCTACCATCCGCGTTCCTCGGAGTGGCGTCCAGACCACAAGGTGGCTGAATACGTTGCCAGTAAAATTAGACAACCTCTGGACAAAGAGGTGCGTGCTCGTTTACGGGCGGAGTGCCCACGCCCGTCTTTATCAGATAAGGTCGCTTTCACGCCTGATATAGACCCTAAAATGTGTACTTTTTTTGCTAAATACACCAAGGATCCCAAGAAGGGGATCGATCGCTCCTGGAGGGCATGCCAGGATAAACTTCTCGATGTGTTAGGACCTCTCACACAGATAATTCAATTGGCGGAACGTGCCAAGCAAGCAAACACTCCCCTTCAGACAGACATTATAGCAGGTTGGGCACAGAGAGCTGTATGTCTCCTGGGCAACGCAAACTGTGCCATTTCTGCAGAAAGACGCAGGTCTTTATTGATCAAAATAGACCCCAAATTAGGGGAACTGTCTAACTCGGAGGCAGGGGTTGTTGCCCAAGGCAATTTATTTGGTGACCCTTTTGTGAAGGAGTTGGGGAAGTTCGTGGCTACTTTTTCAGCTTTAGATAAAGCACAATCTTCCATCAAAAAGATTTTCCACAATAAGGTTTTTGGCGGGCCGGACGAGGCAGGGGTCGCTCTTCCGGCCGTCCTTACCAGCAAGGCCCCGGTTCCTTCCGAAACAACGGTTGTCGAGATGGCAGACAGGGAACTTTCTTCCCCAACAGAGGCAGGGGAAAGAGCAGAATTTCCAGAAATGCGCGAGGAGCATCTAATGCCCCAGGAGGTCCCTCTGGTAAGACTTATCCCTTTTTCCCCAAAATATTTTGGAGTGAGATTGCGGTTTTTCAGGAACAATTGGAAACGCATTACCTCCGACGCATGGGTTCTACAAACAGTTTCAGGCTTTCAGATAGAATTCTGGGGTACCCCGCTTCCAGAGAAGCTGCCACCGCCAATAGTGTTCTCAGCAGCAGACTCAGAACTCATAGATTTAGAAGTCCAGGCCCTTCTTCACAAAGGAGCCATTTCCTTCACTTCCCTTCATCCCACAGGTTTCGTAAGCAACATCTTCTTGGTAGAAAAGAAGGACAAGGGGTTTCGACCTGTTATCAATCTTCGTGCATTCAACGAATGGGTTGTTTACAGGCATTTCAAAATGGAGGGTATTCACATGCTCCGCGACCTCCTCTTACAAGGGGACTGGATGGTTCGTCTGGATCTCAAGGACGCATACCTCACAGTCCCTATTTTTCCGCCCCATCGCAGATTCCTGCAATTCATATGGAACGACCAGATATTCGAATTCACCACACTCCCCTTCGGTCTGTCATCGGCACCTTGGTGTTTCACAAAACTCCTCAAACCAGTGGTGGAAGCACTGAGGTTGCAAGGCATACGCCTCATCATTTATCTGGACGACATCCTTTTAATGGATCAATACAGGTCTCAACTGTTATCCAATCTTAACACAACTATTGCTCTTTTCCAGGACCTAGGGTTCGTAATCAACCAACAGAAGTCGGAACTTACTCCGACCCAATCGTTAATCTTCCTAGGTTTTCTCGTGGATTCCTGATCGGCGTCCCTCAGTCTTCCGACGACGAAGATATCCAAGATAAAGAAAGAACTGAGGAAAGTACTTCGGCGAGACCAGATCTCGCTGCGTCAGTTAGCCAGAGTAGTCGGCCTGCTTTCCTCCTCGATTCAGGCCATCTTTCCAGGTCCCATACATTACAGAGCCCTACAGCGCCTGAAGGCTTTTCACCTTCGTCGAGGGGTGACGTATTCCGAGTTGATCTTCCTGTCTCAGGAGGCAAGGACGGAATTATTTTGGTGGCTGGACCACATGGAGCATGGAATGGCAGGGCCATTTTTGGAGCAGCCCCAGATCTGGTGATAGAGTCAGACGCCAGTCGCCAGGGATGGGGGGCTCGATGCGGGGACATCTCGTTCGGGGGACGCTGGACCCCGCAGGAGCTAACCATGCATATCAACTGTCTGGAACTCCTGGCGGGATCATTTGCTATCAAGTCTCTCACGAGAGACAAAGTCTCATCTGTAGTACTACTACGGATGGACAATGTGTCGGCAGTACAATACATAAATCGTTTAGGGGGGACACGATCAAGAGCCTTAGCGGAACTAGCGAAGGATTTTTGGCATTTTTGCCTTCAACACCAAATCTCGGTCACAGCAGAGTATCTTCCATGAGCCCAGAACATGTGGGCGGACTGGAATTCCCGGTTTCTCAAGGATTCCAGCGATTGGCAACTACATCGCTCAATTTTTCAGGCGATCATGGATCGTTGGGGTCCTTGCTCAGTGGATCTCTTTGCGTCTCGATGGAATGCTCAGCTTCCCCTATACTTCAGCTGGCGCCCGGATCCGGGAGCGGCGGCAGTCGATGCGTTTCTCCAGCACTGGGGTACGCTTCAGGGTTATGCTTTTCCCCCGTTTCTTCTTATCCCGCGGGTAGCAGCACAGGTTCGTCGCCAAGAGGCGACAGTGATTCTAATAACCCCCTGGTGGAGGTCGCAGGCGTGGTTCCCGACTCTGCTAGAACTCTCGTGCGAATGTCCTCTTCGTCTCCCGGGTTTTCCCTCGATACTCCAGGACCTGTCGGGATTATGTCACCCCCTGGTCCTTCAAGGTCATCTTTCCCTCATAGCTTGGAAGATTTCCGGCATCGTTGGCAAGACGGCCGACTTTCGCAGGAAGCTAACAACTTCATCGCACAGGCCTGGGCCCCTGGTACATGCAAGCGATATAGATCGGCATGGAATAGATGGTCTCGTTGGTGTGTGGGCAAACACTGCGATCCCATGGGGGCCAGTATTACCGACATCATCAATTTCCTTGCAGAATTAGCGGCATCCGGTTTGGCTTATCGCACGATCAATTCTTTTCGTTCCGCCATCTCCGCGGGCCACCCCCCTCTGAACAACCATCCGATCGGGGAACATCCCTGGATATGTAAACTTCTTAAGGGTATTAGACTCTCCAGACCTCCACAGCCCAGATATTCGGAACTCTGGGATGTCAACATAGTTCTTAATCTCTTAACCTCTTGGCAGGATAACCAGTATTTGTCGAGAAAGGAACTGTCGGCCAAATTAGCCATGCTTCTGTGCCTCATTTCCTGTAGGCGGGTGTCAGATATCAGAGCACTGGATGTATCCGCTCGAGTCTTTACTACAGACGGAGTCACGTTTACTTTTTCAAGGAGAACTAAGAATAATACCAGGTCGGTATCCTATCCAGCTTTTCCTGATTCCCCGAAACTATGCGTGGTAAGATGTCTCAAAGTCTATGAAGAAGTGACCATGTCTCGTAGACCTCCAGGTGAGAATCAGTTGTTGATTTCCATAAAGAGACCGTTTAAGGCGGTTTCTTCTCCTTCCATTGCCAGATGGGTTAGATGGATTCTGTCCGAGGCAGGAATTAATATTCAGGTTTTTGGCGCCCATTCTACTCGGGGAGCCATGGCTTCCAAAGCCATACAAGTGGGGGGCAGATTAGAGGACATCATGCATGCTGCTGATTGGTCTTCTGATTCTACTTTTAAAAAGTTTTACTTTAAACCAATTCATGAAGCAGCCGCTCTAGTGGTGGGTAAGCTTTGAACCTGCATAATCCTCGCCTCCGGTCCTGTGATAGAATACGAAATTTCCTAGCTATCGTGAAGGAAAGTTTCAATTCTATTAAGGACACGGAGGCGAGGACTATCCCACCCACATACTATTCCCTAGTTTGTTCCCTCCCGAATACGTCTATCTTCGTATCGAGGTAGTATACTTGCATTATTTATTATTATCTTCGCTCATATTCTAATTTACATTAGGCAGCACTTGATTCAGATTATGTTTACATTTTATAATTAAACACATTTTTTAATGTTCATTAGATTATTGCCTTTGGAATGAATTATTGTTCTGTCAGATTAGTCTCTAATTATACCTCTTTTGTAGGTTCCGAAACTACAACCAATTGACTCTACCAGGATTCCTTCCGCAGTGAAGTCGAGGAAGTGTGACGCATTTGGGGATATTTATACCGGCGTTAAGGAGTGCACCTCATTGGATACTCGTTACCATGGTGGCGGGCTCATGGAACTTGTATTTTGTTTTTCATGTTTTGTTTAACTTTGAATTTGCTATTTAATAAAAAGTGAAGAAAGATCTGCAAAAAAAAAAAGATCTGCATAATCCTCGCCTCCGTGTCCTTAATAGAATTGAAACTTTCCTTCATGATAGCTAGGAAATTTCGTATTTTCATCTGAATAGTTCACCCGGCCCCGTGCATCCAGTCCTTGTGTAATGTCACTGGTGCGCCTGTATAGCGCTCCAGTACCTCCGGGTCCCGTTGGCGCTATATAAAACTGAAAATAAAAATGTCCACCGTGTTGCACCCTGTTATCAACGAGGAATCAGCAAAGAAAGTACGCCATGTCTGATCCTTATAAAAGTTAGTGTATTGGACATTTCATCCGTTTAAACAAAAGTGCAATGCACATTAATCACACATCGATTCTATAAAAACCCTGGCCCTTAATATGCGCAGTAACTTTCTTTAAAATGAGGCGAACAGCATTTGTCTCTCCGAGACAGAAAACACCACCCATGGCTTGGTGGTTTATATATATATATACCCTCAAATAAAGGAAACCCAACAACCTCCTCGTATCTGGAGGGGACAACGCGTGTGCAACACGTCACTCCCATCCAGAGCACAACTGCACAAACCATTGCTTTTTTAGCGGAGAGTCCTCCTTTTTTTTTTTTTTTAAATTACAGTCTGAGTTGGGACTTTGGTAGACCGTTTCTTATCGGCCGAGACTGTTGAACCACATCAGATGTATGGTTTGTCCTGCATTACACCCCGAAACTTTCCAGATATATGGTTTGTCCTGCAATACACCCCGAAACTTTCTGCGCCCAAGTGCATGAACTGAGATTAAAACTGGGTCTCCCCTTTCCGAGGGAACATGTATGTTACTCACAGACCCCACCCCCATGTCACTTAGGGCAGGTTATGTTACGCTTGTGCGTTTGAAATGCACATTCTCACTGTTTTATCACACCAAAGCGGTTCATCTGTTTGACGTGTACATAGGCCGTGTTCGAAATGCATTAAAAGCAGGAGGGGGCTGTGATCCCGAGCCCCGTGGGGGCGGGGCCAGTGTGCGTGGAGGCGGGGTCAAAGGCGTGGCTTAAGAGAACACCTTATTCTGTAACTGTTTTGCTGGTGTTTCACCTTCAAGTAGCTGAACGTAAAATAACACACCTTGCATGAAAAATACACGTAAGTTAAACTAATCAGTGATAAATGCACTTTTTATGTTTAGAAACATTTCTTTGTTAAATCGATGACCGCAGACATCTGTGTGTGTAACCAGTGACTGCAGACATCTCTGTGTGTAACCGGTGACTGCAGATATGTCTGTGTGTACCCGGTGACCGCAGACATCTGTGTGTGTAACCAGTGCCTGCAGACATCTGTGTGTAACCAGTGACTGCAGACATCTCTGTGTGTAACCGGTGACTCCAGACATCTGTGTGGTAACCAGTGACTGCAGACATCTGTGTGGTAACCAGTGACTGCAGACATCTGTGTGTATGTAACCGGTGACTGCAGACATCTGTATATGTAACCAGTGACTGCAGATATCTGTGTGTGTGTAACCGGTGACTGCAGACATCTGTGTGTGTGTAACCAGTGACTGCAGACATCTGTGTGTGTAACCGGTGACCGCAGACATCTGTGTGGTAACCAGTGACTGCAGACATCTGTGTGGTAACCAGTGACTGCAGACATCTGTGTGTGTGTAACCGGTGACTGCAGACATCTGTGTGTATGTAACCAGTGACTGCAGACATCTGTGTGTGTAACCGGTGACTGCAGACATCTGTGTGGTAACCAGTGACTGCAGACATCTGTGTGGTAACCAGTGACTGCAGACATCTGTGTGTATGTAACCGGTGACTGCAGACATCTGTATATGTAACCAGTGACTGCAGATATCTGTGTGTGTGTAACCGGTGACTGCAGACATCTGTGTGTATGTAACCAGTGACTGCAGACATCTGTGTTTGTAACCAGTGACTGCAGACATCTGTGCGTATGTAACCAGTGACTGCAGACATCTGTGTGGTAACCAGTGACTGCAGACATCTGTGTGTGTATCCAGTGACTGCAGACATCTGTGTTTGTAACCAGTGACTGCAGACATCTGTGTGTATGTAACCAGTGACTGCAGACATCTGTGTGTGTAACCAGTGCCTGCAGACATCTGTGTTGGTAACCGGTGACTGCAGACATCTGTGTATGTAACCAGTGACTGCAGATATCTGTGTGTGTAACCGGTGACTGCAGACATCTGTGTGTGTGTAACCGGTGACTACAGACATCTGTGTTTGTAACCAGTGACTGCAGACATCTGTGTTTGTAACCAGTGGCTGCAGACATCTGTGCGTATGTAACCAGTGACCGCAGACATCTGTGTGTGTAACCAGTGACTGCAGACATCTGTGTGTGTGTGTAAGCGGTGACTGCAGACATCTGTGTGTGTAAGCGGTGACTGCAGACATCTGTGTGTGTAACCGCAGACATCTGTGTGTGTAACCAATGACCGCAGACATCTGTGTGTGTAACCGGTGACCGCAGACATCTGTGTGTGTAACCGGTAACCGCAGACATCTGTGTTTGTAACCAGTGACTGCAGACATCTGTGTGTGTAACCGGTGACTGCAGACATCTGTGTGTGTAACCAGTGACTGTAGACATCTGTGTGGTAACAGGTGACTGCAGACATCTGTGAGTGTAACCAGTGACCGCAGACATCTGTGTGTCTAACCGGTGACTGCAGACATCTGTGTGTGTAACCGGTGACTGCAGACATCTGTGTTTGTAACCGGTGACTGCAGACATCTGTGTGTGTAACCGGTGACTGCAGACATCTGTGTGGTAACTGTGTGTGTGTGTGTGTGTGTGTATATATATATATATATATATATATAACCGGAGACACAGAATGGAATTCTGGTTGGTGCAATGGGGAATAGAGACTTGTGTTTTAGTAAAATAAAGCCCTATGAATATCTACAGAATTACAGAGCATAAAATAGGCTGCCAGTAAGTGCACACAAATATTTAGATTTAAGATAAAAAAAATGCTGCCAAAATACAGATGTGAGTAATATGCAGACCGTACCTATTGAAAACATGTTTTCCAATTGTTCATTAAATCCACTCACTCCACAGCTGATCAGGTCACCTTATAATATCTCTCAAAAGAATACATGTCTAGTGAGTCCATGAATTAAAGCCAATGCCAGTTCCCAAGCAGTTTTTACATTTGCAGATTAACCAAATGCACACATTTACACTTCTTTCAGGCAGCAGGCACGTGGCGAGAAGGCTTGTTTCTTGTTCAGCTGCCTGCGCGGTGAGGCCTCTCATCTGCCCTAATGGTTACCATTTAATACAAATTAGGGGAAATGCTCTTGCCGAATTAAAAAAACAAGTATGGGCACGTCATGCCCCTCAGATCCCTCCCACTTCGACCTCTGACCAGGGGTATAGGAGTTCTCTACACGAGTACAGTTACCAAACAATTGCAGCAGGAGTGCGTTGGAGCAGTCCCGCGTCACCTTGTTTTGTGCAGTGGACCCCCTCACTGCGGCGGGTGTGCCCAGACGTGGATCCGTGCTCATTGTGTCGTAGGACTCAAGCTATACCTCGCTGACGAGACCTAAGTAGGTTGAAACTGGGCTGGGGGTGCTTGTGTTCCCATCTGGTAAGGTTCTGGCCTGCCAGCACGGGCTGGACACATCCTCCAGGGGCATGACCGATGCCAAATTGCATAAGGTGCACTGGGTGTAAAACGATGGCCTGGAATATGCCCCGGGAGATTCATTCAATCAGCGTTCCTTCCATCATCTTGTGTGTTGTATTTTTTTGCTGTAGTGCATTTACACTTATTTGATACCTTTAGAGTTGTGATAACTTTAGAAGTGTAGTTTGTGAATATCAATAGTCTTACAATTTTGTTGGTGTACATTTGTATTAGCGTATTTGTCCCTAAACCCCTCCTTAAATGTCCCTGAAGCCGTCCCATTTAGAGTAAGTATTCTATATTTTCCAAACACTCACCCATGTCCCTCCCATGTTTGCTTCCAGAATGTATACCTATGGTTGCGGGTTTGTGAATAGCATTTTGTAGCACAAGAGTAGGTCTACTGCGGTATCCTTCAAGCTTGAGTAGGTCTATTGCGGTATCCTTCAAGCTTGAGTAGGTCTACTGCGGTATCCTTCAAGCTTGAGTAGGTCTACTGCGGTATCCTTCAAGCTTGAGTAGGTCTATTGCGGTATCCTTCAAGCTTGAGTAGGTCTACTGCGGTATCCTTCAAGCTTGAGTAGGTCTACTGCGGTATCCTTCAAGCTTGAGTAGGTCTACTGCGGTATCCTTCAAGCTTGAGTAGGTCTATTGCGGTATCCTTCAAGCTTGAGTAGGTCTATTGCGGTATCCTTCAAGCTTGAGTAGGTCTACTGCGGTATCCTTCAAGCTTGAGTAGGTCTACTGCGGTATCCTTCAAGCTTGAGTAGGTCTATTGCGGTATCCTTCAAGCTTGAGTAGGTCTACTGCGGTATCCTTCAAGCTTGAGTAGGTCTACTGCGGTA
The DNA here is from genome assembly GCF_031143425.1 of Pleurodeles waltl. Classification (NCBI taxonomy): domain Eukaryota; kingdom Metazoa; phylum Chordata; class Amphibia; order Caudata; family Salamandridae; genus Pleurodeles; species Pleurodeles waltl. The sequence goes on from NC_090436.1 coordinate 27,460,196, forward strand.
TCCTTCAAGCGCTATGAACTGTATGTGGTAGGTTTTAGCTCACTTCTTCAGAATCCATTCTCTGAATGGGACAAAAATGTGTAATAATTTCAGATGTGTCTGCCTGAACAAACTGGATACGAAGATTTACATTAGGTCTACAGTCCAGAAAAATGTTTGACCGCCAGATACAGTTGTACGGACAACAAAAGCAACTCTTGGACGTTGTTCGAATGGAAAATATTTTGCATGCAGTTCATGTATTTGGCAAACTACCTGCCATTTCTTAGAAGTGAACAATTGGCAAAACTAGTCGAAGGATGTTAATGCGCCTCGTGGGAGTCCCTTTTCAGAGGAGGAAGATGGGAAATAAAACAATCCAGTGAATTTACAGCCACCCTCTCTGCCTTTGTTTAGGGGAAGGTGAATGCTTTCCCATGGGGGGGGGGTCACTTCAAAGCTTTCAGTTGTGGAGGTCACAAGTCGGTAATGCATGCAGTCCTGGTTTTAGCCAATGCCTTCTGGTACGTGACGTGTTACTTTGACCATTATTATTATACTCTCACCTGCTCAGTGCCAGGATACCCTCCCGGGTGATAGTGCGGTCTACAAATCTGCATAACATAAAATGATATAACCGATCACAAAACATATACAGATCTATAGGGTCCAGAATGCACAATAAAACAGAAGTGGATGAGCTGGTCCCACCGGACACCTTAAAATCCCTGTTCTAAGTTCCTACTACTGCTGTGATCAGCAAGGTGTGGGCAGATTTATCTCCACTCCAAACCCTGTTGAGGAAAGGAAGAAGGGAAGAAGCAATACATTGCTCCCTAGAACCCCAGAAACATCATGACACTAGGAGGAACCTGTGTGCACCAAAGACTCATATCTCAGTGCTCAGAAGTGGAGCCTTGGGCCAGCGCTGTCCCTGCCAAGAGGGCTTGACCCACATTGGTTATGGTTTCCGAGGTCATGATCCTGGGTCAAGGCACTAGTTCATCTTCTCCTCCAATGGGAATAGGTCACTGGGGAATCAAGTGGGTTCTGGAATGGAATATATAGGAGGCATCAAAGCCAGAGTAGACTACCTGAGGTCAGAGGAACCAGATAGGCAAGTCTTTTCTTTGAACAGCCAAAAAACTCCTCTTTTGAAAACCCTCCTGGTATCAGTTTGGGCCACTTGAAGGCAACAGGTTCACCTATGTACTTTCCCTAATATTTAAGAAAAAGCTCACAGAGAATGAAAGGAGGCATCTTGCATTGGGGGTCAGCCTGCGGTTTGAAATAACATGGGGGTACAGTTTCATGAAGATGCTGTAGCAGGACCAGAACTCTTGTAGGGACAGGCACCAAGGAGTGGACTTCAACAAGAGCCATATCCGAGGTGGCCTCATCGGCGAAGCCCAGAATCTGAGCTACTGGGCAAGCACAACCCGGCAGCTGGTTGTGTGACCGAATGTCGTGAACAACAATATCGTGTCACAAATATCAAGTTTACATGCTTTGAATGTAAACTACCAAAATGTGTCAAAAATATAGAGGAACAGAATTTCACCAACAAAAGTAAGAATATCAAATTGTTAACATAGATAAATTATGTCATTTAGTTAAAATATTAAACTAGAATATAATACAACTAAAACAGTTTTACCAAGTAATGCAAATACTGTATATATATATATATATTCTCAATTAAAAGACCAAAGGTTACGGGAACGTTATAGTTAGGTTCTGAATTTACTCACACAAAACAATAGAAATTCCACAGTTATAGTTATTTCAAGTAACTATAACTCACTCCCTAAGGTACCTATAACTCGTGCCCCCACCATGCACAGTTTTTTCTTCAATAATTTGACTGCTAGTGTTTCATTGGTATTTTTATTGCTGTTATAAAAGTTGTCATAAGTGCTGTAATATTTGGGGTAATTAGCAGTGCAAGGCGAAGGCATGAGTTAGTTACCTTACCGCTCGAGTTATAGTTACTTGAAATAACTCGAACTATAACTGCTGAATTTTCAGGCCCTGTGGCCAACCCATATAACCACCATACCCCACGCCGCACACGGCCTTTGGCCGCAGGGCCTGTCTGTCTGTATGTGAGAATAGGTTTGAGATGGTGTCTCTGGGTGTGAGAGTGGGTGTGACAGGGTCTGTGTGGGTGTGAGAGTGATTGGGTGTGAGAGTAGGTGTGAGAGTGTCTCTCTGAATGGGTGTGTGAGTGTCTGTATGGGTGTGTGAGAGTCTGAGTGGGTCTTTAAGTGGATGCATGAATGTCTGAGTGGGTCTGTGAGTGGGTTTGTGAGTCTGAGTGGGTCTGTGTGTGAGCGTGTGAGTCTCTGAGTGGGTCTGTGAGTGGGTGCATGAGTGTCTAGGTGGGCCTGTCAGTGGATGCTTGAGTGTGTGAGTGGGTCTGTGAGTATCTGAGTGTCTGAGTGCATCTGCAAGTGAGTGCAAGAGTTTCTGAGTGGCTGCGTGAGACAGTGGGTCTGTGAGTGGGTGCATGAATGTCTGAGAGGGTCTGTGAGTGGGTGTGTGAATGTCTGAGTGGATCTGTGAGTGGGTGCATGAGTGGTGTCTAAGTGGGTCTATGAGTGGGTGTGTGAGTGGATCTGTGAGTGGGTGCATGAGTGGTGTCTAAGTGGGTCTATGAGTGGGTGTATGAGTGGGTCTGTGAGTCGGTGCATGAATGTCTGGATCTGTGAGTGGGTGCATGAGTGTCTGAGTGCATCTGTGAGTGGGTGTGTCAGTAGCTGTGTGAGTGACTCTGCCACAAAGGAACCTCACCTGCCAAAGGCTGTGTGCGTTGGTGGTTGGATTAACATATAGTAATGAAAATTACTTTATATAAAAAAAAAAAAAAACATAGGAATTCAAACTAAAGGTTACAAGGATGTTTTAGTTAGGAAATAGAATTAAAAAACCATAGAAATTCACTAAAAAACAAAGTTTACAGGGACGTTATAGTTAGATTCTGAATTTAATCTTAAAAACCATAGAAATTCAGTAGTTATAGTTAGTTATTTTAAGTAACTATAACTCGCTCCCTAAGGTAACTATAACTCGCGCCCTTACCATGCACTGCTAATTACTCAAGATATTTCAGCACTCGTGACAACTTTTATAACATCATAAAAATATCAATGAAACATTCGCAGTCACATTTTTGAAAAGACAACTTCTGTGGTCACCTAATTTAAATGAAACTAAAAATAGTTTAAATAGTTTAAATTAATAATGAGAACTAAATTAATACATTATATATATATTTAATCACTTTATTGATCTTTGATTATTTAAAATCATTGCATCTCAGTGCTTATATGGACTAAAAGTGTTCCATTGTGTGTGCAAATTTGCTCCTGTTAACTTTAAAATCATGAATGGACATTTTGGATTGTAGTAGTTTCTTTCATGAGCTTTAAGAACGGGGCCTATTAACTGGCTAGATTTACCTTTTGAGCAATATAATACAGCTGCCCTGCAAGTCCCCACATTTGGGGTCCGAAACATTGGCGGCGCAATATGGACATCAGGGATTTTAAACCTTCACATATACAAATCAGGTGCATTAGCGACTCCTCTGCGTGATCTCCCCATCTGCATTGCCTGTTATTTTCATCCTTCTCCAATAGCACCTCCATGGGATAAGGGCCAAAGCGCAGTCTCTTAAGTGTGTGTTTAAGTGGTTAGAAAGAGGCAGGCTGAAGTGCTCTGGAAGTGCTTGCCGGGTGTAAAGATCTACTGCCCAGCCATCATGAGATGTGTCTCTTAGGTCCTGGAGATCCTGCTCCGCTGAGATGATCTTTGCAGATTTCATTGGTAGTTTTCCTGTAAGTTTATGCGGTAGCTTGTTGCCTGATATGTCCTCCGCACACCAAGCTCCAGCAGAGGTTGCCAGATCCTGGTTCCTCGAATTTCGCCCAGAGGAGCTGTTTCATAGTGCCACCTGTAGGAGGCTGGCCTGGCTTGAAGTGGTTACCAGAGGTACTTACACCTTGTGCCAGGTCCAGTTATCCCTTATTAGTGTAGAAGAGGTGTTTCTAGCAGCTTAGGCTGATGGAAGGTAGCTATGGCAAAGCAGCTTAGGCTGAACTAGGAGACATGTAAAGCTCCTACTATACCACTGGTGTCATATGCACAATATCATAAGAAAACACAATATACAGAAGTACTAAAAATAAAGGTACTTTATTTTTATGACAATATTCCAAAAGTATCTCAGTGAGTACCCTCAGTATGAGGATAAGTTATATACACAAGATATATGTACACAAACCAAAATTATGCAGGTAATAGCAAGAAAAGTAATACAAGCAGTGTAAAGTTACAATAGATTGCAATAGGAGCACATAGGTATAGGGGCAACACAAACCATATACTCTAAAAGTGGAATGCGAACCACGAATGGACCCCAAACCTATGTGAGCTTGTAGAGGGTCGCTGGGACTGTAAGAAAACAGTGAGGGTTATAAAAATAGCCCACCCCAAGACCCTGTAAGGTAGGTGTAAAGTGCACCTACTACCCCCAGAGAGCACAGAAGTCATGATAGGGGGATTCTGCAGGAAGAACAAACACCAGCAATGCAGCAACAGTGGATTTCCGGACCTGAGTACCTGTAAGACAAGGGGACCAAGTCCAAGAGTCGCGACAGTGTCGTGAGTGGGCAGGAGCCCAGGAAATGCCAGCTGAGGGTGCAAGGAAGCTGCCACCTGTTGGAAGAAGCTTGGAGTTCTGCAAGAAAGAAGAGGACTAGGAACTTTTCCTTTGGAGGATGGATGTCCCACGTCGCGATGAAGCTTTCAGAGGTATTCCCACGCAGAAAGACAGCAAACAAGCCTTGCTAGCTGCAAGGGTTGCAGTTAGGGTTTTTGGGTGCTGCTGTGGCCCAGGAGGGACCAGGATGTCGCCACTTGGATGTGGAGACAGAGGGGGCGCCCAACAACGTAGGGAGTCCTCACAAAAGCAGGCAGCACCCGCAGAAGTATCTAAACAGGCACTTAGAAGAAAAGTGAACTGGAGTCCACCCGAAGTCACAAAAAGGAGTCCCACGACACCGGAGGACAACTCAGAAGGTTGTGCACTGCAGGAAGGAGTGTCAGGGACCCAGGCTTGGCTGTGCACAAAGGAAATCCTGGAAGAGTGCACAGGAGCCGGAGCAGCTGCAAATCACGCGGTACCCAGCAATGCAGTCTAGCGTGGGGAGGCAAGGACTTACCTCCACCAAACTTGGACTGAAGAGTCACTGGACTGTGGGAGTCACTTGGACAGAGTTGCTGAGTTCCAGGGACCATGCTCGTCGTGCTGAGAGGGGATCCAGAGGACCAGTGATGCAGTCTTTTGGTGCCTGCATTTGCAGGGGGAAGATTCCGTCGACCCACGGGAGATTTCTTCAGAGCTCCTGGTGCAGAGAGGAGGCAGACTACCCCCAGAGCATGCACCACCTGGAAACAGTCGAGAAAGCTGGCAGGATGAAGCGATACAAGGTTGCTAGTAGTCATCTTGCTACTTTGTTGCGGTTTTGCAGGCATCCTGAGCAGTCAGCGGTCGATCCTTTGGCAGAAGGTGAAGAGGGAGATGCAGAGGAACTCTGGTGAGCTCTTGTATTCGTTATCTGGTGAGATCCCCAAAGCAGAGACCTTAAATAGCCAGAAAAGGAGGTTTGGCTACAGAGGAAGGAGGATTGGCTACCAAGAGAGGTAAGAGCCTATAAGAAAGAAAGAGCCTTTGGCGTCACCTGCTGGCACTGGCCACTCAGAGCAGTCCAGTGTGCCACAAACACCTCTGTTTCCAAGATGGCAGAGGTCTGGGACACACTGGAGGAGCTCTGGGCACCTCCCCTGGGAGGTGCAGGTCAGGGGAGTGGTCACTCCCCTTTCCTTTGTCCAGTTTTGCGCCAGAGCAGGGCTGGGGGATCCCTGAACCAGTGTAGACTGGTATGTATCTGGGCTTTTAACCACGCCCACCTCACACCCATCACTATCACTTGTTCATGGGCTTGCCCTTCAAAAATCCTTTGTTATTATTGGTAAATGCTTTACGTTTGTCCCTCCTTGGGGCGGTTTTGTCACTGCCTTGGACAGCAACCCTGTTACGTGGCTAATTGCGCTTTTTCTGATACATTTGACTGTGAGCGAACTTTTTTTTCCTTTTGTGTGTCTCCTTCACGCTCAGGGCGTGGCACTTTGAATTAGCTCACTTATGTGAAATTTTTACTTTTCATTTTCAATTTATGTGGCAAGAAAAGTTCGGTTAGGAATTTACAGCGCTAATAGCTCTGACTTGAGCAATTGCAAAACCCGTTGCAATGCAAATGCTTGTTTAATCAGAGATCTACTAAAGTTATTGTTTTTGTCTTCAATAGATGAATTACAATGTCATTTTCTATGCTGTATCGTACAAGCATGTCAGGCGACCTCTGTAATCCAACTTCGGTGCAATTGAGTACAACCACTAAAATTTGTACTTTTCTCCTTGTCGAAGAAGATGGGCGGATCCTAGGGGAGACTTGGTGACATTCCATGTCGGCCATGTATAAATTACAGAGCAGAGTGGTAAGAATGTGGCCTTGTTTTAGTCCTTTGTGATGATTTTTTACCAGGTAGCCCCATTAACTGATAGTGTTTTTTTCTTTTTAAACCCGCTTGTTACTGTACAGTGACTAGCTATAGCCTTCAAGAGGGGTGAAGGGGTCAATTACTTAGCCTTGCCAAAGGCGGCCTCTTAGAATGATAATGAAAGCAGTTGTGAAATCAAGGAAGGATGCATTAAGGGGCATATTTTACTTTTTGGTGCAAAACTGCACTAACACAATTTTGCTTCCAAAGTTTAGCACCGGCTTGCACCATTCTTGAACGCCAGCCGAGCATGATATTTATGGAATGGTGCAATCCAGCACAAAGGGTAGGCTAGCATAAACAAAAAAAAATGACGTTAGTTGGGTGGGGGTGGTGGTATGGGAGAAGGGGGTTTTACACCAAAAAATTACGTAAGGCAGGTGAGAATAAAAAAAAAAATTACTCTAACCAGCCTAGCATCATTTTCTAATGCAAAACCATCCATACCACATGACTCCTGTCTTAGAAAAGACAGGAGTCATGCCCACCACCCCAATGGCCAGCATGGGGGACCAGGGTCCCCCGGGCATGGCCATTGCACCCAGTTCCATTTAGGGGGCCCATTTCAGGGCCCCCAATAGCACTTAAAAAAAATACTTACCTGTGTGTACCTGGGATGGGGTTCCCCATCCTCACTGTCCCTCTGGTGTGGGTGTGGGTGTCCCTGGGGAGGGCACCTTTGAGCTTATTCCATGGTGTTCCACCATGGAAATAGACCCACAGGTCCCCTAACGCCTGCCCTGACCCAGGTGTTAAATAATGGTGCAAAGCAAGCTTTGCACCAAGCTTTGCACCATTATTTGAACCCTCCTCCCCTCCGTGCATGATTTAGCAAGGGGGATAAATATGGCGCTAAGGCCATAGTCATTTTTTGCACGGCATCTCATTGACGTAAGGTGGGTTTCCACATCCAGAAAATGACTTTAACTCCATAACTTTGGTGGTAGATGGGTCTAGCTCCAAAGTATAAATATGGAGTTAGTTTTGCACTGAAAAAATAATGCAAATTTGGCGCAAAACAAGTATAAATATGCTTTTAAGAGGTTCAGTGTTGACGAGCAAGGGTTCCTCAATTAAGCAGATCAGGGTCAGGAGATTATCCTGAATATTTCAGCGCCTCTGAAACCAATCTGTAACCATGGGATCCGCTGCTGCTCTTTGCCCCAAGTTTCCAGCTCGCTGTTTCATAATCTTGCACTTTCCTTCAATATCCACCAATGCTATGATTAAATTAACAATATCAAACATTTAAATTAATAAACATATCAAAAATAACATTTAATTAAAATTAAAGTAATATTTTTTTTTAAAGAAAAAGTTAATTGAAACATATATAGTAAAAAACGAATATAAACATTATTTAAAAAATAACAATAAAAAAAGTGCCATACTGGCAAGTATTCTAGAGTTTGTTTTATGGTGTTGTGATGTCTGCTACACTTAAACTTGAATCATCTCTACGCCTGGTACCGAAATGCAGGAGATGGAGATGGGAGGCGGTGGGAGATATCCACATGTTTTTCAAATGTCCAGCTCTGAATGGGTCCTGAAGCTGTGAGAGTAAAGCACTGTCACTGAGCCTTAAGAATGAGTTTAGGGTAAGCCTGACCCTAGGATTCTTTGGTGTTGAAGTGGACGAACTGGGAGTGGTGCAGGTGGGCTCAGATGAGAGAAAGTTGATTTTTTATCTAACGCTAATGGGACGGAGGGAAATTTACAAAAAATGGACACAAACTGAGTTTCCATTGATCAGTGAGTGGGTGGAGTCAACCGGCTGGGCAAAGAGAAGAAAGGAAGACGTGGGTGATGTTCGAGCAGTGGTGGCGAGATAGAGAAAGGGGGTCTGACGAGGATACTTGAAATCATTTACGTTGTGAGGATGGATGTCTCGCAAAGATAAATAACCCGAGGGTTATGGATGTATCAAGGCGAGGGACAATGGCGGTAACTGAGAGCCGGGATACATTTATGGTAAAAGGAGGACTTTGAATAAATCACAATCAAAAAGAAAGAATACTACCAAAAGTGTTGGACTTCAAATTAGTCATAATCACAATCAAAGCAATACACTACTTAATTTCCAGGGTGGAATGGTTGCAACAGTGAGGAGGGTCAGCTTCAAATCCTGAGGGCCAAGGGCACGTCGTTCCAGATTATTGTAGTGACCTTGACCCTAACGTCATAGACCACCAATCTGAACTGGAGGCCAGATTTTTGAAGGGCTTGTGCTGCCCTTGCATCACTCAAGGAGGCCCAAGGCAAGATCTTACACCAGATTTACTATGCCACAAAGAGCCATCTTGTGTGGCGTGCTAAACTCTGGAGTACCACCAGGCAGCACACGTCACTGCTTTGTGTTACTCTGAGCTCACAAGACGTTCCATGGGTGGAGCTCGGGTGATCCCACTCATCCACCTATGGGTTTGGCGCATTCCCAGATTTACTTACACTGGTAAATCGGGAAATGTGTCAAAATGCTACACCTTCTCAGGTGAGGTGTGATGGGGGAGAAATATATTTTTCTCCTTGTTATTGCCTCTTTCTGCATTCTGTAAACATAGAAAGAGGAAAAAGCCACAGAGGATTGTTTTTGTGCTGGAATGTCCTGCAGAAAAACATACCTGCCTGTAATGTGGGCACCATGGCACATGCGTGCCTTTGTTGGCACGAGGTTGCACTCAGTGTGCTAGCACAGCGGCAGAGCAGAAATGCACCATAGCTTGGTAGATATGGCACTTTCCTGCCCTCTCCGTTTGACGCAGTAAGTTGACTTACTGCATTGCATTCCATCAGTTCTTTGTAAATCTGCCCCTAGGTTTCCATCAATATTACCACTACTAACGTTTTATATATATATATATATACATATATACATATATATATATATAGATATACGTTTTTTAAAAACCAAAAAGAAAACCTTACCTTAAAATTAGTTGTTCAGGCAATTGTTATTCAGGCACAATTGTTGTTTAGACATAGGTAGAGAGGGGTAAAACCACATGAGGACGGGAGGCAGAGGGAAGCTTCATCTGCTTCAGGGTAATCTTTTCTAGCAGAACAGAGATCTGTACAGGAAAATAAGAAGGAACAATTAACTAATCAGTGTAAATTGTGTTTTAATAACATTTTGTGAGCCCAGCATTTTCCTTGTGGCCTAATACAGCCCAGTGATGAAGGATTCCTAAGAGACCTAAGCAAGGAGCACCAGACTTTTCTGGGAAATCTTATTATTTGTTTAAAAGTGTTTTCTACTGCTACCCGTGCCTGTTTACTGCAGACTCTCTGTGTTTCAGGCAGGTTGGGCTTGTGACTGGTAGTAGGGTTGAGATTCTGATTGGTTCCTGGTTGTTAGGGTTGGGCTTGTGATTGGTAGTAGGGTTGAGATTCTGATTGGTTCCTGGTTTTTAGGGTTGGGCTTGTGATTGGTAGTAGGGTTGAGATTCTGATTGTTCCTGGTTGTTAGGGTTGGGCTTGTGATTGGTAGTAGGGTTGAGATTCTGATTGGTTCCTGGTTTTTAGGGTTGGGCTTGTGAATGGTAGTAGAGTTGAGATTCCGATTGGTTCCTGGTTATTGGGGTTGGGTTTGTGATTGGTAGTAGGGTTGGGCTTCCTATTGGTTTCTGGTTCTAGGGTTGGGGTTGTGATTGGTTGTCAGGATTAGGGGTATGATTGGTGATTAGGGTTGGGTCTCCCATTGGTTGTGCGATTTAGGGTTACGAATCTTATTGGTTAGGGTTAGGATTAGGTTTCTATTGGACAGTAGGGCTATTTAAGCCTAGGGCTCAGGGCGTCTCAGCCCGGGCGTTGTGGCTAAGGGCGGAGAGGACAATGGCAGCTGCTTGTTTGGGCCTGTTCAGGACTGGTAGGGACTAGGGCCAGAAATGCTGCCCAATTCTCCATCTATCAGAAAGCAACTTACTCCCTACACATCCATCAACATTCAAACACATTATCTGCAAAAACATACAGCTCCTGCCTCACAAACTGACCTCATTCAGATTGCAATGTCTCACCATCCAACACAAAACCCCATATACCACACCTATACACATATCCACCACAACTACAACAGTAAAACACCTTCATTCTCACAGCAAATACTACTCTGTCCACTCCCACTAACACAACCTGCCATCATCCACACAACACAAAACCACACTATACATTACTTTCAGCCTTCCAGATACACACTCCCTGTTCTTACTAACCAACAACACTATCCTCTGTTTGCTCCACACAGACCACCTTTCATCATGACTATTCCTAAACCCAGCCTTTCAACACACCATCTACAAACACCCTTCCCCTCTCTTCACCAAAATTACACAACCATACAATGCCCGCACTTCACTCCACCACACATATTACCTCTTCCATTCATCACATCTAACACTAACTCCCCTGACACACATCCATCCCCTCTTACCTCATACATTCATCTCCAAAACACATCAACACCCCCTCTAACACTCTAATTCCACTCACCAGCACTAACTCACATACAAATCCCTCACCGAAAACCACTACATCAATATCCCCTCTCACTATCCCACCAAAACAATACAGACCACACACATCAGCACATCAAATCAACACAAACTTTCATTATACTTATCGTCACACCCACTCCCACCCTCAGGACTACACAAAGAATACAAGTCCCGTCCTATATTTACCCCTACTTTCTCACTCTTCACAAACACCTACCACAAGCACCCCAACCCAGCCACTTTCATTAACTCGCCTCTCCTCCATTGCACAATTTAGAGCCTTACATCATGATCCACATGCTCCCCCACCACCCCTAACCCATACTCCATCCACACTAAACAGACGCAAACAAAATAAACAACATGCCAACCTCGCATCCCCTTGTCTATTACATAATAAGGCTACTCTACAAAAAATTACACTCTTCATGTCTCTCTCAACCACCGAGTCCACCACCCACACACACAGACCCAACAAAATGCCTATTTAACCTGCTGGAAGAGGAACACTATATTGAAAAACAAGACTATTGTGACCCTCACACAGTTATCACAACTAACAACACACCTGCTTCAAGCCGAAATTATACTGTTTACCCTTCTCCTAAGCAAAACAACACCGCCACTAACACTTTTTCTAAACTGCCAGCTCAAAAATGCTCGGTCACTCTCAAAAAACAAGCACCACATCTACGACCTGCTCACAGACACACAACCTGACTTACTATTCATAACAGAATCATGGTTGGGAGATGACATGGCCCCAGTGTTGCACAAAGCCCTTCCTCCGGACTATCAAACCATCACACAAAACCGTATAGGCAAGAGAGGAGGTGGACTAGCTATTATATTCAAACAGGCAATAAACCCTCAGTAAAACAGACATCATTTCCATACAAGGTTGTGAAGCCCTCCTCACCAGATGCCACCCTACTCCAACTTCCTCCTGTAACTTTCTCCTCCATTACAGACCCCCACCTAACAACTCCACATTCCCAGATACTTTTCTAGATACAGTCTCAAACCTTATTACACTATGCTCTAACCTATGCATTATTGGGGACCTAAACATTTGGTTTGACAAACCCAATATGCCCCATCCAAAAGTTATCACCACTGGCCTAGTCGCATTGAACCTACATCAGATTGTACACAATCCAACACACATCACTGGACACTGCCTAGATGTCTTTTTTGCTAAGCCTGAACTATTTACCGTTCATAGCATCCCGCCAATCACATGGTCAAACCACGATTTGATAACTTTCCAACATAAAACTCCACAAATCAACACACCCCACAACTACTTACATACATGCACCTATCAACCTTGAAGCAAACTCAATTTTGATGACTTAGAAACACAACAAACAACCAACACACATCTAGATACAATTAATTCTGTTCCAAAACTTTGAGTGGCTACAGGAAGCTTTTGATATCCTAATACCACTCAGAAAAACTAAACACGACAAAAGAAAACCAACACCTTGGAGAAACACAGAACTTAAAAAGATAGAGCAACAAATCAGAAAGTTGCTGCTTACCTGGCTCAAAACACACAACTGTCAAGACATACTGCAGCTACACAAACTTAACAATATACAAATCATCAATCAAAAAAGCTTTAAAAAAAGGTACTAGTCAGACAGAAGTCAAAATGCTAAATCTGCAACCAAGGAATTTTATAAAATTCATAATGAATTTCGAAACCCTACATGCATGGAAGGAAGTCATCCCACTACTCAAGATTTCACAAACAAACTGGCAACTCATTACACAACCAAGGCAGACACATTGGACTCCTATTTAAAACAGAAGAAAAACATCAGCACCAACCCCTTTCCCAAAATCCCCTCTAAGAATAAACCAACCCAGCCTCTACAGTCCTTCCAACAAATATCACAAGGTGAATTTCTGGATTTGGTCAAAGCAAGCAGGCCTTACGGTTGCCCTTCTGACCCTTGTCCACCACACATCTTCAAGAACATTGTTTTATCTACTTCTGCTGCCACACCTGTAAGAAGAATCATTAACAACTCTTTAACTACAGGAACTGTTTCTGTAGACCTGAAAAAGGCATACATACGAACATTATTAAAGAAAACAAACCTAGAACTGCAAGACCCCAACAACTACAGACCAATCACAAATGGACCTTTCCTGGGCAATCTGATAGAAAGAGCAGCATTCGCCCAGATGTCACAATTCATTGAGGACAATTCTATACTTTCAGACTACCAAACTGAATTCCGCCCAGGAAGAGGCACTGAATTTGCACTCTTAGCAATCTGGGATGATCTTTAGAACACAGTCGACCGCAATGGAGTTGCTGCACTACTTCTCTTGGACCTCTCGGCTGCCTTTGATAGGGTTGACCATGACACCCTAATTCAAAGACTCCACAAAGCCGGCATAGAAGGCACTGCTCTCAACTGGATTGCATCCTACCCTCAAAAAAGAACTCATATCATCTATTCTCCCCCCTTTTCGTCCAAACCCTACCTCACAAAAGCAGGGGTCCCCCAAGGATCAATCATCTCACCTTTGCTTTTCAAAATCTACATGATATCATTACCAGACCTGAGCAATGATTTCCATCTCACGTGCTACAACTATGCAGATGACACACAAATACTATTTAAATTAGAATGCCCCAAAAACATTGAAAACTCACAAATCTTCAGTTGCCTCAGAGCCGTTGATCAGTGGATGACCTGGAGCCATCTCAAACTAAATACCTCCAAAACAGAAATACTCATATGTGGGGACTGGAAACATTATGACCCACTGTGCGCCTGGCCTGATGATCTCGGACCACCTCCTCAATTATCCAAGGAACTTAAAAACCTTGGAATCATCATGGACTCCAAGATAACAATGAATGCCCAAGTGGACAAATTAGCACGAGCAAGCTTCATCACCTTGAAGACTCTACAACGCATCTTCACCCACCTCGGATTTCCACACAAGGTGCAGGCTACTATCTCGCTTGTACTATCCAAACTGGATTATGCCAATGGCCTCTACCATGGATCATCTCTATCTATTATGAAAAAACTACAACATATTCAGAACTCCGATGCCAGGCCAGTATTACATGTAAAGGCACAAGCCCACACCTCCCCTGCCTTGAGAGCACTACACTGATTACCAGTTGCCAGAAGATCCACCTTCAAGCTTCTTTGTATCACCCACAAAGCTATATACGTGGAACAGGACCACTTTTTATCAGAAACAAAATAACCAAATACATTCAACAAAGAAACCTCCGCTGAAGATTGGCACCCCGCCTTAGGACACCACCATACAAGAAAAAGACTATAGGTGGTACATCCTTCTCCGTTCAAGCAGCCAAACTATGGAATTCATTACCCCCAAATATAAGATCCACAGATAACCTTCTTGTCTTCAGAAAACTACTCAAGAGTTGGCTCTTTTCTTCATAACCACCATATTCAAACAGCTATGGACTTCATATGCCTCTGTTGATAAATATTTTTATCTGATTATGTGTATATTTTAGATAGGTATAGTTCTTTAGGAAAAATGTATCGCTACTATGTCATAACAATAAATTACACACATAGGGCCTGATTCTAACTTTGGAGGATGGTGTTAAACCGTCCCAAAAGTGGCGGATATACCACCTACCGTATTACGAGTCCATTATATCCTATGGAACTCGTAATACGGTAGGTGGTATATCCGCCACTTTTGGGACGGTTTAACACCGTCCTCCAGACTTAGAATCAGGCCCATACTCTTTAAACCTGTTTAACTAATGTATCTTTACTCACACTTTAAATATGTATATGTATGTACATATGTGTGTGTATTCATGTGTGTATGTGTGTGTGTGTGTATATATATATATATATATGTGTGTGTGTTATTCTATGCTTAACATGTTCATAGGTCATTGCATAGCTCCTAGATAAGTTGTTATATTAGATACTTATGAATCCCTGCTCTCATTTTATATCACACTGATCAAATGTTTATTATCAAAGGTATTTGGCTATTCAAAAATTGAGTAAAGATACATAAATGTTAGAAAAGTACACTTAACAATAATTACTCCATTACTCCAGTCAGTTTACTACCATGATCTCCCAAACAACCCTAATAAATTCTCCCTCATTTATCCCACCTTTAACTCATTTAAAACCCCTCCTGCTACTATGATCTCCCTAACCCCTTCCACAGACTCTTCCCTCCTCCATCCTCCTTTACTCATCCTAAGCCTAAATCCTATTACTATAAACTCCCAATTAACACTTCTGGATTCTTCCCTCCTCTACCCCTCCATTACTCCAGTCAATCCAACTAACAAACTCACATATCCGCGGCTCAAATTAACTCATACTAGTATTAAAACTGTACTCATATTTCCCTACACTAATCAACCACTAATTCCTTTTGGGTTCTGGAGTAGCGTGCTACTCGCCGAAAAGCGATTCGACACCTTGTCAGGGGTAGTAAGCGCTATATAAATACTATTACAATACAATACACTACAATTGAACGATATATACGTGACTGATAATGGCAAGAAGTAAACTGCAGGAGACTGTTGTCCGCACTTGCTTCTGTTACATCTAAGGAATATTATGTTGATGCAGAAAATACACTCACAGACCAAAGTAAGGTGTCCTCAAAATAGAGCCGATATACACACAAACCACAATCAGGTGAGTAAACAGTTAGAAAAGTAGTGCAAACACTGTAGAATCCAATAGGATGCAATAGGCCTAGGGGCAACACAAACCATATACTAAGAATGTGCAATGTTGATGTGCAGTGGGTGCAGCAGCACCCGTCGCGCATTTCACTGCCCAAAATTCCCCCTTACCAGCAGCCTTTCCATGGCAGTGTTTACCACCATGGATAGGCTGGCGATTGGGGACTCATTATTGTAGGAGGCTGGCCTGGCTTATAGTGGGTACCTGAGGGTACTTACACCTTGTGCCAGGTCCAGTTATCCCTTATTAGTAGATTAGTAGTGTTCTAGCAGTTAGGCTGATAGAGGTAGCTATAGAAGAGCAGCTTAGGCTGAACTAGGAGACATGCAAAGCTCCTACTATACCACTTATATCATATAGCACGATATCATAAGAATCACAATACTCAGAGTTACTAATAATAAAGGTACTTTATTTTAGTGATAATGTGTCAGAAATATCTCAGAGGATATACTCCCTTAGGAGGTAAGTAAAATACACAAAATATGCACACAAACCAAAATCAGGTAAGTAAACAGTTAGAAAAGTAGTGCAAACACTGTAGAATCCAATAGGATGCAATAGGCCTAGGGGCAACACAAACCATATACTAAGAAAGTGGAATGCGAACCACTTAGGGACCCCAGGCCTAGTGTAGTGTGAGGAGGGTCGCTGGGAGTGTAAGAAAACACTAAGGTGGTCATTCTGACCCTGGCGGTCTTTGACCGCCAGGGCGGAGGACCGCGGGAGCACCGCCGACAGGCCGGCGGTGCTCCAATGGGGATTCCGACCGCGGCGGTAAAGCCGCGGTCGGACCGGCACCACTGGCGGGCTCCCGCCAGTGTACCGCCGCCCCATTGAATCCTCCACGGCGGCGCAGCTTGCTGCACCGCCGCGGGGATTCCGACCCCCCCTACCGCCATCCAGATCGCCGCCGGGATCCGGATGGCGGTAGGGGGGGTCGCGGGGCCCCTGGGGGCCCCTGCAGTGCCCATGCCACTGGCATGGGCATTGCAGGGGCCCCCGTAAGAGGGCCCCTACATGTATTTCACTGTCTGCTGTGCAGACAGTGAAATACGCGACGGGTGCAACTGCACCCGTCGCACAGCTTCCACTCCGCCGGCTCGATTCCGAGCCGGCTTCATCGTGGAAGCCTCTTTCCCGCTGGGCTGGCGGGCGGTCTGAAGGCGACCGCCCGCCAGCCCAGCGGGAAAGTCAGAATTACCGCCGCGGTCTTTCGACCGCGGAACGGTAATCTGACGGCGGGACTTTGGCGGGCGGCCTCCGCCGCCCGCCAAGGTCAGAATGAGGGCCTAAGTGTGTCCAAAATATCCCACCCCAAGACCCTGAAAAGTAGGAGTAAAGTTACCCTACTACTCCAGAAACACACTAAAGTCGTGATAGGAGATTCTGCAAGGACAACAACTGACTGTAAAGCACTGAAGACGGATTCCTGGACCTGAGGACCTGCAAAGGAAGGGCACCAAGTCCAAGAGTCACAAAAGTGTCCGGGGGGTGGCAGGAGCCCACTAAACCCCGGATGAAGGTGTAAAGGGGCTGCCTCTGAGTGGAAGAAGCTGATGATTCTGCAACAACGGAAGATGCCAGGAACTTCTCCTTTGCACAGAAGATGTCCCAAGGCGTACTGGAGGATGCAGAGTTGTTTCCACGCAGAAAGACCACAAACAAGCCTTGCTAGCTGCAAAGGTCACGATTGAAGAAAATGGTTGCTGCCTGGGCCCAGGAAGGACCAGGAGGTTGCCCCTTGGAGGAGGAGACAGAAGGGGTGCTCAGCAGCGCAGAGAGCCCATGCAGAAGCAGGCAGCACCCGCAGAAGCACAGGCACAGGCATTCACGAAATCTGAGCACGGCTGTTGTCTCAACACTACAAAGGAGGGTCCCACGAAGCCGGTGGTCAACTCAGCAAGTTGAGCAATGCAGGATAGAGTGCTGGGGACCTGGGCTGTGCTGTGCACAAAGGAATCCTTGGAAAAGTGCACAGAAGCCCTAGCAGCTGCAGCTCACGCAGTACACAGGACTACTGTCTGGCATGGGGAGGCAAGGACTTACCTCCACCAAATTTGGACAGAAGGACCAATGGACTGTCGGGGTCACTTGGATACAGCTCCTGTGTTCCAGGGACCATGCTCATCAAGATGAGAGGGGACCCAGAGGACCGGCGATGCAGAAGTTTGGTGCCTGCGTTAGCAGGGGGAAGATTCAGTTGACCCACGGGAGATTTCTTCTTAGCTTCCAGTACAGGGTGAAGGCAGACAGCCCTCAGAGCATGCACCACCAGGAAACAGTCGAGAAAGCCGGCAGGATTAGGCGCTACAATGTTGCTGGTAGTCGTCTTGCTAATTTGTTGTGGTTTTGCAGGCGTCCTGGAGCAGTCAGCGGTCGATCCTCGGCAGAAGTCGAGTTTTGCACCTGAGCAGGGGCTGAGGGATCCCTGAACCGGTGGAGATTGGCTTATGCAAGGAGGGCACCATCTGTGCCCTTCAAAGCATTTCCAGAGGCTGGGGGAGGCTACTCCTCCCCAGCCCTTAACACCTATTTCCAAAGGGAGAGGGTGTAACACCCTCTCTCAGAGGAAATCCTTTGTTCTGCCTTCCTGGGACTGGGCTGCCCAGACTCCAGGAGGGCAGAAGCCTGTCTGTGGGTTGGCAGCAGCGGTAGCTGCAGTGGAGACCCCGGAGAGCTGGTTTGGCAGTACCCAGGGTCCATGCAGGAGTCCCGGGGATGCATGGGATTGGCACCCCAATACCAGATTTGGCGGGGGGACAATTCCATGATCTTAGACATGTTACATGACCATATTCAGAGTTACCTTTGTGAAGCTACATATAGATATTGACCTATATGTAGTGCACACGTGTAATGGTGTCCCTGCACTCACAAAGTCCGGGGAAATTGCCCTGAACTATGTGGGGGCACCTTGGCTAGTGCCAGGGTGCCCTCACACTTAGTAAGCTTCCTCCTAACATTCACTAGGTGAGGGTTAGACATATAGGTGACTTATAAGTTACTTAAGTGCAGTGTAAAATGGCTGTGAAATAACGTGGACGTTATTTCACTCAGGCTGCACTGGCAGGCCTGTGTAAGAATTGTCAGAGCTCCCTATGGGTGGCAAAAGAAATGCTGCAGCCCATAGGGATCTCCTGGAACCCCCAATACCATGGGTACCTCAGTACCATATACTAGGGAATTATAAGGGTGTTCCAGTGTGCCAATCAGAAGTGGTAAAATTAGTCACTAGCCTGCAGTGACAATTTTAAAGGCAGAGAGAGCATAAACACTGAGGTTCTGGTTAGCAGAGCCTCAGTGATACAGTTAGGCACCACACAGGGAACACATATAGGGCACATACTATGAGCACTGGGGCCCTGGCTAGCAGGATCCCAGTGAGACAGGCAAAAACAAACCGACACACAAGGAAAAATGGGGGTGAGGTATAGTGTGAACTGGAAAAGAGAAGGGGTGCAGAGAAAAACAAGAGAGAGAGAGAAGGTAATGACTGAAAAAAAATGAAAGAGAGTAATAGTGGTAGTGATCAAAGAGTAATAGAGGGAGATGAGGTAGGGAGAAGCGAGGTAGAAAGAGGAAGAAAGAGACAGAAGGTGGAGAGGTGAGAGCGAATAACGTGAGGTAAACTGAGAGGTCAGGTAGAGAAAGAAAGTTGTGTTTTGTGAAAAGAGATGGGTTAGTGAGTGAGGTGCGGTACAGAGAGAAATGAGGGAGAGAGAGAAGTGAGGTACAGTTTGTTGAGCCAGTGAGTGTAGGAGGCTGGCCTGGTGTGTGGTGGGTACCTAAGGTACTTACACCTTATCCCAGGTCCAGTTATCCCTTATTAGTGTATGTAGGTGTGAGAAAGTAGCCTCTTTCTAGCCTTGTTACCCCCACTTTTGGCCTGTTTGTGAGTGTATGTCAGGGTGTTTTCACTGTCTCACTGGGATCCTGCTAGCCAGGCCTCAGTGCTCATAGTGAAAACCCTATGTTTTCAGTATGTTTGTTATGTGTCACTGGGACCCTGCTAGTCAGGACCCCAGTGCTCATAAGGTTGTGGCCTATATGTATGTGTTCCCTGTGTGGTGCCTAACTGTCTCACTGAGGCTCTGCTAACCAGAACCTCAGTGGTTATGCTCTCTCATTTCTTTCCAAATTGTCACTAACAGGCTAGTGACCAATTTTACCAATTTACATTGGCTTACTGGAAAACCCTTATAATTCCCTAGTATATGGTACTGAGGTACCCAGGGTATTGGGGTTCCAGGAGATCCCTATGGGCTGCAGCATTTCTTTTGCCACCCATAGGGAGCTCTGACAATTCTTACACAGGCCTGCCACTGCAGCCTGAGTGAAATAACGTCCACGTTATTTCACAGCCATTTTACACTGCACTTAAGTAACTCATAAGTCACCTATATGTCTAACCTTTACCTGGTAAAGGTTAGGTGCAAAGTTACTTAGTGTGAGGGCACCCTGGCACTAGCCAAGGTGCCCCCACATTGTTCAGGGCCAATTCCCTGAACTTTGTGAGTGCGGGGACACCATTACATGCATGCACTACATATAGGTCAATACCTATATGTAGCTTCACAATGGTAACTCCGAATATGGCCTTGTAACATGTCTAAGATCATGGAATTGCCCCCTCTATGCCATCCTGGCATTGTTGGCACAATTCCATGATCCCAGTGGTCTGTAGCACAGACCCTGGTACTGCCAAACTGCCTTTCCTGGGGTTTCACTGCAGCTGCTGCTGCTGCCAACCCCTCAGACAGGTTTCTGCCCCCCTGGGGTCAAGCCAGGCTTGTCCCAGGATGGCAGAACAAAGGACTTCCTCTGAGAGAGGGTGTTACACCCTCTCCCTTTGGAAAATGGTGTGAAGGCAGGGGAGGAGTAGCCTCCCCCAGCCTCTGGAAATGCTTTCTTGGGCACAGATGTGCCCAATTCTGCATACGCCAGTCTACACCGGTTTAGGGGACCCCTTAGCCCTGCTCTGGCGCGAAACTGGACAAAGGAAAGGGGAGTGACCACTCCCCTGACCTGTACCTCCTCTGGGAGGTGTCCAGAGCTCCTCCAGTGTGCTCCAGACCTCTGCCATCTTGGAAACAGAGGTGCTGCTGGCACACTGGACTGCTCTGAGTGGCCAGTGCCACCAGGTGACGTCAGAGACTCCTTGTGATAGGCTCCTTCAGGTGTTGCTAGCCTATCCTCTCTCCTAAGTAGCCAAACCCTCTTTTCTGGCTATTTAGGGGTCTCTGTCTCTGGGGAAACTTTAGATAACGAATGCAAGAGCTCATCCGAGTTCCTCTGCATCTCTCTCTTCACCTTCTGCCAAGGAATCGACTGCTGACCGCGCTGGAAGCCTGCAAACCTGCAACATAGTAGCAAAGACGACTACTGCAACTCTGTAACGCTGATCCTGCCGCCTTCTCAACTGTTTTCCTGGTGGTGCATGCTGTGGGGGTAGTCTGCCTCCTCTCTGCACTAGAAGCTCCGAAGAAATCTCCCGTGGGTCGACAGAATCTTCCCCCTGCAACCGCAGGCACCAAAAAGCTGCATTACCGGTCCCTTGGGTCTCCTCTCAGCATGACGAGCGAGGTCCCTCGAATCCAGCGACTCTGTCCAAGTGACCCCCACAGTCCAGTGACTCTTCAGTCCAAGTTTGGTGGAGGTAAGTCCTTGCCTCACCTCGCTGGGCTGCATTGCTGGGAACCGCGACTTTTGCAGCTACTCCGGACCCTGTGCAATTCCGGCGGAAATCCTTTGTGCACAGCCAAGCCTGGGTCCACGGCACTCTAACCTGCATTGCACGACTTTCTAAGTTGGTCTCCGGTGACGTGGGACTCCTTTGTGTAACTTCGGGTGAGCACCATTTCACGCATCTTTGTAGTGCCTGTTTCTGGCACTTCTCCGGGTGCTACCTGCTGCTAAGAGAGCTCCTTGTCTTGCTCGACGTCCCCTCTACCTCCTGGTCCAATTTGCGACCTCCTGGTCCCTCCTGGGCCACAGCAGCATCCAAAAACGCTAACCGCACGATTTGCAGCTAGCAAGGCTTGTTGGCGTTCTTTCGGCGGGAAAACACTTCTGCACGACTTTCCACAGCAAGTGGGATCCGTCCATCAAAGGGGAAGTCTCTAGCCCTTTTCGTTCCTGCAGAAACCTCTGCTTCTTCTGTCCAGTAGAAGCTTCTTTGCACCCACAGCTGGCATTTCCTGGGCATATGCCCATCTCCGACTTGCTTGTGACTTTTGGACTTGGTCCCCTTGTTCCACAGGTACCCTAGATTGGAAATCCATCGTTGTTGCATTGTTGGTTTGTGTCTTTCCTGCATTATCCCTCTAACACGACTTCTTTGTCCTTAGGGGAACTTTAGTGCACTTTGCACTCACTTTTCAGGGTCTTGGGGAGGGTTATTTTTCTAACTCTCACTATTTTCTAATAGTCCCAGCGACCCTCTACAAGGTCACATAGGTTTGGGGTCCATTCGTTGTTCGCATTCCACTTTTGGAGTATATGGTTTGTGTTGCCCCTATCCCTATGTTTCCCCATTGCATCCTATTGTAACTATACATTGTTTGCACTGTTTTCTAAGACTATACTGCATATTTTTGCTATTGTGTATATATATCTTGTGTATATTTCCTATCCTCTCACTGAGGGTACACTCTAAGATACTTTGGCATATTGTCATAAAAATAAAGTACCTTTATTTTTAGTATAACTGTGTATTGTGTTTTCTTATGATATTGTGCATATAACACTAGGTGGTACTGTAGTAGCTTCACACGTCTCCTAGTTCAGCCTAAGCTGCTCTGCTAAGCTACCATTATCTATCAGCCTAAGCTGCTAGACACCCTATACACTAATAAGGGATAACTGGGCCTGGTGCAAGGTGCAAGTACCCCTTGGTACTCACTACAAGCCAGTCCAGCCTCCTACATTGGTTGTGCAGCGGTGGGATAAGTGCTTTGAGACTACTTACCACTATTGTCATTGTACTTTTCATAAGAGAAAAATATACAAAACAAGGTCAGTGTATATACACATAGCCAAAAAGTTTTGCATTTCCTCTTTTCACTCTTTTCTAAGTGCTGAAAAGTACTTCTAAACTTTCAAAAAGTTCTTAAAAGTTTAAAAAGTTTTTTTTCTGTCTTTCTAAAAAGTTCTGAAAACTTTTTTCTCTTTTTCTATCACTTTAACTCTCTCTAAAAATGTCTGGCACAGGCCAAAATGTTGATCTGTCCAAACTTGCATATGATCACCTTAGCTGGAAAGGAGCAAGGAGTCTCTGCATAGAGAGAGGTTTGAGTGTAGGGAAGAATCCTTCCTTGGAATTGTTAATTAACATGCTTAGAGAACAAGATAAGGCTATAAGTGCCCCATCTGTTGAAAAAGTACCTAATAGTTCCCAATCTGATTCAGGGACTCCCCCAGGAAAAGATTCAGGAAAGAAACTTCCTAGCCTGCCCATTACTAGACAGTCTAGCATAGTTGGTAATGATGATGAGCCACACCATACAAATAGTGTTGTCTCACATCATAGCAAGAGCATTTATTCTCACCATACTGGTAGTGATGTTTCTGTTAGCCAAGCTGTTAGGGTGGCTTCTGTAAGGGACAGGTCTCCTTCTGTTCATTCCCATCATACCTCTGTATCTAGGAATGTCCCTCCCACCAACCCTGATGACAGAATGTTAGAGAGGGAACTCAATAAGTTGAGGGTGGAACAAACCAGACTGAAGCTTAAAAAGCAACAGCTGGATTTGGATAGACAGTCTTTTGAACTAGAGAAGGAAAGACAGAAGTTGGGTTTAGATACCCATGGTGGCAGCAGCAGTATTCCCCATAGTCATCCTGCAAAAGAGCATGATTCCAGGAATCTGCATAAGATAGTTCCCCCTTATAAGGAGGGGGATGACATTAACAAGTGGTTTGCTGCACTTGAGAGGGCCTGTGTTGTACAGGATGTCCCTCAAAGGCAGTGGGCTGCTATCCTATGGCTATCATTTAGTGGAAAAGGTAGGGATAGGCTCCTTACTGTGAAAGAAAGTGATGCCAATAATTTTACAGTTCTTAAGAATGCACTCCTGGATGGTTATGGCTTAACCACTGAACAGAACAGGATAAAGTTCAGAGAGACCAAAAAGGAGTCTTCACAAGACTGGGTTGATTTCATTGACCATTCAGTGAAGGCCTTGGAGGGGTGGTTACATGGCAGTAAAGTTACTGATTATGACAGCCTGTATAACTTGATCCTGAGAGAGCATATTCTTAATAATTGTGTGTCTGATTTGTTGCACCAGTACTTAGTGGACTCAGATCTGACCTCTCCCCAAGAATTGGGAAAGAAGGCAGACAAATGGGTCAGAACAAGGGTGAACAGAAAAGTTCATACAGGTGGTGACAAAGAGAACAATAAGAAGAAAGATGGTGAAAAATCTCAAGATAAGCATGGGGATAAGGGTAAAACCAAAGATCCCACTTCAAATCTTAAACACTCTTCAGGGGGTGGGGATAAAACAAATTCTTCCTCTTCTTCTCAACCTACACAATTTAAAAAGCCTTGGTGCTTTGTGTGTAAAAATAGAGGCCATAGGCCAGGGGATAAGTCCTGTCCAGGTAAACCCCCTGAGCCTACCACCACTAATACATCAAGCTCTAGTGCCCCTAGCAGTAGTGGTACTAGTGGTGGGACTGCTGGCAACAGTCAAGTTAAGGGTGTAGTTGGGTTCACTTATGGGTCCATAGTAGAAACTGGGGTAGTCAGTCCCAAGACAGTTTCTGTCACACCTAGTGGCATTGGCCTTGCCACACTGGCTGCTTGTCCCCTTACAATGGATAAGTACAGGCAGACAGTTTCAATAAATGGTGTTGAGGCCTTGGCCTACAGGGACACAGGTGCCAGTATCACTTTGGTGACTGAAAACCTAGTGCACCCTGATCAACACATCATTGGACAACAATATAAGATTATTGATGTCCATAACTCCACTAAGTTTCTCCCCTTAGCTATAATTCAGTTTAGTTGGGGTGGAGTTACTGGCCCTAAGCAGGTGGTGGTATCACCTAGCTTACCTGTAGATTGTCTCTTAGGTAATGACCTAGAGGCCTCAGGTTGGGCTGATGTAGAGTTTTATGCCCATGCAGCCATGCTGGGCATCCCAGAGGAATTGTTCCCTCTCATTTCTACTGAAATGAAAAAGCAAAGGAGAGAAGGCCTGAAAACTCAGGATCCCTCTCCAACAACAGGTAAAAGGGGTATCACAGTATCCCCTAACCACCCTACCATTCAGGATACCATTTCTGTGGTGGGATAAACCTCTCCTGGGGTGGCACCTGTTCCAAGGGAATCATCAGTTGGCAAAACTGTACTCCCTGAGGTAGAAGTACCTCTCTGTGGGATAACTAACATTGGTGAGAAAAAGAGCACCATTTTAGTTAACATGGAGCATCCCTCCTACCCTCCCAGAGAAACTTTAGGGCAGAAACTCTGCACTGCCTCACAACACTTAGGACAGCATCCCTGCCCTAGTGTGGAGCTCATAGGACAGCATCTCTGCCCTGCTCCAACTCAAGAGAAACAGCATCCCTGTTCTCTCTTCCAGCCATATGGACAAAGTTTTTGCCCAGCTATGGCTTTTCTGAGACAGCATCCCTGTCTGGCATTTCCATCACTACAAATAGGTTCAGTGGACAATTCCCACTGCTCTAAACTAAAACTTACTGATAGAAACTCTGAAAATACATCTTCACATTGTTACTTAGCTAAAAAACTTCAAACAGGGTGGTTTACATCCCCACAGGGAAGTAACCATATAGTGGATGATAAAGGGAGTAACCAGTCTATTGCAGAGCTACTCTCTACTTATCACCACTTAGACAATAAAGTCTCAACTGGCCAAGGTTAGCCTTATTGTCCTTCGTTTGGGGGGGGGTTGTGTGAGAAAGTAGCCTCTTTCTAGCCTTGTTACCCCCACTTTTGGCCTGTTTGTGAGTGTATGTCAGGGTGTTTTCACTGTCTCACTGGAATCCTGTTAGCCAGGGCCCAGTGCTCATAGTGAAAACCCTATGTTTTCAGTATGTTTGTTATGTGTCACTGGGACGCTGCTAGTCAGGACCCCAGTGCTCATAAGGTTGTGGCCTATATGTATGTGTTCCCTGTGTGGTGCCTAACTATCTCACTGAGGCTCTGCTAACCAGAACCTCAGTGGTTATGCTCTATCATTTCTTTCCAAATTGTCACTAACAGGCTAGTGACCAATTTTACCAATTTACATTGGCTTACTGGAACACCCTTATAATTCCCTAGTATATGGTACTGAGGTACCCAGGGTATTGGGGTTCCAGGAGATCCCTATGGGCAGCAGCATTTCTTTTGCCACCCATAGGGAGCTCTGACAATTCTTACACAGGCCTGCCACTGCAGCCTGAGTGAAATAACGTCCACGTTATTTCACAGCCATTTTACACTGCACTTAAGTAACTTATAAGTCACCTATATGTCTAACCTTTACCTGGTAAAGGTTAGGTGCAAAGTTACTTAGTGTGAGGGCCCCTGGCACTAGCCAAGGTGCCCCCACATTGTTCAGGGCCAATTCCCTGAACTTTTTGAGTGCGGGGACACCATTACATGCGTGCACTACACATAGGTCAATACCTATATGTAGCTTCACAATGGTAACTCCGAATATGGCCTTGTAACATGTCTAAGATCATGGAATTGCCCCCTCTATGCCATACTGGCATTGTTGGCACAATTCCATGATCCCAGTGGTCTGTAGCACAGACCCTGGTACTGCCAAACTGCCTTTCCTGGGGTTTCACTGCAGCTGCTGCTGCTGCCAACCCCTCAGACAGGTTTCTGCCCCCCTGGGGTCAAGCCAGGCTTGTCCCAGGATGGCAGAACAAAGGACTTCCTCTGAGAGAGGGTGTTACACCCTCTCCCTTTGGAAAATGGTGTGAAGGCAGGGGAGGAGTAGCCTCCCCCAGCCTCTGGAAATGCTTTCTTGGGCACAGATGTGCCCAATTCTGCATAAGCCAGTCTACACCGGTTCAGGGGACCCCTTAGCCCTGCTCTGGCGCGAAACTGGACAAAGGAAAGGGGAGTGACCACTCCCCTGACCTGCACCTCCACTGGGAGGTGTCCAGAGCTCCTCCAGTGTGCTCCAGACCTCTGCCATCTTGGAAACAGAGGTGCTGCTGGCACACTGGACTGCTCTGAGTGGCCAGTGCCACCAGGTGACGTCAGAGACTCCTTGTGATAGGCTCCTTCAGGTGTTGCTAGCCTATCCTCTCTCCTAAGTAGCCAAACCCTCTTTTCTGGCTATTTAGGGGTCTCTGTCTCTGGGGAAACTTTAGATAACGAATGCAAGAGCTCATCCGAGTTCCTCTGCATCTCTCTCTTCACCTTCTGCCAAGGAATCGACTGCTGACCGCGCTGGAAGCCTGCAAACCTGCAACATAGTAGCAAAGACGACTACTGCAACTCTGTAACGCTGATCCTGCCGCCTTCTCGACTGTTTTCCTGGTGGTGCATGCTGTGGGGGTAGTCTGCCTCCTCTCTGCACTAGAAGCTCCGAAGAAATCTCCTGTGGGTCGATGGAATCTTCCCCCTGCAACCGCAGGCACCAAAAAGCTGCATTACCGGTCCCTTGGGTCTCCTCTCAGCACGACGAGCGAGGTCCCTCGAATCCAGCGACTCTGTCCAAGTGACCACCACAGTCCAGTGACTCTTCAGTCCAAGTTTGGTGGAGGTAAGTCCTTGCCTCACCTCGCTGGGCTGCATTGCTGGGAACCGCGACTTTTGCAGCTACTCCGGCCCCTGTGCACTTCCGGCGGAAATCCTTTGTGCACAGCCAAGCCTGGGTCTACGGCACTCTAACCTGCATTGCACGACTTTCTAAGTTGGTCTCCGGCGACGTGGGACTCCTTTGTGTAACTTCGGGTGAGCACCATTTCACGCATCTTTGTAGTGCCTGTTTCTGGCACTTCTCCAGGTGCTACCTGCTGCTAAGAGGGCTCCTTGTCTTGCTCGACGTCCCCTCTACCTCCTGGTCCAATTTGCGACCTCCTGGTCCCTCCTGGGCCACAGCAGCATCCAAAAATGCTAACCGCACGATTTGCAGCTAGCAAGGCTTGTTGGCGTTCTTTCGACGGGAAAACACTTCAGCACGACTTTTCACGGCAAGAGGGATCCGTCCACCAAAGGGGAAGTCTCTAGCCCTTTTCGTTCCTGCAGAAATCTCTGCTTCTTCTGTCCAGTAGAAGCTTCTTTGCACCCACAGCTGGCATTTCCTGGGCATATGCCCATCTCCGACTTGCTTGTGACTTTTGGACTTGGTCCCATTGTTCCACAGGTACCCTAGATTGGAAATCCATCGTTGTTGCATTGTTGGTTTGTGTCTTTCCTGCATTATCCCTCTAACACGACTTCTTTGTCCTTAGGGGAACTTTAGTGCACTTTGCACTCACTTTTCAGGGTCTTGGGGAGGGTTATTTTTCTAACTCTCACTATTTTCTAATAGTCCCAGCGACCCTCTACAAGGTCACATAGGTTTGGGGTCCATTCGTGGTTCACATTCCACTTTTGGAGTATATGGTTTGTGTTGCCCCTATCCCTATGTTTCCCCATTGCATCCTATTGTAACTATACATTGTTTGCACTGTTTTCTAAGACTATACTGCATATTTTTGCTATTGTGTATATATATCTTGTGTATATTTCCTATCCTCTCACTGAGGGTACACTCTAAGATACTTTGGCATATTGTCATAAAAATAAAGTACCTTTATTTTTAGTATAACTGTGTATTGTGTTTTCTTATGATTTTGTGCATATGACACTAGGTGGTACTGTAGTAGCTTCACACGTCTCCTAGTTCAGCCTAAGCTGCTCTGCTAAGCTACCATTATCTATCAGCCTAAGCTGCTAGACACCCTATACACTAATAAGGGATAACTGGGCCTGGTGCAAGGTGCAAGTACCCCTTGGTACTCACTACAAGCCAGTCCAGCCTCCTACAGTAGGCAGTGCCTAGAAGCCAGGCTCTCTAGAGGTAGCTGTGGATGAGCAGCCAAGGCCTAACTAGGAGACATGCAAAGCTCATGCAATACCACTGTAGCCACACAGCACTCACACACATGAAATAAAATACTCAGTGTTACAAAAACAAAGGTACTTTATTTTGGTGACACAAATACCAAAAGTACTGCAGAGACTTATACTCACTTAGGAGGTAAGTAATACACATATTATATACACTAGTATGCAGAAATAGCTGTTAGAAAACAGTGCAATTAGTGAAAATCACAATAGTTAAAAAGGGGTCTGGGGGAGCACAAACCATATAGTAAGAAAGTGAAATGTGAAAGTCAGCCCCCCGCCTAGACACGTGTAGTGTGTAGAATGGAGCTGGGAGTACTAGAAAACCCATGAGGTAAGTTCCACAACCCACCCCAGTGACCAGGAACGCAGGAGTAAATTACAGTAACTTTCCCAGAACACACACAGAAACGAGAAGAAGAATTATGAAAAACACAGAAAAGACTGCAAGACACAAACAATAGATTCCTGGACCTGAAGACATGTGGAAGAAGGGGACCAAGTCCAAGAAGCACAGGAGAATCCAGGAAGAACAGGAGCCCCTGCTAATCCGTATGAAGGTGCAAAAGATGAACCACTGGTGAAGAAGGAAAGTCAGCGCTTCAACCAAGAAGACAAAGTCAGGTTCCTGGAGGGTGCAAGTGATGTCCCACGCCGGATGGAGGATTGCAGTTGGTTTGCGTCTTTGGAGTCCGCCAACAAGCCTTGGCACACACAAAGCTCATGGTGGGCGGAAAATGGCGCCTGCCCGGGACCAGGAATGACCAGGTGGTCTCTACCCAGGAGGGGGAGCAAGAGGAGGCCCTCAGCAACTCAGAGAGCCAACAGAAGACCAGGCAGCAGGCACAGGAGTCCCACAGCATGAGGACAAAGAAGTTGCAGAAGAGGCCCATGCAGCACTACGACAAAGGCTCCCATGCCGCTGGAGAATGGCTCAGGAAGCTGTGCGCCGCAGGATAGAGTGCTGGGGGCCGAAGCTACAAGAGGCCCAAAGGACTTGGAGGAAGGATGCCAACAAGCCTTGGCAGCTGCAAAACACACGGTGCACGGGGGTACTGTCTTGTGTGGGGAGGCAAGCTCTTCCCTCCACCAAAGTTGGGTAGTTGGTAGAGAGGACCATCGGGACCACTTCAGTCCACCACCCGTGCTGCAGGATCCATGCAGCTCAGCAGCAGAGGGGATCCACGCAGATGGCCGTCGTTGCAGTTGGTGCCTGCAGAAGCAGGGGAGTGACTCCTTCACCCCAAGGGAGATTCCTTCACTCTTCTGATGCAGGCTGAAGATGGGCTGTCTTCAGAGGATGCACGACTGGGAAACAGTTGCAGTTGCTGGCAGGAGCTGAAGATACAATGTTGCAGAAATCATCTTGCTTCTTTGTTGCAGCTTGTAGGTTCCTGGAGGGTCTAGATGCAGTTCCTTCAGTGAGAAGTCAAAGTGGAGTATGCAGAGGATTCCTGCTGGAGTCTTGCAATCCGAATCTGAGGAACCACCCTAGAGAGAGACCCTAAATAGCCCTGAAAGGGGGATTGGTCACCTGACTAGGTAAGCACCTATCAGGGGAGGGCTCTGTCGTAACCTGCTGGCACTGGCCACTCAGATGCTCCCAGAGTTCCCTGCCAACCTTGAATCCAAGATGGAAAAACCCAGGGACCCTCTGGGGGAGCTCTGAGCACCACCCCTGGGGTGGTGATGGACAGGGAAGTGGTCACTCCCCTTTCCTTTCTCCGGTTTCGTGCCAGAGCAGGAACTGGGGGTCCCTGAACTGGTGTAGACTGGTTTATGCAAGGAGGGCCCCAAATGTGCCCTTCAAAGCATTTCCAATGGCTGGGAGAGGCTACCCCTCCCAAGCCTGTAACACCTATTTCCAAAGGGAGAGGGTGTAACACCCCTCTACCAAAGGAAATCCTTTGTTCTGCCTTCTTGGGCTTGAGCTTTTCAAGCAACAGGAGGGCAGAAACCTGTCTGTGAGGTGACAGCAGCTGGGGCTGTCTGGAAAACCTCAGAAGGCTGGAATGGCAATACTGGGGTCCTCTAAGGAGCCCCCAGAGTGCATGAAATCATACAACCATTGCCTGCAAAAGCCTTGGGGTATGATTCCAACATGTTTGATACCAAACATGCCTATGTTCGGAGTTACCATTTTGTAGCTGGACCCATGTCCAGTACATGCGTAAAATGGAATCCCCGCACTCACGAAGTCCGGGAAAATGGTCCTGGAGGTCGTGGGGGCACCTCTGCTAGTGCAGGGGTGCTCTCACACACAGGTACTTTGCCCTCTACCCTCAGGGCTGGAGGGCTTGGTATAGGGGTGACTTATAAGTGACCTGGTGCAGTGAAAAGTGGCAGTGAAAGGGTGCTTGCACCTTTTCACGCAGGCTGCAATGGCAGTCCTGCAGAAGCCTTTGCATAGGCTCCCTATGGGTGGCAAAATATATACTGCAGCCCATAGGGATCTCCTGGAACCCCAATGTATGGGTACGTAGGTACCTATACTAGGGACTTATAAAGGAGGACCTGTATGCCAAGTGTGAGTGAAATACTGTGTTAACAGCAACCAACAGCCAGATTTAAGGGTAAGGGAGAGATCATAACTACTAGTAGACACAGTCAAACACATTGACAAACAGGCCAAAAGTGGGGGTAACCAAGCTAAAAGGAGGCTACTTTCCTACAGTGAGTTACAGAGAGGGATGAGAGAGAGGTGGAGAGGTGAGACAGAGAGAGAGGGGGTGGAGATGTGAGACAGGTGAGTTAGAGAGGTAAAGCAGATGGGGTAAAGACACAGGTGAGATGGAAGCAGATGTGAAAGGTAAAGTGAAATGTGTGAGATAGAGCGAGAACCGAGGGAGAGAGGGAAGGTAGAGCTGTACAGCTAGGTAACAAGAGGTAGAGAGAGCTGAGGACCAAAGAAAAAGGTAAAGAGAGTTATAGTTCGGAGGTATATTTAGAAAAAAAGCTGATATAGACATGGATAAGGTAGAGAGAGTGAGAGAAAGAGACAGAATGAGAAGGTAAGCAAATAGAGAATTAGAAATTAGAATAGAGAGGGACATACAGGTAAAGACAGAGGTCAGGTCAAGTGGTGAGTAGACATAAGGAGAGAGAAGGACAGAAACATATTATTTAATCTAAGTGCCACCATTGCCACCAGCTACCCGAGAACGTGAAGTGCAGGAGCCCAGACCTTTCTTTTGAACCCATTGCCACATGCTGTTGTTGCCAAACTCCTAGGCTTGTCTCCCTTGATTCCACATCTTCCCTCTTTCTCTCACACCATCCCCCACTTCCTATCTCTCTTTTTTTTGGTGCAAATTTCTTTATTGGTATAAAGTCAGCATTCTTTTACAACGTGTTCGGAGCAGTAGACAGATATACAACGAAAACCCATTGGAGCATTGATAACACTTTCTATTGCTCCCCCTTCGTTCTAATTTACTTTTGTCTATTTTGTTCTCTATTTGAACTTACTTATTGTTACATCAACATTATAAAAACTGTTAAACTCTAAACCACCAGTACAGGCTCAGAATGTCGTAAGGTGTCCCTGTAGCCTGTCCGCGTCTGCCTGTATTGTGTGCAAAATCTGTCACGTATCCCCTGGTCCTTGTACATGTGTGGCACTTGTTAGTTTGGAAGAGACATTTATATAGGAGAGTTGGTTTTGGTTGCATAGGTTGTCTCAAACCTTAACCAGGGCCACCCGTGGAGAGGTCCTGCTTTTGTGGATCTAGATGTATTAAAGTTTGAGTCATGGCTTCCCATGCTTTCAAGGCCTCCCCCGCCCCTGCATCCCTCCTGGTTTTTCTCATATGTGACTCCTCGGCCCCTGCCCATTCCAATAAGTCTTTTCTCCATTCATTTGGTGTCGGGGTGAGAGCTAATCCATTGTATGGCGAATCCACGCTTGGCCACCACTTAGCCTAAAATTGTGTATCTTCTAGTGAATTTTCTTTTGGGGTTGAATGGTAGGAGCCCTAATATACAGTCTGCAATAGTCAGGGAGACGTCCCGTCCCATCACCGCTTTTAAGTGTTCTAAGATCTATGTCCAGAACACTTCCTATCTCTTTAACTCACGATTGCAGTTTGGTTTCTATCCCTGCTTTCTCCCTTCATAACTGTTTCCTACCCCTTCCTCTTTTTTCCCATTTTCTGCCTTTCTCTCCATTGCTCTGGGTCAAAATCTAATGATGAAAAATAGTCCTGGGCCCCAAAAAACAAGTGTTGATGCTCATCGCCTGCAGCCACCAGCACCAAGTAAACACCAATACGGAGCCCGGGAGGCTGAGTAATTCTGAAAGTAAATGAGGTTTGCGAACATGCTGTTTTCTAATTTTGACAATATTTGGAAATATAATCCATATGATGCCCCTGGACAGATGTGCTGAGAAGCCTGGAGTTCTCTTCTGCACATGCCTGCACGCGTGAATTCGATGATCAGTGGGGGGTTTGTCCTCTCCTCCTCTTCCAAGAGTGTAAAGAAAGTGAAGGATGCCTGCAGGGAGTGGCATGGTATTGCCTCCAGCCTGTTGAAAATTTACTCCTGAGTTTTAGGTCTTCACTTGAAGAAAAAGGAATCCCTGCAGTTTTGAATGTGCCAGTTTGTGTCTTTGCCCCTCAAGGCCTGAGGGGGTATATATTTGCCTGTTTTCTTTATGTAGCCAGGTACCAAGTCTCTGGTCGTTTTCCTTTTATCTATAGGCAGGGGTATTGGAATTATGCAATTGTGTGGCGATTTTCGTATAATTATAGCTTGGCCGCATTTGCCATATAACCCATCATCTGCCGCATAATCTGCAGAATTCAATAAAAAAAATGGTTTCTAGTTCAAACGGTTGAAAAGTCACTAAAATGCAGCGACACGTGCTGACGTCCACTGGAAGGCCCTTTGAAAAACTAGACTGGTCACCGTTCTGTTGCTTATTGCTATATTTCGGTGTTTATCTGGTACTATCTACCTGCAACTAATGCCCGGATATTATTACCAAGTTGAAAAATGATGAAATAATAGTATTTCAAAATGTGCCATGTTATACCGCATAATTTGTGTTTTGCCGCATAATTCCAGTGGCCCTGTCCATAGGTTCGGCTGTGCTCTTGTTTAGCGCCGTGACTCGTCCATCACTCGCGCAAGGCACTGACAGGATCCCCTGTAACGAGAGGTGAATGCAGGGTGGGCCACTGGGGGCAGGTTTGTTGGGACAGGGAGGGTCCAGTGCCCTGTGGGGGTGATAATCCCATCACTGCCTCGTAGCCACACGCCTGTGCTGTCCCTTTAAATGTACAGACAGACCCCTCTGTCACCGAGCAAACCCGGGGAACGGAGAGACAGGCGAACGGGGCAATTTCATCCAAAAATGGCCTTCCATCTCTTCACCAGGGGGCTTATGCGGCAATGTATTTATTAATTTATCTGGCTGGGGTGCGTGGCGCTCCTGCCAATCAGTGGTGAAAGCGCGGTGCGATCTGAAATGGGACACACGCCAAGCATGGTCTGACTCTTCAGGCCTGGTGCCATCTAACAGCAATGCAGAAGTTTTGACTTGTTTTTAACTATAATGCAATTTTATATAGCGCAAACTCGACCCGAAGGCGTTGGAGCGCTTTACACGAGCAGCGGCTGGGCTCCACAAGGACACATTCATTTTTGGTAGGCACGGGGAGATAATGGGGCATATTTACGAGAAAGTGGCCATTCTCTCGCGTCACACTTGCTCCCCCTAACAACACCATGGTCGTGCCGTATTTACAATACAGCGCATCATTGCGGTCGTTACCACAACAGCGTCAGAATTTATGACGCTGTTGTGGTGCTTTGCTCACTAGTTTACATTTTTTTGACTCTAGTGCAGCAAAGCGCCAGGAGGCCAATTGATTTTAATGTGAGCATCATTTTAACACCTTCCTTGAGCAGGCGTTAAAAATGATGCAAAAAATGGTGCTGTGAAATCTAGTAAGTTTCACTGCGCCATTTTTTCGGGCATCCTACGTCGGAACGCCCCCTTGCATACATTATGGCTGGCGCAGGCATAATGTGGCGCAAGGAGTTGCAAAGGCCACCTTTGCGCCGCCCTTGGTGTAAAAAAAAAAAAAAAAATGATGACGCTAAGACTTGTAAAAATGCCCCTTAGTGACTTGCGCACAGTCACAGGATGTTGAGCCGGTGCCGAGACTCAAACTTGGTTCCCCCAGCATTAAAGTCAGCAGCTCTGGCTGTTATGCCACATTCTCTCCCCGTTAGACTTATCAGGTCTGATGTCATCAAGCGGCCTATGATGAAAGCTTTTCAGCATGACTGTGGAAGGGACGCATGGGAGGGATATTCGTGGTTGCCCCACCCCCTCCTGACTCTCCAGCTCCCTTGGCTTTGTTTACTTCTTCACATTGCTTCTCTATCCTGCTCCACTCATGGGTGACCCTTCCAAACCACTCCCCATCAGTGTCACAACCTCTGCATGCCATGCCCCACATTCCCATAACCATCATATTGCCCCATCTCCTAGCAACCCTCTCCACTAAGGACTTTCAATGACCAGATCTGTATGTGACCTTAAAGCACAGGGACAAAGTTGTCAAAATGGCAGCTACAAGTGAGCCTTTGCTGGCTGGCCTCTGCTGCTGGTGAAAAGTGCCTGACTGAGGCTGCCTCACAGGATCTGTCAAGAATGTGTTAGGTGGTAAAAATGAGCAGTGACAGAATGTACTGAAAGATGGGGGACTTATTTACAAGCCCCGTGCACTGCCAGTGCGTCACTGTTTGTGCAGACCCATTTCAGGAGGCTGGCCTGGTGTGTGGTGGGTACCTGAGGTACTTACACCTTGTACCAGGTCCAGACATCTCCTATTAGTGAAGTGTAGGCAGTGCCTTGAAGCCAGGCTCTCTAGGGATAGTGTGGATGAGCAGCCAAGGCTTATCTAGGAGACGTGCAAAGCTCATGCAATACCACTGTAGTCACACAGCACTTACACACATGAAAGAAATCACTCAGTGTTACAAAAATAAAGGTAACTTATTTTAGGTCACACAATTCCACAAAATACTAGAAGGGCAACCCTTCAATAGGAGGTAAGTAATATTTTAAATATATACACTAGCAATCAGAAATAGGCATAGAAAAGGTTAGAAAACAGTGTAAATAGCAATAACCAATAGTGACAGTAGGGGGAGCACAAACCATATACTAAAAAAATGGAATGCGAACACAGGACCCCCACCTAGGTAGGTTGAATGTGTAGAGGGAAGCTGGGGGTATTAGAAAACCACATAGGTAAAACAGTACCCCCCCAGCTACCACGAAAGCAGGAGTAAATCACTGTAATTTCCACAAACCACCCAAAAGGAAGGAAAAGAAGAAAAGAAGACACCCAGACAAGACAGCAAGAAACCAGTGGTGGATTCCTGGAGAAGAAGACCTGTGGAGAGAGGGGACCAAGTCCAAGAGTCACAGTGGAGTCCAGGGGGAGTGGTAGCTACCACCCACCCAGCTGCACTTGCAGGAGTTGGTCTACAGTGAGGAAGCACTGGTCAGCACTGCAGCCCAGGAGCTGGAGAAGAGTTCCTGATGGATGCAGAAGATGCCCCACGCTGGAATGGAGATTGCAGATGGCTGTCGGTGCATGAATTTCACCAACAAGCCTCGGCAAAGGCAAGTTTGTGGTTAGTGGAAAAGTGGAGCTTCTGGGGACCAGCAAGGCTCAGGAGGACTCAACTCAGGACGGAGAGTCACGGGGGACCCTCAGCATTGCAGAGAGTCCACAGGAACAGAGGGAGCGCCCACAGGAGTCCCACAGGATGGGGACACAGACGTTGCAGAAGGAGCCCATGCAGCACTACAGAAAGGGATCCCACACCGCAGGAGAACCACGCAGAGGACTGAGCGTCACAAGAAGGAGTGCTGGGGACTGGAGCTGCATGTCGCCTGAAGTTCCTTTGGAGAAGATGCAAACAAGCCTTAGCAGCTGCAAGAGATGCAGTGCACGGGGGTACTGTCCTGCGTGGGAAGGCAAAGGCTTATCTCCAACGAAGTTGACAGCTGGCAGAGAGGACCAAGAGGACTACTCCAGACTATAACCCGAGATACAGGATCCACGCAGCTCAAGATGAGGGGAGATCCACACATCTGGTCGTCATTGCAGTTGGTGCCTGCGGATCCAGGGGAGGGACTCCTTCACTCCAAGGGACAGTCCTTCTTTCTTCGTGTGCAGGCTGAAGAGTTGCTGTCTTCTGAGGATGCACGACCGGGGAAATGATGCAAAGCTGGCAGGAGTCATGGAAACAAAGTTGCAGAAGAGTCTTCTTTGTTGATTGCAGCGTTGTCGGTTCTAGTGGCCAGAAGTCAAAGTGGAGGTTGCAGAAGAATCCTGCTGGAGTCTTGCAAGCCAAATCTGAGGACCCACCCAAGAGAGAGACCCTAAATAGCGCTGAAAGGGGGATGGGTCACCTAGAAAGGTAAGCGCCTATCAGGAGGGGGCCCTGATGTCACCTGCCTGGACTGGCTTCTCAGATGATCCCAGAGTTCCCCGCCAACCTTGGAAAGAAGATGGCAGAACCCAGGGACCCTCTGGAGGAGCTCTGTGCACCACCCTTGGGTGGTGATGGACAGGGGCGTGGTCACTCCCCTTTCCACTGTCCAGTTTCACGCCAGAGCAGGGACTGGGGATCCCAGAACCGGTGTGGACTGGTTTATGCTTGGAGGGCACCAAATGTGCTCTTGAAAGCATACCAGTGGCTTGGGGAGGCTACCCCTCCCAAGCCTGTAACACCTCTTTCCAAAGGGAAAGGGTGTAACGCCCCTCTCCCAAAGGAAGTCCTTTGTTCTGCCTTCCTGGGCTTGATCAGATCAAGCAGGAGGAGGGCAGAAACCCGTCTGAGGGGTGACAGCAGCTTGGGCTGCCCGGAAAACCCTGTGAGACTGGTGCAAGTAATGCTGGGGGTCCTCTAAGGAGCCCCCAGAGTGCATGGAATCATACATCCTATACTTGCAACAGTATTGGGGTATGATTGTGACATGTTTGATACCAAACATGCCCAGGTTTGTAGTTACCGTTATGTAGCTGGACATAGTCCAGTACATGCGTAAAATTGCGTCCCCGCACTCACAAAGTCTAGGAAAATGGATCTGGAGTTTGTGGGAACACCTCTGCTAGTGCAGAGGTGCCCTCACACACTGGTACCTGCGCCCTGCCCTCTGCGCTGAGAGGGCCTATCATAGGAGTGACTTACTGACCTGGTGCAGTGACCTGTAGTAAAAACGGGTGCATGCACCGTTATACGCAGACTGCAATGGCAGGCTGCAGAACCCTTTGCATGGGCTCCCTATGGGTGGCAGAATATCTGTTGCAGCCCATAGGGATCCCCTGGAACCCCAATCTAGGTACCATATACTTTGGTCTTAAATAGGGGGACCAGTATGCGAATTTTGGGAAGAAAAGGTACAGTTAGAATACATATACAGGAGAGAGCATAACTACTGGGGTCCTGGTTAGCAAGATCCCAGTAGGCACAGTCAAACACACTGACAACAGGCAGAAAATAGGGGTAACCAGGCCAAGAAAAGGGCACTTTCCTATACCCTTATCTACAAGGCCTCACAAAGCCACTTTGATTGGCTTTTCATGGCCTGGTAGATGAGGTGAAAAACAACGCAGCGCAAGTCACTGTGTTGCCTTACACTGTGTCAGGGAGGCGTCCATGGGTGTTGCGGTGGGTGTTCCCATGCAACACCCATGGGTTTTGATGCATTCCCAGATTTAAAAGAATCTGTAAACCTGGAATGTGTCAAAAATCTTACACCTCCTCAGGGGAGGCACAACTAAGAGGTTTTGTTTCCTCTTTCTATGTTTGCTGCATTCTGCTACACTGAAACAATCCTGTCTGCAACGCAGGCATCCCTGCACGATGGTTAGGAAGCCTATTGTACGGCAGTGCAGGGGGGGTGGGCAGAAATGCGCCATTTGTTGTAGATACAGTGCACTTCTACCCTTTCCCTAATGGCGCAGGGCAGCGCCGCAAAGCCCCATGCTGCTCTCTCCTGCGCCGCGGGGCTAGTAAATAAGCCACTAGGTTTAAACTGCTCCGTTGTCCATGAAACACGTTTGTGGGCTGCACGGAGGCCGTTCTCCGATAAGGGTGGACCCCAGTCTCTGGACTGGGTGTCATGCACTGGTCCTCTCTGCACAATCTCTTACTGACAACAAAATTACCAGGCCTCTTGTGTAACCTGTGGTCAGAGGTGCACCGTTGGGACAGGAGTGTCCCTTGCTTAGTGTACACTTGTGGTCCCTGCCCAGAGTGCCCGACTGCAAGGATCTGGTATTGTGGATTCAGGCTAGGAGTCGGTCTAATCTAGTCTATGCACAGAGGCCTTGTCCTGCATGAATAAGGTCTTTACATGTGACCTGGAAGGACACATCAAATGTGCTGTAATTGACAGACAGTGGATAACTGTCCCTTTCAAGGTTTTAGTACTTGGATCTGTGGTGGCAGCGTTCCCTGCTTTGTGAAGCGATAGTTGAGGCCAGACATTTTTATATGGAGTAGAGGCCTACTAGCCCACTCGTGTAAAGTTCTACTTCTATGCACCTAGCTAGTTCCTTGTTGTAACATCCTGCATCCATGTTTTGCATGGTTATTTGTGTAGCCTGTGTGGTACGTGCATGGTTTGCGTGAGTGAGCCAGAGTAATGGAAGCCTGTTGGATCCATTTTGGATACCCAGAGCCTGGCCTTCGCAGAAGATGGAGGTGACAGTTACTTTCCCAGATAAATACTGAAGCTGGAGGGAGGATATCTAGACTTTTAAGAGAGGAGAGTGGAGACCCAACTCATTTAAGTAATCAGGCTCTTTGGTTATCAAGGAGATGATGTTCAGTCTTTCTGACATTTCTGTTCTGTGAATGGTGGGAGAGAGGAGTGGGGCTGCAGATTGTGTTGTATAAGATGAGGAATCCTCTGGGTGAAGCTCACCCTTTTGTCTTCTGCTGATTACTCCTTCAGTTTGGCTGATGGCAGCCGGGTGCATAAACCTCACAGCTCGTTCCAAGCGCTGGATGGCCAAGGAAGGGGGTGATCTGCTGCGTACTCAGAGGACTGCATTGCAACCAGGGCTGGACTCTGCTTGACTGCTAATCTCCTAGAGGCACTGATACCCTGGCCGGACTGTTTAGGGAACTCACTCGGCCCCAAAAGCCTTATAAAGAGTCTGGGCGTCTGGCTAGATACCCTCACCATGGAATCCCAAGCCAAGAACCTCATAGCGCTTTTATGGCATACCCAGAATACTCAGGAATGTGCAAGATCTTCTTCGTCTCGTTTCCAGGAGGCTTTGATAATCTCTCATCTAGATTACGGAAACTCTCTGTACTGTTGATCACCTTGCTACGTATTCAAAAAACTACAGGTTATACAAAATACTGCAGCCCACCTGTTTTTTAAAACATCCCCTGGCATCAGTCAGCAAAAAGCGCACTTGTAGACCTCACTGGCTCCCGATGGAACAGCGGTTGCAGTTCAAGACGCTTTGTTTTGTTCATAAGGCCTATCACAAGAAAGGCTCCCAGCTATTACAATCTATGGTTGCACCCTACACCCGGAAAGGGCGTTGAGGTTTGCTAACAAACACCAAATGATGGTAGCAATACTCCTCAGAGCAAGATGGGAGGCTGCTCGTTTGCGTATCTAGTCCCCATGTTACGGAACTCCTTGCCAAGCAGACTGTGCCAAATGGATCTAGAATTCACTTTTAGAAAACCTCTGAAAAGATGGCTGTTCGTGAACTAGCCGTTCTCTTGATCTGGATGCAAAACTAGTGCATGTTGTACTGGTTTTTCTAAGTACTGTAAAGCTTTTGGGTAGCCATGCGCTCTATAAATCCAATGTAGTGCAATAGAATAGGTGAGGGACATCACCGGAGTATTGGTATCTTGCTGGGAGAGCTGGGTACATATTCAGAGGCACCTAGAAGCCTTCCTGCCTGCTGAGAGAGAAGGAGCCAAGCCTTCAGGAGGAATGGCTTACAGAAGCAGAAGAGGCGAGGGGCAGTGTATTCCAAGTACAGAAGAGAAGACCGAGGGGGGCGATCCGCTGGTCCACAGTGGGACCTGTCCCATGTCCCTCTCTGTGCTTGTTCCTTACTAGAAGTGTGACTGTGACGCAATGGTCACGGCCCAGTCGAGGCTGTGATTGCGTGTCAGATTCAGCCTTAGCATGGTCACCACTGTCAGATGAAGATTCCACCTGTGCCTGGCCTTTTTTAGAAGACCACACATACTTTCAAGGTTGCTCTGTTGCATTGTCATGTAGCATCACACAAGGTGGTGGCCATCGTGAAGTTATGAAGATATTATTTCCTACACTGTCACTATGGCCTCTGTGTTACATCACATGGCACCATGCCTATGGCGGCCACATTGAAAGTGCATAAAACAATGTTTTTGAAAATGTTAAGATGGCCAGGCACGGCTACTGGCTTTGCAAATGTCAGCACATTTTTTTAAAGCGTTTGGCATTGACAAAGCCAATGGCGGCATCTGTACGGCGTTGGCCAATGCTGGTAACTCCTCCTCTGTTTCTCCCGTTTGAGTCATGGCCCCAACATATCCTGTCTGTACAGCCTTCAAGGATCCTGAAATGTGGAACTCATTTGAAGCTCTACAGAAGATCTGTCTGTCGCCTTTCACTGAAGCTTACCGAAGAGTTATAGGGAGTGTCAGGGTCCTATCACCACAGGTAAACACAAGCCTTGTAGCAGCGTGGAGCTGCAGAACTCTCCATGTCCAAACTAAAGCCTGATTACAGCAGAGACCTGCAGAGAACAAAACCTCAAATCTGCATTCAAAAGGCCAATCACTTGGCCCCAGCCGAGAGCACCACATCGAAACCAACGTCTTAAAGCAGCATAGAACCCTCTCACCGCAGCTAATGCAACGATTAACAGCAGTATAGAGGTGTAGACAACTCTCTCCACATCTATTCTAAAGATTAACAGCAGCATAGAGGTACAGAACTCTGTCACCACAGCTAATCCTAAAATTTACAGTAGCATAGACGGTACAAAACCCTCCAACCACAGCTAATCTAAAGATTACAAGCAGTATAGAGACACAGAACCCTGTCACCACAGCTAATCCAAAAATGTACAGCAGCCTACAGCTACAGAACCCTCTCACCGCAGCTAATCCAGAGATTTACAGTAGCATAGAGGGTACAAAACCTTCCCACCACAGCTAATTCAAAGATTAACAGGAGCATAGAGGTACAGAACCTTCTCACCACAGCAAATCCTAAAATGTACAGCATTTTAGAGGTACAGAACCCTCTCACCACAGCCAATCCAAAGATTAACAGCAGCACAGAGGCACAGAACCCTCTCACCACAGCTAATTCAAGATGTATAGAGGCATAGAACCCTCTCACCACAGCTAATTCAAGATGTATAGAGGCATAGAACCCTCTCACCACAGCCAATCCAAAGATTAACAGCAGCACAGAGGCACAGAACCCTCTCACCACAGCTAATTCAAGATGTATAGAGGCATAGAACACTCTCACCACAGCAAATCCAAAGATTTACAGCAGCACAGAGGTACATAATCCTCTCTCCACAGATAATCCAATGTTTTACAGCAGCATAGAGGTACAGAACCCTCTCTCCACAGCTATTCCAAAGATTTATAGCAGCAGAGAGGTACAGAACCGTCTCACCAGAGCTAATCCAAAGATTAACAGTAGCATAGAGGTACAGAACCCTCCCACCACAGCTAATCCAAAGATTTACAGCTGCATAGGGGTACAGAACCCTCTCTCCACAGCTAATCCAAACATTTGCAGCAGCATAGAGGCACAGAACCCTCTCACCACAGCTAATCCAAAGATTTACAGCAGCATAGAGGTACAGAACCCTCTTACTACAACTAATCCAAAAATTAACAGCAGTATAGAGGTATAGAACCCTCACCACAGCTAATCCAAAGATTAAAAGCAGCATAGAGGTACATAACCCTCTCACCACAGCTAATGCAAAGATTTACAGCAGCACAGAGGTACAGAACCCTCTCACCACAGCTAATCCAAAGATTTACAGCAGCATAGAGGTACAGCACCCTCTCACCACAGCTAATCCAAAGATTTACAGCAGCGTAGAGGTACAGAACCCTCTAACCACAGCTAATCCAAACATTTACAGCAGCATAGAGGTACAGAACCCTCTTTCTACAGCTAATCCAAAGATTAACAGCAGTATAGAGGTATAGAACCCTCGCCACAGCTAATCCAAAGATTAACAGCAGTATAGAGGTACAGGATCCTCTCATCACAACTAATCCAAAGATGTACAGCAGCATAGAGGTACAGAACCCTCTCACCACAGCTAATCCAAAGATTTACAGCTGCATAGGGGTACAGAACCCTCTAACCACAGCAAATCCAAAGATTAACAGCAGTATAGAGGTACAGAACCCTCACCACAGCTAATCCAAAGATTAACAGTAGCATAGAGGTACAGAACCCTCTCACCACAGCTAATCCAAAAATGTACAGCTGCATAGGGGTACAGAACCCTCTCTCCACAGCTAATCCAAACATTTACAGCAGCATAGAGGTACAGAACCCTCTCACCACAGCTAATCCAAAGATTTACAGCAGCATAGAGGTACAGAACCCTCTAACCACAGCTAATCCAAACATTTACAGCAGCATAGAGGTACAGAACCCTCTTACTACAGCTAATCCAAAGATTAACAGCAGTATAGAGGTATAGAACCCTTGCCACAGCTAATCCAAAGATTAACAGCAGTATAGAGGTACAGAACCCTCACCACAGCTAATCCAAAGATTTACAGCAGCATAGAGGTACAGAACCCTCTCACCACAGCTATTCCAAAAATGAACAGCAGCACAGAGGTACAGAACCCTCTTACTACAGCTAATCCAAAGATTAACAGCAGTATAGAGGTATAGAACCCACGCCACAGCTAATCCAAAGATTAACAGCAGTATTGAGGTACAGATCCCTCACCACAGCTAATCCAAAGATTTACAACAGCATAGAGGTACAGAACCCTCTCACCACAGCCAATCCAAAGATTTACAGCAGCACAGAGGTACAGAACCCTCTCACCACAGCCAATCCAAAGATTTACACCAGCACGGAGGTACAGAACCCTCTTACTACAGCTAATCCAATCCTAAAATTTACAGATGCACAGAGCTGCAGAGTCTTCTCACCACGGATAATCCGAAACCTTACTCCAGCAGAGCTGCAGAGTCCTCTCTCCACAAATATTCTAAAGCCTTACTCCTGCAAGAGTACTCCACCTTGGCTAACCCAAAGCCTTCTTCAACATAGAGCTGCAAAGTCCTCAAACCACCGCCTCTCCAGAGCTACCCATCAGGATCCACCAGGAATTGAAGCGGAGGAACAGGAAGAAAATACAAGTTTCTCTTAATTTCGACACCGGTGTGAGCTCGGGTGGGATCAACCACAAACAGGCAAAGGTTGATCTGAGAGAATTAGAGGTAGAGATGCAGCCTAATGGGAAGGTGCTTCCCCTGGACTACGAAGAACGATGCTGGAAGCCTTAAGCTTTTTGATGTCTGAGCCGGCGCCAATATCTGAAAACAAATTGAAGAGAGAAGTGGAACCTGGACCTGGATCTGAACTGAAAAAAAATGGAAACTGTGATAAATTGGACTGCAATAATTTGTAATTATGCCAGAGTAAATAGAGTAATTTTGGTAATTTTGCATTACTCTTGTGGTGTAGAATTACTGTAAATTATGCGCCTATGCCAGTTTGCGGACGTTTGAGCAATTTGGGGTAAAAAGTGCTTATCCAAAAGCACAGGTACAGAGCATGACTGGCTGCAGCTGTTTCTATTCTGTTGCATTTATCTATATTTTCTTAGTTTAAAAAGCATCTTGGGGTCCATTTTGGAGACAAGGGTGCAGT
This sequence comes from Pleurodeles waltl, assembly GCF_031143425.1. Taxonomy (NCBI): domain Eukaryota; kingdom Metazoa; phylum Chordata; class Amphibia; order Caudata; family Salamandridae; genus Pleurodeles; species Pleurodeles waltl. The sequence goes on from NC_090436.1 coordinate 27,505,071, forward strand.
GTGTGCTAAGAAAATAGCGCTAAATGTAGGGTTATGTTCCTCGTGTAATTCTGCGTAATCTTACGTAACTTTGGAGCAGTTTTGTGTAAGTACACTACAGCAGATTAGGCGAGCTACACCCACCGCTAGTGACAAGTGATTTGGCTACGGGGTGCTAGGTGTAGCAACGGGATAGCCTGAGAGAGACGCCTGGACTTGCATCTTGTAATGACCAACGATGAATTAGTACTAAACGCAGATTGCAACACACATCATGTAACAATCTATTCCAAGAAATGGAGAGCCCAACATCAGCACCACAAGTATGAGGAACAAGCGTATGCCTTGCAGAGCGGGTCCTCCTAAAACTAGACTTCTAAAACTAGACTCCATCCCAGGGAGGAAGGGCAGGCAGCTAAAGATAAACCACAAACCACCAGTAAACCACCAGTAAACCCCCAGGAGTGATGATGCCTCACCCTATGGTGTAATGCCAAAGACAACTCATCGCAGACTCGATGCCAGGGAAGAAGAGCCAGCTAGAGATAAATCACAAAACCACCAGTCAACCCCCAGGAGTGAGGATGCCTCACCCTGAGGAGTAAAGCCAAAATCAACTCACTGTAGACCCCATCCCAGGGAAGAGAAGTAGGCAGCTAGTGACAAATCACAAACCACCAGTCAACCCCCGGGAGTGATGATGCCTCACGTTATGGTGTAATGCCAAAGTCAACTCAGTGTAGACTTCATCCCAAGGAAGAAGAGCAAACCGCTAGAGATAAACCACAAACCACCAGTCAACCCCCGGGAGTGATGATGCCTCACGTTATGGTGTAATGCCAAAGTCAACTCACTGAAGACTTCATCCCAAGGACGAAGAGCAAACAGCTAGAGATCAACCGTAAACCACCAGTCAACCCCCGGGAGTGATGATGCCTCACGTTATGGTGTAATGACAAAGTCAACTCACAGTAGACTTCATCCCAAGGAAGAAGAGCAAACCGCTAGAGATAAACCACAAACCACCAGTCAACCAGCATGAGGGATGATGCCTCACCCTGTGGAGTAATGCCAAAGCCAACTCAACATCAACTCCACTCCAAGGATAGGACCAGGCAGCTAGAGATAAAACATAAACCACCAGTCAACCCCCGGAAGTGATGATGCCTCACTTTATGGTGTAATGACAAAGTCAACTCACCATATGGCATTTCACAGAATCTCTAGTAGGACAATAATTGAAATATTGACTATGGGAAATATATTTTACATTTTACTCCAAAAATTAGAACGTTTGAAAGGAAAAAAAAGAAAAAATAATAAAGCAGTTCGAAGGATCACACAGTAATGGAAAATATGTGGTATGCCAATCAAACATTCAACAGAAGTGAAAAACAATATTAAAACAGCAATAGCTCTTTGTGGCTCACTTAGTATTAAAAGGAGTCCGTAGTCACATAGGGTTAACTGATTGGAGCAAGAAACTGAAAAGAGTTTCATGTTTTGCTACTTTATTTGGAAAAATAACTTAATTAAGGCCTCTCTTAAAAGTGAAAGTACTGCCAATGTGTGTTGCGATTGTTACCTCCCCTTGAAGGGTCCAGTTGCTGCGTCACTTCCGGGGCGCGTCGTTATAATTGGCTGCTCTCTTGCGTTCCGGCGGCACGGCTGTTGACACAAGCCGTCTCCCATTGACCGAATGGGCTGGTGAAACGCACACTATTGATTTACTCACAAGAGGTGCACGTGAAAGGCAATGACCCCCACGCTGCCGCGGTGCAAAGGATTTTCTATCCGGCTTGAGAAGTATCCACTTAACTCTGCGTAGTGATTGTTTGTAAAACTTCACGAGGGCCATTTGCATGCTTTAGCAACTAAGGGCGAGGTGTTACCACGAGGGGCTACATTGTGATCCCTTCAAAGGGCGTGGTGTTTTAGTTTTGTCAAGTGGACTCAGCACTGTCAGCGAATAAATGAATATAATGCAAATGAATAAACAGCCCAATGACTTGTGCAGAGCCTGAAACAAAGACAAAATCTCATGAATACTTTATATCGCAAATACATTTCATTAAATCAAAACAGATTTTGTTTATCCGATGCCTGACAATCCTTCCATAACAAACACTTGAATATTTCATCAGTGTGTCATAATGTAAAACAATTCATACAGACAAACCATCTACAAATTAATGCAGAAAACAAAACTTGAACTCATCAGGGTCTGGGCAATACAGCAGGCACAGGTACTTTTTACACCTTTTTTAATTTATAATGTGTAGCTTTCCAACTTTCCATTGATCTATTATGTTCAGTGAACATAGCTTTACAACTTTTTATATAGCAACGCCTTATCAAAACTCTGAGGTACCCTTTACGGTATTTCATTTTATCTCTGTCAGCTTTTTCTTTAGATCACAGTCCTTTAACCTGGTTACCGCACAGGGTTGTCCATGCTGAGATTTTTGTTTCCCGTTATTGTTGGACCTGGCTCTCTCCGCCAAACTTTTTGCCTTAACCCTCCTGTTTTCTGAACTGGTTCTTGTTGGATGTAAGAACTCTGCACCTTGCCACTGCCAGCCAGCGGTAAAGTGCTTGTGCTCTCTTCTTTAAAAATTGTGAATTTGGCATACACCAAATTGACACATTTTATGAACATATAAATCCTTAGTGAAGTGGTATTGCCTATACCCAAGGTCTGTACATTATGGTACTAATGGGCCTGCAGCACTAATTTTGCCAACCGCTTAAGTAGCCTTTTTAAACATGTATCAAGCCTGCTATATCAGCCTGAGGGTGTAGTTTTAAACTGCCATTTTAACTTGGCGAAATAATTTTTTTGTCAGGCCTCAACCTTCTTTTTTAAAAACGTATGTCACCCCTAGAGTAGGCCCTAAACAGCTGATAGGTCAGGGTGCATTGTATTTAAAAAGTTGGACATATACTTTTATGTTTTACATGTCCTGGTGGTGAAAAACTCTCACATTCATTGAGTTACCTTATTACATTTAATAAGTGAAAACCTTTATGAGGGGGCAGGTAGAAATGTCATGTTTGGTGTATGAGGAATTCAAATGAAATGAAAACCCTCTTCAATGCTAAGGTCAGATTTTAAGTCACAATGCTGAAAATGATACTTAGAATGTTGGCATTTTTTGTCCTACCATTTGGTGCCTACGCTGCATTCCTGGGTCACATGACTAGGTGTAGTCTGAACTTGTCCTTTGTGGATCCCTTCCATACAGTAACACAATAGAAGGTCTGGGTGTTGGCAGAATGGGCAATTTCTGGCAGGATGAGGAGGGCAGAGCTGTAACCTACCACACTTGCACTTCAAAAACACTGGCCCAGCTCACACACAGAGGACTTCCCACTAGTCTGTTATGCCCCCAGACAGACTGGGACCAGGGCATGAAGGTAGGAAATTCCTGACAACTCTGTAGGGGGAAACTCCAGATGCTTCTTCCACTTTACTGTATAGAGGGCATCAGGATAAAAAGGGTCTGTTTCAGATCCAATCTTCAGTACACTCCTGGACCTATCGATACTACAGAAGAAGTATGCCCTGCTGCCCTTCTGCTTGAGGCCTGCCCCGCTTACTGAGAAAGTAGGCTAGACCTGCACCCTTCATCTAAAATGGAAGTGACTCCAAGGGTCAGATGACTGACCTGTTTAGAGCTACAGGGACACAACAAGCTTTAAAGGTCTCTCTGCAACTGCCCAGCTGACCTGCTGCAACTGGACCTTCCTGAGCCCTGATGATCTCTGCTGGAGGAAGTTAGTGATCACCAAGAGGTGCCACTTAGATCCTGGGCCCTTGGTGTGGCATCAGTTGAGCTCCTCTTTGAAGCAAAGGAAAAATCATGAAATTTTGGGCTCTTTGCAACCGCGAACGTGCCAGTTCGTCCCAAGATATTGCCACCAGAGCCGACCCCCAACGCGAAGCTCCAGTGAACCAGACTCCACACGCTGCCTTGACCAGCAGCGAAGCCTGGCAATGTGAGATCTGCACTTCACGCTACAGCATCGACTGCCCGCGGTGACCGCCGGCGCAGATCTCCAGCAACGACTGTCTGTGACTCGCAACACTATCTTTGCGCTTCATAAACACCTTTTTCAAACAACTATGAACTGCATATGCCTATGTGGATAAATATTTTTTTTCAGATTATATGTATATTTCTATTTATTTATAGTTTCTTTGGAAAATATGTATTTCTATTTATTTATTGTTTCTTTGGAAAATATGTATTGCTACTGTCATAACAATAAAATACACACACTCTCTTTTAAACCTGTCTGACTAAGTATTTTTTTTACCCATGATTCTAATTATGTATTGTATGTGCATATGTGTGTGTATTCATGTGTGTGTGTATAAATATATATATATGTGTATGTATGTGTATATGTTGTTTCTGTGCTTGGCATGTTTGTGGATCATTGCATGGCTCCTGGTTTTTGGGTTGTTATACTAGATATCTATGAATTTCTCCTCTCATTTTTATCACACTTATCTACTCATCACTCTTATGTCATGTCTCTATCAAACTATCCTCCATTCTCACTCTGATTCATCCCAAATCCCTTCGACCACTTTCATCTCCTAAATATCTCTGCCTAAGCTCTTCCCTCCACCTCCACATCTAACTCACCAAACCTCACTCTACCTCTGTGACCTCCCACACAACCCTACTAAATTCTCCTGCATTCATCTCACCCTGCTACTATGCTCTCCCTAACCCTTCCACATACTCTTCCCCCTCCGCCCCCCTTTATTCATCCCAAGCCTTTGGATTGAGTAAATGAAGGATATACTCCCAATTAACACTTCTGGATTTCTTTCCTCCTCCACCCCTTCATTACTCCAGTCAATCTAACTAACAAACTCTCATATCCGCGGCTCAAATTAACTCATAATAATACTAAAACTGTACTCATTATTAAATGATACTAATCCATCACTAATTCTTGTTGGGTTCCCGAGTAGCGTGCTACTCATCGAAAAGCGCTTCGACGCCTCGTCAGGGGTAGTAAGCGATATATAAATACGATTACAACACAATACAATACAGCAATAACCATCCATGATGCCTGGCCTGCGCTTCACTCTACAGTGACGCCATTCACAACACTCTACCTGCTCCTTGCTGCCTCCGCCACCGCGAACAGAATTCTTTCCGCTGGATTGTGGCAGGAAACTTTTTCAGAAGAACTAACCTAGTCTCCATATCCAGCCCGTGCTCCATCATGCTCAACCTGAACTCGTGCTTTCACTTGGTCTCGCATGACCAGATAGCTGCAAGTGGAGCTTTGTGCTTTTAGTTGCTATATGTACGCAAAACTTTAAAATTGCATATCTCAGATTCTATTGATTGGAATTGTCTGATTATGGTGTCAAATAATTTTTGTTAATTTTACTCTATGTTTCTAAATCGGTGTGGGATTTTTCTTGTGTTGTGTTTTCACATAATTACTATTTTAGTGCTGCATAAATACTTTACACATTGCCTTTAAATTAAGCCTGACTCCTTTTGTGCCAAGCTACCACAAGATTAAGCAAAGTTTAATTTGGAGACTTTTTGTGGTTCACCAGACCAGAATTGTGACTATTGCTTGAGCAGAGTTTCATCCCCCTCAACCAACAGGCCAGTTTCTCACATTTATAGTCCTGAGGAGGCATGGTTTGGAGGGATATATGATCAGGAGTTGTGCTGTGATGGCCTTTGCTACAATCGCCCCTGATCTGCATTCTGTTGTGAGATTTAAAGAAGCGCTCATGGTAAGGTGTTTTAAGTAAGAATCCTCTGGTTGCAGGTGACGTGTGCAATCTCTTCAGTTATTCCATGCCTGTTCGGTTGGAGATGGGTGGTTTGCTGCTGTGGACTGCTACAGTATTGGGTGATTGACACAACCTGTAGCAGTTCTGTTTTATATGAGTCTAAGAGTGCCAAGCAGGATAAGGGAATTATTATGCAGCCGGTTTGCACTGCAACCAGCTGCACGACTGCCGAGTGCCATACTGTTTGTATTAGTGAGGGTGAGGAGGGTTATGCATGCATTTACATTAGTATGCAACAATGCCCAGCTAGACACATGTCAGGCTTTCTAAATTACTGAGCATTGGAAGTTGTTAGACAGTTTGTCAACAACGCAAAAGCGTGCTGGTCAGGCTGTTGCATATGTGGACTGTAGATTGTACTTGAAGAAAAAAATAAAGGGCCACATTTATGCTGGCCTTGCGCTGTTCCCACGCCACAATAGCGTCATATTTTTGACATTAATGTGGCGTTGGAAGGGAAAAAAATGGCACGCCATATTTACAAAGTGGTGCAATGTGCCAAGCATAATGGATGCAAGGGGGGCAATCCGGCGCTAGGGGGGCTGTAAAAATGGCACAAAGGAATCTATGAGATTCCTTTGCGCCATTTTTATCGGCATTTTTTAATGCCCGCTAAGTGCAGGCGTTAAACAGAGGCTCCCGTTGATTACAATGGACCTCTGGGTGCTTTGCAGGATTAGCGTCATAATTTTGTACGCTAAACCTGAAAAGCGCTGGAGTAGCATAAAAAATTACGATGCTAGTCACCCTAACTACCGCCATGGTGCGCCGTATTTTAAATACAGCGCTACCATGGTGGCGCTAGGGGGCGCTAAGGGGTGCAAGATAAGTGGCGCTGCACTAGTTGCAGTGTCACTCTTCATAAATCTGCCCAGTAGTTCTGAGTTTCTTTTATCTCAAGTTTATGGGATGGTGTACTTTCCTGGAGACAGCCAGGGTTTCACCTCACTTCTGAACTATAAGTGTTCTTGGATGCCTCAAAGGTTGGCTGGTGGTCAGATGTAGATATTACTGGATTGTGCAGGGAAAAAAGTACATCCTCTGTGTTTCGTATAATAAGGTATGACTGTCAGTGGTGAAAGCCTGAAGAACAATGCCCAATATTGTTTGTATTGATTGACCTTAAGTCGTTGTTCTAGTGGGACTGATAATCAAATTCATGCCTAATGTTTCATTTTTTTTTTTTTTTTTAACTGAGGTCCCCAAGCGTTATAGCTCCCGGAGCAATATATGCACTGATAGCATAAACAACATTGTCAAAGACTCTCACGAGAACAATATGAAGCACTGCAGAGACTTTTCACAACAAGGGAATTTGTGAAACATACAATCAGATGTCTGTGGAAGAATGTAGAGAAGGATGTCAACTGAAAAATGATAGTTTAGCCCTTTCCTGAAAAACACAGTGGAGCTAGGAAGGATAAGACCTGAGTTGGCCCTATCAGAGGTCAAACTTGTTACCAGGACGTAATCAGTGAGGAGGTAACTCACAGACTTCTAATCAAGGACATAGGGGGTTATTACAACTTTGGAGGAGGTGTTAATCCGTCCCAAAAGTGACGGTAAAGTGACGGAAATACCACCAGCCGTATTACGAGTCCATTATATCCTATGGAACTCGTAATACGGCTGGTGGTATATCCATCACTTTACCGTCACTTTTGGGACAGATTAACACCTCCTCCAAAGTTGTAATAACCCCCATATTGTTTGGGTTCAAGGAGAATACATGTTCATGTTTGTTTTGTCCTCAGGACAAGTAGACTCAACCCCCATAGTAACAGTAACACAGTATGGATTTGTAAAACAGCACACACACAAAAGTATAGATTTCTTTAGACGTGATTGGCCCTGCACAACTAAACATAAGAGACCAGCAACCTACCTGGTCTATAAGTTACAATACTATGCTGAGTCTCAGGGAGAAGGAACACAACTTTGAGCCCCCAACAATTATTTTGTTTTACAAATTAAGCACTGCTATATGTGATTACATTGATGTAGATTGATGACTTCAGGAATTGCCAAGAATTTTCAGTAGTACGCCATTTGTGAATTCCATTTTCATATGAAAAATATACACATGTATATCGGTTCACGCACAAATCTGGTGACAGGTTCCAAATTCACCTTTTGTACACTCCCTTTATCCCTTGTTGGAAAAGGGTTTACTCCCTTGTCAGAAGTACATTTTCAATCTTTTCCAAGAGAACAGATTACAAAGGAGATGACAAATACCCACAAGCATGTTCTTTTTATGGGCATTCTGACCCCAGAAGTACTGCACCCCGCCTAATTCAGCCTTTATGTAAATGTGAGGAAAGGTGACACAATTTGAAAGAATCCAAACCCTGTTATGAGATGAGCCCTAGTATCATACGTGAGGCTATTATCGGATCTCTGATATAATGAGAATGCTGCCTCAAATAACCACCCAACTCCATAGCACCGAAGGGACACTTTTTTACAGGAAGTGTAGATTCATGCAGCATCCCATGCCTTGGACAAGCAGATATTTAAAAAAATTCCACACCCTTTATCTTGATAGCTTTCCATTAACATCACCAGATTGTAGAACTTTCACTGGGAATTACCCTCAACATGGCGACTTCAGAAGAATACGCAGAATGTACATAGTCATGAAATGTTCTATTATTAATGCATTGAAAGACAATTTTCTAAACAGAAGTAATTTGGCATTCTTAAGAAGTGAAACACATTACTATTGCATAATCTTTCACGTTTCCCCTCATCAATTTTCATTTCATGTAGTAAAGTTGTAGAAGACAGATTACATCACGTTTAATTGTTCATACTGCACATTCTTTTTAAAACTGAGGGGCCTTGGGGTCGCGACTCTGTACTGACGGAGTATGATTACCGCCAGCATAATGGTCCTCATGTCGAATACAGAAGTGGACGGACCATAGTTTGACCATGGTGGAGACTACTTCATCTCTGCTGTGGCCAAACCTCTCTGTGTTGGCTCAACGGAGTAAGGGCCGTCAGAGAATTGCCTACATGTGCGCCTTCCAAATTCGGATGAGCGGACATACAGCCGCGTTTTATTGATCATCACTGCCAGGAAAACACTGGTGGTAAAGGGCAGTAAAAACATAAAATGTCCATTTGGCTATAGAAAATGAGGAGGTGAGGAGGCATTTTTTTATTTTCACACATAAAAAAACACTTTGGGGTTTTGTTTTTGAAAATAAAAAAAACGTTGGAAACTTTGCATTACGGCTCCGCCACTGGCCATCATTATCACTGCTAGTAATGCAGGTCAACAATGGCCTTTAGGTCTGTACATTTATTTGTTGCTGCCAATACAGCAGTTGTTACTGAGAAGGTGTCCCTCGGCGCCTGTACACGGACAGCTACATGTTAACAAGAGTTCATAAGAAACAGAAAAACAAATCTTGTAAACAGGTCAGTGAAAGGAGGCGAGAAGGTCTTTTCCGCAGCTGTGCTCTGTTGGAAAGAAGCTGTGGTCTCCATGGGGGTAGTGCACAGGATGGGAAAGCCTGCAAACTTCACCATGAAGAGCATCCTGTGCTACTGTTGACCAGGTCATCTGTATTTCATCTAGGTTGGACTGGTCTCCAGGATAACACTCACTAAATAAATATAAATACAAACAGTTGATAAGTACAGATTCTCATTACTTTGAGAAAAGGATTGTTGGGATGGAAAAGTCCAGTGCATGGTAATGGACATGTATCCCTGCTCTGAGAGCCCAAGCTGCGGTGATGTCTGCATCATTGCTAACAATTTCTGTTCATGGGCAAACACAAATAATGCTTGTCGTCATGACGTAGCCCTGTCTCATGGACTGAGGTCTTGTGAGGACCAGAATGGGCACCCAGGGCACTGCCCTCGAGTGATACAAGGCTACTGCCCTCACCGGGAGTAAAGTATCACAAGTGCAGTGGTGGCCGCATACCTTGTTTTACGTCTTAGTGATCAGGAGAGTGAACAGGCCGTCTTATTAGGCCCGGGTGGAATTTCAATTATGCCAGAGTAATGGAAGTAATTTTGGTAATTCCAGGTTACTCTTTCACACAAAAATACCAATAATAACAGGATTACACCTCTTTGTGCAATTGCTCGGTGCGTGAATGTCACCCAGAAGAATGAAGGCCACTTGCCCTGGCGCTTGGAGCACCAGTTTCTGCCTAACCTAAGAGCATGGAGATTGTATGGAGCTGGAGGGAGCAAGGTCCAGTGGGGATCCTGTCAAGGGGCTCCTTAGAGCAGAGTGTGAGATTTAGGTCCACATCGGGACCACCGAATGTGCCGTCCGTGCTGTGTTCACACCCCGTATGCCAAGTGGGGGACATGATGAAGGCTGAGTGCCAGCGCCCCGGTTGCAGCATTGTGGTGAAGGGTGCCGTTGCCTGTATGCCAGGGTGGTACCAGGTTGAATCTTAAGGGCCTCTGTCGTGGGGCAGCAGTGTGGTGAAGAGGGCAGCGTTGTGACATAAAGCAGGAGGCAGCAATAAGGGCATGTTCACGGCCCCCGTATGGTAGGTGGGGGCCACTGTGAATCTTGAGGACTGTTGCCCTGACTCTATGGTAATGAGGTGGCTGTCATCCTGTCAGGGCCGGACTGGCTGTAGCGGGCATCAGGTGTTTCTTTGGGAAGCTGGAAGGGTGGGGGCTGGTTTTGCAGCAGTGAGGAACGGTTTTGTTCATTGGGTTGCTGCAATATCGTCCCCCAGTAACAAAAGCAGCAGAGCTTGCTCCCCCTCCCGACTGGGGGAGTTGCCCGACACAATTGCCAGTGCTGCTTTGGGTTCCCAGTCCGGCCCTGTACAGTGCTGTGACCCTCAGATGGACGTCCCCTTGAAAGCATGAGAAGCAACCCTGATATGCCAGGAGAGGGCTGTGGAAGAAAAAGTGGGCCTCGACCCATGAACCAAGCACAGGCTGTGATCAGAGCTGCTATATCATCCTCAGTACAACGGGAGCGCCCGAGTCTGCCACCAGGGCCCAAGGGTAGTGACTGTAATGATGGAGGAGCCGGGCAAGGTTCATACCCAGGCCTGCTGTAAAGAGACTACTGCTCATCGATGGCACTGCCACCACCGACCACGATCCTGGACTACTGAGCGCGCCTTGGCTCTGCATCCTGTCTCCAGTGGGAGGGAGTAAGGCCGAACCTTGAGTCGTAGAGCCCGTGGGTGGAGGCAGCTGCTCTGACTGTAGCACTGAGGATGCTGGGACACTGTGGGGGTCATTCTGACCCTGGCGGTCGCGACGACCACGAAGCACCGCCAACAGGCTAGCGGTGCTTCCTTTGCTATTCCGACCGCGGCTGTAAAGCCGCGGTCGCCCAGCCGGGTACGGCGGTTTCCCGCCGGATTTCCCCCGGCTGGGAGAATCCTTCATGGCGGCGCTGCTTGCAGCGCCGCCATGGGGATTCCGACCCCCTTCCTGCCAGCCTGTTTCTGGCGGTTTTCACCGCCAGAAACAGGATGGCGGGAACGGGTGTCATGGGGCCCCTGGGGGCCCCTGCACTGCCCATGCCACTGGCATGGGCAGTGCAGGGGCCCCCTAACAGGGCCCCAGCAGGATTTTCACTGTCTGCTTTGCAGACAGTGAAAATCGCGACGGCTGCAACTGCACCCGTCGCACCCCTGCAACACCGCCAGCTCCATTCGGAGCCGGCTTCAGTGTTGCAGGGCCTTTCCCGCTGGGCGGGCGGGCGCTCTTTTGGCGGTCACCCGCCAGCCCAGCGGGAAAGTCGAAATGGCCCCCACGTTCTTTTGACCGCGGAGCGGTCTTTCGACAGGGGAAGTTTGGCGGGCAGCAACCGCCGCCCGCCAAACTCGGAATGGCCCCCTGTGACTTTGTGGGACTTGTAAAACTAAGGGGAATATTTACAAGAAACTGGCGCTTTAGTGATGATGCACCCATTTTCTTGCATCACCCCTGCCCCACCAAGCGACACCATGGGTGCACCGTATTGCAATAGAGCGAACCATGGCACACATTAGGCCAATAGCGTCAAAAGTTTTGATGCTATTGTGGCGCTTTGCTGCACCAGTGTAAAAAATGTTGACAGCAGTGTAGCAAAGTGCAGGGAAGCCCATTGATTAAAATGGATTCGTCCCTTTAAGGTCTGCTTTAAGTAGGCGTTAAGAATGACTCCAAAAATGGTGCAGTGAAATCACCTAGTGACACCATGGGTGCACCGTAGTTACAATTCAGCAAACCATGACGCATATTACGCCAATAGCATTAATAGTTTTGATGCTATTGTGGCGCTTTGCTGCACTAGCGTCAAACATTTTGACAGCAGTGCAGCAAAGTGCAGGGGAGCCCATTGATTAAAATGGGTGCGTCATGTTAGCGTCTGCTTTAAGCAGCTTTAATCTTGTAGATTTCACTGCGCCATTTTTGTGGGCCTCTTAACGCTTGAACGTCCCTCTTGCATACATTCAGCCTGGCGCAGATAAAAAGTGGCATAAGGGGTTGCAAAGTGGCCAATACATGCATTGCGGCAATTTGAAAATATGATGCAGTGAAAATTGCTCCTTGATCCACATTAGCGTAAAAAATGACGGTAGTGTGGCGCAAGTACGCTCTAGGGCCTTGTAAATCTGGCCCTAAAAACTCCTATTCTCTAGTGGGCCTAGTCTAGATTTTGCCTGAAGTGAATGGGGAATAAACCGGTCTGGAGTTAGAACAGTGGGATGCTGGTCACCGCGGAGACCGTGCTAGAATATAGACCTTAAGAAGAGTGTGTTATTAGTTAGCGTGTACTGTATAACACTCTGTGTGTGCTTAAATACTACTTTTTATAAAAGTAACTATTTGACTGGACATTCAGTCATTACTTTTGCCGAATGTACGTTGAGTTGTGAGCCTGTGTTCGCCCCGCACCGACCTCGGACTGCTCGACTCGCACTACCACGAGAGTCGAGAGCGGAACGGGTACTTGGCCCAGGTACTCAGACCTTATAGTAAGCTGGGTCCCAGGACATCAGGAGTAAAAGACCTCAACCGCCACGTTTGAGGCGCAGTAGCTCCTATGTGCTCCATGGCCCTCTGAAAGGGGTTCTGACAAGCATCATTCCAGGTTGATAACTACAATTCTGGCAAAACTGCCCTTTCAAAGAGGGAAATGGTGGCACAGACCATCAAAAATAAACCTGTTTGCACTCTGTACCACAAGCACTTTCAGAGTCCTTTTCCTCCTTCAGTTCCAAACTGATCAATTATGAATTCCTGCTTTAACTCCTTGACCAATAAATGTTTCATCCATATCATTTATTGATGCACCTTAGACAGTCCAGGTTATCTCAATCATTGTGAAATATATTTTACAAGGAAAGGTAAACATAAATTGTCTCATTGTTCAAAGGTGTGTCTGTCTACTCTGAGTTTGTCGTTATACATCTGACTGTCTGTCAATCTGTTACATTTAAATAAGGTTCCAAGTGATCAGTTTATACTCTTTTTTAACAGAGAAATACAGACAGAAAGAAGCGTTTTTCCTGTCAGAATAACTTTTTAAAGCAGAAAATACAAATAAATCGGTTTCTTTCTCTGCCACAATACACACTGTAATCCTGAATTCTGGGCCAAAAGCTTCAGAGATTGAAAGCATAGAAGTCTAAACCAGGCTAAGGTTTCCTTACAGAACTCCATGTATCAGCATCTGTTTGTGGTATTAGGCTGATATTCTCTTGTGAGTGAATTGCTTTATTTTATTAAACTTTGTAATGTGTTAAAACCTGACAGGCATCAAAGTATGAATGCACATTTTTAATTAAATACATATGGAACTATACCATTTGCAACTTCATTTGTTCACAAAACTCTAATTAAATATGGATAAATACTAATAATATGGTAAAAAAATAAATATGGATGAATGCGGATGCAAATGTGGAAAAAATAAATACCATAAAACCGGGCGCCCTAGTTATATAGCACAGACACCTCAAGTTTATCAGGTGTGAGAAAAATATTGAATGGCAAAAAACCCAGTGATGTCCTCACCTTATGTTGAGTTCTCAAATGACTCATTATTTAGAAGTCTCTGTCTGTAAAGCTACCTTTCTCCTGTCTGTATGTTTATATAGAGCTCTGGCTGTCTCTGTGTCTATCTGACATATGTGAAGCATTGAAACTCTAGGTATATCCAGTGCTTAATTTGTGCTTGCTGTTTCCGGTGCTGAGCACCTGCACTTATTTTTGAGGGCCGGGGCTTACTCTTCTGCCTCAAGCATTTGCTGCGAGCAAAAGACACGTTTGGGATAGACGGAGGAAGAGAAAAAACGAAAAAGCGTCACAAAGGGAGAAAGTAGAAAGCTGCAGGAGTAAGCAGAAGGGGCAGGGAGTGGCTTTAAATGGATTGAAGAGGCCCGAGATGGCTTCAGGATTAGGCTGCCTCATTTTTCTGTGTCCGCACATTTACATGCAGCAGCCTCGTGATTAAGAGGAGGGTTTTGGGCACTGGCAGCTTTTATTTACAAATTAAGCACTGGGTATATCAGGCATACTAATAACATTATTGCGTGGCAGAAACCCCAGAATGCCACTTAATTCGTGCAGTGTTATACAATATCTATCTATCTATCTATCTATCTATCTATCTATCTATCTATCTATCTATCTATATCTATTTATCTATTTATCTATCTAGCTCTGTCTGTCTGTCATCTATCTATCTATCTATCTATCTATCTATCTATCTATCTATCTATCTATCTATCTATCTATCTACACGGTAGAGGACACAGGCTCACAACTCAAAATACGTGCAGCAGCAGCAGTAAATCATTGTCCAGCCAAAAACTCCCTTATATGAAAAAAAGAGAAGTATTTTATTTGTAACGTTTACCAAAACATAGGAAAAACCCGAGATTCACAGACAACTAGACAGTCCCTCCCCCTGAGGTTCCGGCTCTCGTGTTTCCTCGATGGTTCCCTGTCCCATTTCCTCCTCGCTCTAGTGATCGTGGTTATTCCCCATTCACTATTGACAACATCCAGGGTGTGCGCCACTAGTAATCCGAGTCCTAATAGTGCACTCAATTATAAACTCATCGCTAACATGCTCCCATCGCTAACATCCCATCGCTAACAAGCTCTCTAGCCAGCAAATGCCCCCAGGGCCGACTGGTCCAACTTCAGTCTTACCCGCACCTACAGATTTGGAGGTTCCGGAGTTCCTGAGTGTGCCCCCTTTGCAGGCGGAAGAACGGCTGACATAGGTATGTTCATAGTACGCAGCCCAGGCAGGCTGCAATCACCGATCTCTGAACTACTCACACAAGGTCGCGCTCCGATGGGGACCCAAAGTTTCTTGCGACTTCTCGCTGTAGGTAAGTATTTTGCCTCTCCCAAAATGGGGAGAAGAAGATGAGACGTTTCTGGTGCTGATCCCTCTTCTGGGGGTAGAAGAGCAGGGGTTTCCTACAGTGTACTCACTTCTCTGATGATGCTCTGGGTCAGTACACACTTCTCTCTATTTCCGGTGACCCCCTCTGGCATACGGGGTCACTGCATCCTTACTGTATGGGGCACTGACCTGCTCAGCACAGCAGGTGTCTGCATGGCAGGCCTGCCTGGCATACAGGGTTGCCAATCGTTAGCTGCACACGGGTTCCATCCCGATCAGCACAGCATTTATCAAAAGTTCATGCTGCAGCAACCCCTCCTGGCATGCATGGGTTGCCAATCCTTAGCTGCATATAGGCTTTGGCCCGATCCCCACAACATTCACCGTGGCTCAATTCATGCCAGCACTCCCCTGGCATATAGTGGTCGCTGACCATCTCCTGTACGCAAGCAATGAGCAGCTGTTTCCTCACACCTCACAGTGGGAGTCTACGTGACAGGATTCCTCGCTGAACCTCGCTCCCGCCAAAGCTCTCCACTTCCTCACAGGGCACACTGGTCTTGGCAAGCAGGCCGGCAATGGTGCTCCAGGTTCCAGGGCAGGTGGTCTTGGATCCCCTGGTTGGTGTCCCCTCACCCAACAGGTAGACTAGCAGGCCACAGACAGAAGTCTTGTAGAGCCTCCCCCCCCCATGCATCCTGTCTTGCTGTTAGTCAAATGAGCAGTTTTTGGACTCCCAGACTCCCCTTCTTATAGTCCATTTCCAAACACCAAGGGCCTGATTTATACTTTTTTAGCATCGCATTTGCGTCATTTTTTTACGCAAATGCGGTGCAAACTTACAAAATATAATGGAATTTTGTAAGTTTGCGCCGTTTTTGCGTCACAAAATGACGCAAATGCGGCACTAACAAAGTACAAATCAGTCCCCAAGTGTGATTTAGATTCTGAGTCTTTGAAGTATATGTTGGGGTCTTTTGAAGTGCCCACTCCTCTGCCCTCTCAAACGCAGTCTGTCACAGCAGGAGCAACTCCAAAGCTGACACACAGGCCGTGGGAGTGACTACCGTTCACCCCTGGATGTCCGCCACCGACATATATGCATCAATAA
This sequence comes from Pleurodeles waltl, assembly GCF_031143425.1. Lineage (NCBI taxonomy): Eukaryota > Metazoa > Chordata > Amphibia > Caudata > Salamandridae > Pleurodeles > Pleurodeles waltl. The sequence continues at coordinate 27,521,358 of NC_090436.1, forward strand.
GTTACTACTTCACATCAGCTTAGCATAGCCCAAGAGTGAGTTCAGCACACAGCAGCAGAAAAAGGTGAGTGAGCCTGTAGGCCTCACTCCAGTGACACAGGAGAAAAGGACCTGTTCACTCAAACTGATCATTACACAGTATGCTGCCACCACGGCGCTCATGCTTCTTACCTCCTTGGTGAAGGTGGTAGCCTTCCACCACTAAGAGGATAGCACTCTGGGCACCCCTCCGAGTCTAACAAGACCACAATCCGTGAGACAGACCTACGTCACGGTGCACACGCATGAATCGTGTTTGCCTATGACAACAAAAACCAGCATTAGGGATGGAGACATCAGTACAGCTGGGCACTTAGGGCAGGGGTGAGTGCCCATTACCACACAGAGAACCTTACCCCACATTATGTAAGTATCCTGCATTCAAGGGAAGCAAAGATCTGACACTTTAATTAATCTAACAACTTCCTTTATTTGCAAGCTTTTGTGAAAGAATGATTTCACCTCTTCAGGCTCTTCCAAATTAAACTTTAGACAAGCAAGCAAAAATTCCTCTTCCGCTCATCTAATCTAATGTTCATTTTCCCACCACCTATAGATTATATCAAGTCTTCCAGTCTTGGTTCAGTGTTGCACTGTAGAGTCAGAATTTCACCTTTGCACACACACCCAGCCACGAGCACAGGGAGAGAATACATTGTCCATTACAAATAGTCCCCATCCTAAACAAGCATTTGCAATGCAACGGGGCTCGCATTTCCTCGAGTTAGAGCTATTTGCGTTGTAAACTCCTAACCGGATTTTTCTTGACACAAATTAAAAGAAAAAAAACCATAGCGCGATCGCGCTTTGTAAAATGCATCGCGATCGCGCTGAAATTGAAAACGTAAAAACGGAGCTCAATTGCGCTATGTAAACCCAAGCGCGATCGCACTGCGGGGAAAATAAACAGATAAAATAGTCCAGAAACTCGGGCTGAAAACATCGAGCCTCGAATGGTTTCAGTAATTTACCGGTGCTGTGTAGGTGGGCTAAACACCGGAAAAGGCATGACGTCTGCATGCCTTTAACAAATGAAAGCAAGCAGATTTTAAAGAGCAAGCCCAGGAACCAATGAAAGTGACTGACGTGACCTGGGCGTGGTTTGAAGCCCAAAGAGAGATTACATCATGGACGGAGCGCTTTGCACTCGCCAGTAAAAAACGACCCATTAATCTCAGAAGCGATGTGTAGGGTCTCACATGCAAACCAGGGGCATCTGCCTTAACATTCATTTGCAGAATGTTAAATACAATTACTATACAAAGTTTGGTGTGTGTTGTACTTTCTGCCAAGTCAGCCACATTTTAGGCATAGATGAGGTATGGGGGCAGCAGTTTCACTTTTAAGAGACTGGGCTGTAATGTAATGTAAAGGGGATTTGTAGAGCGCTCCTTGTCACCCCTGAGGGTATCCAGGCGCTGGCTCCTGTGGATGGGCCAGAGTCATGGAATGGCTGTATCAGACTTGAAATTCAAATGACTAGGCCTGGGCAGGTTTAATTTGATTAATTTGGGGAATTTTATGTTATGCTTGCTCAACATTCCTGAATATAAACCATTATGTCACATTGTTTAGTTATGCACCACTCGTAGCAAAAAAATAGAGTGAATGCGCCATTCACGGTCAAAATTTACCACAAACGCACAGAAAGAACATAATGCGAGTGGCTGTCGTTGCCAGTGCTTTTTTATTTCACTTTTTAACTGCAAAGTGCATCCTCACACTGCAAACTGACTTGATAATGCATTTCACATTAAAATTTAGCGCTGAATGATGGATTCGCAATCCGCATAATTACGTACAATTTCACCAATTTTGCTGAGATTTTGCAGAATTACATAAAAGCAAATTACGTGAATGTGGCCCACAGCAAGAAAGTACAAGTTGATGCTTCTGAAACACCCCCATAGCAAGTGCCCTTTCAATCAGATAGCATGTCAGCACTCGTGGCCCCAGCCCGACAGTCCTTCTCAAAGGACAGTCAGGCTGGATTAGATTCTGTTACATTTTAGGCTGATCTATGAATCCACCATGTATGAACCATCTGTGCGTGGTATGTAGTTGGAGACACCAAACAGAAAGGTAGTACAAATATCTGGTTGGTCACATGGGGTGGGCGTCTCTCCAGGCAGACATGGGCAAGTATCAGTGACACAGCATTGCTGGGACACAGTCAGACATGTGGTGGGCCAGTGAACCAGCAGGCCTGAGATGCAGTCACTCAAGGGAGGTAGGGTGGGGTAGGACAGGGTCAGAGTCAGTAACATGCTAGGTAATGACCCAAGAGGGGGCAACGCTAGGCATGATCAGTCATCTGCCCTACCTTTGACTGATGGAGCTTGAGGAGGCTGAGGAGAAGTCACTCGTGTATTAGGCAAAATAAGGCACAGTGGTTGTGCAAGGTTCTCGCATGCCAGGTCACTACCTCTAGATTGCTGGGAGAACTAGAGTAGAGCCTGTTACTTTTTAAGTGAGTCCTCTGGAAGGCTGGATAGGTTTGGTTGGAGCCAGTTGCATGTCAGGTCAATGTCTCTGTGGGCAGGAGGGTCTGGGGAAAGTCATTCAGTGCTCAATTTGTGTTTTTTGTTTCCGGTGCTGAGCACCAGCACTTATTTTTGTGGGCCGGGGCTTATTCTTCTGCCTCAAGAATTTGCTGCGAGCAAAAGACACATATTGGAAAGACAGAGGAAGAGAAAAGCGAAAAAGTGTCACAAAGTTAGAAAGCAGAAAGCTGCGAGTGTGAGCTGGAGGGGCAGGGAGTGGCTGTAAATAGATAAAAGAGGCCTGAGATGGCTTCAGGATTACGCTGCCCCACATTCTGTGCTCCACATTTAATTGCAAGAGCAATGTTTCAGAGGAGAGCTTTGAGAACCGGCATGTTTTTATTTACAAATTAAGCACTGAAGTCATTTACATATCAGAGAAGGGTTTGAGGTGTGGGGCCAGGATATTAAAATCTGGTATCAAATGCAAAAACTATGAAAAGATAATGAAGTTGGACCTTTGCATACAAATTGAAAAATCTGACCTTTCATGATGAGTATTTAGAAAGCAAATGTAATTTGTTTTGAGCCACTCGCAGACTGCTAAACAAGAAATGCACAAGTGTACAAAAGGGTCGCAAGTTACAGATGAAACACGGTTTCAGGGCGCTAGAAAGAAAGGAAAGCATCCCGTGCACTTGCATTCAAAATGGGGAAAAGGTCTAGGTTCTAACTAACCCTCCGAGAGAAATCTAAGGGCCATGTTTAGGAAGGTTTTGTGTCAAGCAAGGGCGATGGGAAGCCTAAGTCAGATCTATCAATCCACGCAAGGCCCCTTGCAGGGTGCAATTAATCCAGAGCAACGCAACACAATCGCTGCGTTGCGTTTCCCTGCTCCATCGGTGGAACGCAGGAGTCCCCATGCAACACCCTTGGATTTGGATGCATTCCCAGCTTTGCAATCAGTGGTAGACCTGGGAATGCATCAAAATGCTCCCTTCCCAGGTGAGTCAGGACAAGGAGAAATATCTTTATTTCTGTGCCTTTTTTTCTCCTCTTTCAATGTGTGCTGCATTCTGCAAAAACAATCCTCTGTTTTTTTTTTCTCTTTGTGTGTCAGTACATGTAGAAAGAGGAAAGGGCCTTAGAGGATTGTTTTTGTGCAGGAAGGTGCCCATTCCTTCACAAAAACAACCTTGTCTGCAACGCAGCCCCACTTGCATCGAGGCGCTAGACAGCCAAAACAGAGCAGAGCAGTGGGAGAGGACAGGAACGCGCCTGCCCTTTGCCTGTCATGCAGGGCTGCACTGCCTGATGTTTTGATAAATGTGCCCCAAAGTGAGTGGGTTGGATAAGAGAAGCAGGAACCTCCAGGAGCTGGAAGCCAATAATCACAAACTCAGCCCTCAATGATTACCTAACAAAAACTTCGCACATCCCTAACCAAACTTTCATAAGAAACTTACAGAAAGATTGTCCACCTATTAAGAAGAAAGCAGAGTTCCTGCACAGCAGCCACAAGTTCTGGGGGGCAGGTGCACCCCAGGAAGCCTGCGGAGCCGCCATTAATCACATTTCTGCTTGTTTCTCCTCTTTGATGTAAGGCTGGCTCGCTGTAGCATGAACCAGGCCCAAGGGCCCAGAGTTCTGCACAGCAATTAGAAAAGAGGTTTAAAACAGAGAAATAGATCATATTTTCAGGTCGAGGAAATACATAAATCACTTTTAATGGGCAGGACAGGGAAGTGCGGCACCTTAATTAGAAGAGGCTTGCCTCGGCAGTGGGGGTTGAGGGGGCAGGGGGTACCAAAAAGGAGGAATGTCAGAGGGGGCTTAGGGAGGCATAGAGGAGAGGTGTCTGAGGGGCTGGCAAGCAGCGAGGAGGTGTATCAGGGGGTGCTGGGGAGGCATGGGGCCAGGAGGGAGAAGGGGTATCAGAGGAGGCTGGGAGGCATGGGGCCAGGAGGGAGGAGGTGTATCAGGGAAGGCTGGGAGGCATGGGGCTAGTAGGGAGGAGGAGGAGGGGTATCAGAGGAGGCTGGGAGGCATGGGGCTAGGAGGGAGGCGTGGTATCAGAGGAGGCTGGGAGGCATGGGGCTAGGAGGGAGGTGGGGTATCAGAGGAGGCTGGGAGGCATGGGGCTAGGAGGGAGGAGGCGTACCAGAGAAGGCTGAGAGGCATGGGGCTAGGAGGGAGGTGGGGTATCAGAGGAGGCTGGGAGGCATGGGGCTAGGAGGGAGGAGAGGTATCAGAGAAGGCTGAGGAGGTATGGTGCTAGGATGGAGGAGGGGTATCAGAGAAGGCTGGGAGGCATGGGGCTAGGAGGGAGGAGGAGGAGGGGTATCAGAGAAGGCTGGGAGGCTTGGGGCTAGGATGGAGGTGGGAGGTGGGGTGTCAGAGGAGGCTGGGAGGCATGGGGCTAGGAGGGAGGAGGGTATCAGAGAAGGCTGGGAGGCATGGGGCTAGGAGGGAGGAGGGGTATCAGAGAAGGCTAGGAGGCATGTGGCTAGGATGGAGGAGAAGGAGGGATATCAGAGAAGGCTGGGAGGCCTGGGGCTAGGAGGGGGAGGGGTATCAGAGGAGGCTGGGAGGCATGGAGCTAGGAGGGAGGAGGAGGAGGGGTATCAGAGGAGGCGCGGAGGCATGGGGCTAGGAGGGAGGAGAGGCACCAGAGAAGGCTGGGAGGCCTGGGGCTATGAGGGTGGAGGGGTATCAGAGAAGACTGAAGAAACATGGGGCTAGGAGGGAGGGAGGAGGTATCAGAGAAGGCTGGGAAACATGGGGCTAGGAAGGAGGAGGGTTATCAGGGAAGGCTTGGAGGCATGGGGCTAGGAGGGAGGAGGAGGGGAGGGGTATCAGAGAAGGCTGGGAGGCATGGAGATAGGAGGGAGGGAGGAGAGGTATCAGAGGAGGCTGGGAGGCATGGGGCTAGGAGGGAGGGAGGAGGTATGAGAGAAAGCTGGGGAGGCATGGCGCTAGGAGGGAGGAGGGGTATCAGAGAAGGCTCGGAGGCCTGGGGCCAGGAGGGAGGAAGGGTATCAGAGAAGGCTGGGAGGCATGGGGCTAAGAGGGAGGAGAGGTATCAGAGGAGGCTGAGAGGCAAGGGGCTAGGAGGGAGGAGGGGTATCAGAGAAGGCTGGGAGGCATGGGGCTAGGAGGGAGGGAGGAGGTATCAGAGAAAGCTGGGGAGGCATTTCGCTAGGTGGGAGGAGGGGTATCAGAGAAGGCTGGGAGGCATGGGGCTAGGAGGGAGGAGAGGTATCAGAGAAGGCTCGGAGGCATGGGGCCAGGAAGGAGGATGGGTATCAGAGAAGGCTGGGGGCATGGGGCTAGGAGGGAGGAGGAGGAGGGGTATCAGAGAAGGCTTGGAGGCATGGGGCTAGGAGGGAGAAGAGGTATCAGAGAAGGCTCGAAGGCATGGGGCTAGGAGGGAGGAGGAGGGGTATCAGAGAAGGCTGGGAGGCATGGGGGCAGGAGGGAGGAGAGGTATCAGAGAAGCCTGGGGAGGCATGGGGCTAAGAGGGAGGAGAGGTATCAGAGGAGGCTGGGAGGCATGGGTCTAGGAGGAAGGAGGGGTATCAGAGGAGGGTGGGAGGCATGGGGCTAGGAGGGAGGAGATGTATCAGAGAAGGCTGGGAGGCATGGGGCTAGGAGGGAGGAGGGGTATCAGAGAAGGCTTGGAGGCATGGGGCTAGGAGGGAGGAGAGGTCTCAGAGGAGGCTGGGAGGCATGGGGCTAGGCAGGAGGAGGGGTATCAGAGAATGCTGGGAGGCATGGGGATAGGAGGGAGGAGGAGGGGAATCAGAGAAGGTTGGGAGGCATGGGGCTAAGAGAGAGGGCGGAGGTATCAGAGAAAGCTGGGGAAGCATGGCGCAAAGTGATAGGAGGGGCATCAGAGAAGGCTCGGGGGCATGGGGCCAGGAGGGAGGAGGGGTATCAGAGAAGGCTGAGAGGCATGGGGCTAGGAGGGAGGAGGTATCAGAGAAGGCTGGGAGGCATGGGGCTAGGAGATAGGTGGGGTATCAGAGAAGGCTGGGAGGCATGAGGCTAGGAGGGAGGAGGGGTATCAGAGAAGGCTGGGAGGCATGGGTCTAGGAGGGTGGGAGGAGGGGTATCAGAAGGGGCTGGGAGGCATGGGGCTAGGCAGGAGGAGGGGTATCAGAGGAGGCTGGGAGGCATGGGGCTAGGAGGGAGGAGGAGGAGGGGTATCAGAGAAGGCTGAGGAGGCGTGGGGCTAGGAGGGAGGAGGAGGAGGGGTATCAGAGAAGGCTTGGAGGCATGGGGCTAGGAGGGAGAAGAGGTATCAGAGAAGGCTCGAAGGCATGGGGCTAGGAGGGAGGAGGAGGGGTATCAGAGAAGGCTGGGAGGCATGGGGGCAGGAGGGAGGAGAGGTATCAGAGAAGCCTGGGGAGGCATGGGGCTAAGAGGGAGGAGAGGTATCAGAGGAGGCTGGGAGGCATGGGTCTAGGAGGAAGGAGGGGTATCAGAGGAGGGTGGGAGGCATGGGGCTAGGAGGGAGGAGATGTATCAGAGAAGGCTGGGAGGCATGGGGCTAGGAGGGAGGAGGGGTATCAGAGAAGGCTTGGAGGCATGGGGCTAGGAGGGAGGAGAGGTCTCAGAGGAGGCTGGGAGGCATGGGGCTAGGCAGGAGGAGGGGTTTCAGAGAATGCTGGGAGGCATGGGGATAGGAGGGAGGAGGAGGAGGGGAATCAGAGAAGGTTGGGAGGCATGGGGCTAAGAGAGAGGGCGGAGGTATCAGAGAAAGCTGGGGAAGCATGGCGCAAAGTGATAGGAGGGGCATCAGAGAAGGCTCGGGGGCATGGGGCCAGGAGGGAGGAGGGGTATCAGAGAAGGCTGAGAGGCATGGGGCTAGGAGGGAGGAGGTATCAGAGAAGGCTGGGAGGCATGGGGCTAGGAGATAGGTGGGGTATCAGAGAAGGCTGGGAGGCATGAGGCTAGGAGGGAGGAGGGGTATCAGAGAAGGCTGGGAGGCATGGGTCTAGGAGGGTGGGAGGAGGTGTCAGAGAAGGTTGGGGAGGCATGGGGCTAGGAGGGAGGAGGGGTATCAGAAGAGGCTGGGAGGCATGGGGCTAGGCAGGAGGAGGGGTATCAGAGGAGGCTGGGAGGCATGGGGCTAGGAGGGAGGAGGAGGAGGGGTATCAGAGAAGGCTGAGGAGGCGTGGGGCTAGGAGGGAGGGGGTATCAGAGAAGGCTGGGAGGCATGAGGCTAGGAGGGAGGAGGGGTATCAGAGAAGGCTGGGAGGATTGGGGCTGGAAGGGTGGGAGGAGGTATCAGAAGAGGCTGAGAGGCATGGGGCTAGCCAGGAGGAGGGGTCTCAGAGGAGGCTGGGAGGCATGGGGCTAG